>NC_134188.1:307633-615266 GCF_964188355.1 Buteo buteo | reverse complement strand
TTAGGAATCTTCCCAATATTGCAAGAATTACTGAAAATCAGTATTCAGTAACTAGAGAACTCCTTAGTCAACTCTTTTAAAATTCAAAGGTTTAAAATGTTTGTACTAGTTGTTGGTTTACATTGTATTGAGTTATGGTTGGCATTTCTGGAAAAATTCTGGAAATGTAGAATTTATTATTTATTTATTTTTCAAGAGAATTACTGGAAATGTTAGTCCTTCTTTATCAGCTTAAGGAAAGGCCGGAGAGAATGAACAAAGCACAAAGGAAGTGGAAACAAATTTTCCTCTAGACAATAGAGGACAATGATCCTGTCTTATTATACGAACAATATAACTGATGTCAATGGAACTGCCCTGTAAGTAAAGATGTATGTAGTTGAAGTATACTTAGAACACTTCACTTGTTGTGGATTAAAGTTAAAATTACAGCATGAATCTAATGATGAAATTGCAGTCCTATGAAGAGTCATGCTGAAACAAAGGCTGGGGTTCATGTAGCATAACTTCAGCCATGTAAAATTTAGGCATCTATTCTAAACAAGCCATTTATGCCTTCTTTATAATTACTGGGAAGACATAAGATGATCTGGAGTAGAATTCATCCCATAGATGCTGAACAGCTGAGGGTGGCTCAGCTGTCTTTTGTGGATGCCCATCTTTCTCCAGGCAATCCAGAGAAATTAGATTAAACTAGATGACTAACACTTATCTGGCTAAAGACAGGTGAGATGAATGCCATCCTACATGATGGATCCAAGGAGATCTGTACTGGAAAAAATCCCACACCACTCCTCCCATCTTGTACAAAAATATAATCATTGCACAACGCTTTCCAGCTGAGATCAGAGTTTACTGAAATAGAATAAAAGTGTCAGTTTAAATGCAATTTGCATTTCAGACTTCAGGTATTTTTTATTGCCTTTCATAGAAAGCAACCCTTAGAGGAATGCCAGTTACTGTACAGTACTTCTCTCTAATTGGAACAAATAATCTCTCCTAAATAAAATATGGATACATTTATAATTATTTTATGACTGTTTGATTGTATGGCTGTATGTCAGCCCCTTTATTAAAAGCAAAGCAGTACTCAATTGAAGTTATTAACTAAATGTAATAGGTAGATGTAACTTGTGTCTGATACTTTGCTCAAACAGAATCCAAAAGTTTCCAGTTTAGATTTAAGTCTGTATGTGCTCAGTCAGAGAGAGATTGTCCCTCAGGAAAAAAAAATAAATCCATCTTTGAAAAGCAGAATCTTGACTCTGTTTCTTCCTTATTCTGTGGCAAAACAGAAAGTGCAGTCCTGCTTCCCAGGCTGACTTGCTTTCTTCCTCCTCTCTCTCATCGAACCAAGTACACTGTCTCGCACTCCAGACAGGAGAAAGGAGCAAGGCTGTACCCAATTCACACCCAGTAAAGAGGAGAAGGGAGTTGACATGCTTCATTAACCATTACCATCTCCAAGCTGTTATCAACAATATAGAACACCTGTGCAGAGGAGCCAAGTACCCCTTTATGCCTCTCACTTGATGCACAGATTCACTTGATTCACAGATTCAGAGTATAATCTGTGACGAGTAACTGCTAATGTTCAGTAATGAGGAGAGAATTTCTCCTTAGCCAAATGTTATCTGTTGACAAAAAAAAAAAAAAAAAAGTGCCTTTCTGGCAGAGAGGAAACTGTGGATCTTTAAATACCTCAGTGTTATTAAAAATCTTAGACCTTAGCAAATGATTGACAATATTTCAACAACAGGGAAATGGTGACTGAGAACTCATCTGTGAAAACAGGTGGTGCTTGACACTTCTTTGGAAGAACCAGTCAGCCCCATTAGAAGACCAGGTCATCTAGATTAAAGGGAAAAAAAGAGAATATGCTTGTACTAAAATGCTCACTACATAACTTTAAAAAAAATAATGTTACCTGGAGAGCAGGTAACGTTGGGCATTAGTTGCCTAGGGAAGACTGCAGAACCAGTTAAGGTGACACGGTGAACGCGGCGGGGACGGCAGCCTACAGAAGGTGTAAGTGATGCAGCAGCCTGGAGAAAACCTTGTTCTGGACTCAGCTGGCACTTTGCTGGAGACAGAGGACTGATGTGTTTGTGTAAAGGAAATTGCATATGCATGCAGATACACATACATAAATATAGATGCTTATCTCCTTTGACTGTGGGTGACATACATGCATGCGTACATATTTGTGTACATGTATACAGAGATAAACACACCAACATGTATATGCTTCAGCAAAGACGGTAAGGACTGGCCTGAGTTGTCCTATAGGCATTTAGTGCTGTTTTAAATGTCCTGTTTTATCTGAGATACCTGCTTGAAGTTGGCATATATTTACAGGCAACTTACAACTTTCTGGAGGTTCATCTGGAACCTGGCAGGCTACCGCGACGGTGCCTCAAATGACAGCAGACACATCTGTTTGCGTGGCTGAATCCCAGCCCACGTGCTGGGATTAGGAATGTAGGCTGTCACCTACTGCTTTATGTATTCACCTTGTGACACGTGTCACGGTGACCCCAAATCAGCAAATATAGCGGTTCATCTGTTCCCAGCAGTTCTACTTCATTACGGAGATGAGGTTCTTTCTCACTAATTTCATCTGCTCAAAGTGTGCTGCAGTTTGTTACTTTCACTGCTGAGTCACCGTGTTTCCACTGTGGCTTGCTCACTCAACGAAGTATGTGAAGAGACATGGCACACACTGTAAATCCAGCTGGCTTCATACACCAGCTTTGGTTTTTGAGGCTGTGAGCGAATGAACCTCAAATTTATTTTTGCTTTTCCTTTGCACTTTTACAATGGGAAGTGACTGACAAGTTCTTAATTAAAAACCACTGTAGAAAACCAGACCTGACACCCCCTAAGAAAAAAACCCTTCCTCTATTAAAAATATGGATACACCTTACTAAGGAAACACAGAAAATAACTCAAGGAGCGCTTAGTGCTATGCCATAGTGCTATAGCTGTGGTATTTCCCATCACACTGTTTTGTTCAACAGTAGGGAGAGAATCATCTGGTACAAAATTTCTCCATTGAAACAGCACTGCTTTTCCCTAAAACTTCCAAAAATAGTAGTATTCCAAATTATTTTACTTGTAGAAGTACATTTAAAATGCCCAGTGACTGGTTTTCTCCAACTGTTCAATCTAATGTATCCTTGTAAGCATGTTCTTTATGCTTTGAATTTTTGCATAGTGGTCTATGTTATCCCACTGTCTGATTTGCAACAGTTTTTATTTTTCCTGTAATAGCATAATTTACAATCTTGCCATGGAAGTTTTCATAGGATCATTTATTAATCTACAGTTCTAGGAGTAACCCCTTGTTTAGGAGTATCCCAGCCAGTCTGCAGCTAAACAATGAAAGACTGGGACACAGGAATGTTCCTAGAACTCAGGGATAGGCTTGATCCATTTTGTGACTTAAAATCTGGGATGAGAACCAGGCATGTAGTGCATGATTCCTATGCCTTCCTTTCCAGGAGCTGTGAACTCTGACACACTCTGATTATTTGAAATTTCAGTTGACCCACTTCAACAGTAGATCTAACTTCTGTCTTGGCTTTATCTCAGGAAAAGCTTTTCCACATTTGCCACTGTCAGAGTTCAATACTCTCTGACCAGGAGGAGGATTTTAATGTTTATCAAAAAACTTACTTATTTGGTATATTTGGGATTTTGGTTTAGCAGAGTGATGCAGTAATATACTGAAATCACACCAGAATACTGTTTGAATCACAGCACAAACATGTTTCTCATTATCGGTCACTGTATGCTCACTGTCATGATGCTGGGCATGCCCAGTCACTAGGAAGGTATTCATGGGTTGAAACCAGATCAAGCTCTCTTCCATATTTGTTCCATTAGTTGACCAGATTTTATACTTTATGTTGGGCTGAGCCATGCATATGCCCTCCCAGCACTGGCACGCTGATCTGGGTAGCTCGGGAAGACATTATTCTGTGTTAATTGTCACAGGGAACCTGATGAGTCAATGGCGCAGCTGTCCTATCTAAAACCAACGTTACCCTCCAGCCTCCCTGGTGTTCAGATAAGTTTAGTTTTCTTTATGACACATTCTTCCCTGAGCACATTGATTTTTTTTTGCCCTTCTCTGAACTCTCCCCCACTGTGTGCTGGTCAGTCAGAGCCACGTGACAGCTGCTTTCTCCCATGTATAAATTCACAATGTATTTTCCCAACAAATGCACTGCATGCAGTAGAAATAGTACATCTCAGGGTTTTCTTCTGGAACAAAAGTTTACAGAAGATGGGAACAGCCTAACACAATGCAAACTGCAGAATACAGCACCTACTCTTACCTGCTGACTCCTTTTAATTGAGTATGTCTGTAGCAAGTTATTAGTTATAGTACACCTTGTGAAAAATCTTCTGAAATATTATTTTTTAGTTTATTGGGGATTATATTCTACTTTGAAACACAACAGTCTAAATACTATGAGAAGGTAGATATCTAACAACTCATCATCCCCATGATGCTTAGCTTAACATTGAAGGAAAACAGGGAGTCAATACAGATATTTTGCTTGGAAACATCCTGCAAGAACTAATGCTTTTCCATAGCTGAGTCATATAGTGCAGAAAATCATGCAGAGAGGTCATTGCTTAAGCGAATCAAATGACTAAGAGCATAAAAATTATGACTCCTCTCTTTTGCCCCTCAGATCAGAATTGTTATTCTTTCTTTTTTAAGTTGTGGGTGTGGAGAATACAAAAAGTGTTGTTTTTCTAGCCTTCTTTCTCAAGAAATTTTTCCAAAGAAAGCATGCAGTATGAGAATGCAGCGCTCTAAAGAGGCCACTTACTTATACTAATTATTTTTTTTAATTCATTCACATAATACAGTCCAGGTTATGAAATAAGTTACAGGCCTATTTCAGTGGAGGTATTACTAGATTTACCCAAAGTATATGTCCAGGTTTGCCTTTATGTATAAGGCAATAACACTACAGTTTCTGAGTAAGGCATCAACATACAGAAAATGAAGTACATAGAAACTAAGGGACTCACCCAAATACAGTCACAGGTTGTGTCAATACAAGTAAATTGAATATGCCTGAGAATATTTCCCAGTAAACCAGTATTTATTAGAATTGATTCAGTCACAGATTGGACAGTAGAGTTAGATGTATAACACAGATCTCTTTAGACTCACTGGTGTTCAGGATCCTAGTCTGGAACTGTACACCTTATTTCTGAACCTCTGTTTTGACTTTAAGGCTAAACTTCATGGCTGTCCACCTTGTCCAGCTCTTGGAATGTCTTCACAAAAGTCCCTTCATGGATGAGTAAGGTGGGTATCTAGCAAGTATCTGTCCTCCCTTATTCCTTTCAAAACACTTCTACAGGCAGTTTTCAGATAGTTCAGAGGAAATGAAGGATCATTATATCATATCAGAACTGAGTCTGAACCACAAAATCATCTTCCACCTGCTCACTGTCTGCTGAGTGACTGCTAATGGCATGATGCTTATTTGGTTCTGGGTCATTACTAGTGGATCTTTCAAAGCCATTAAATTGACCTTCTGTTGCCACCAGAAAGGCAGAATTGGACTGATAATAGCAATGAAGAGGATTTTGTGAATATTTCCTTCCCTTTTATTAACTAGAGAAATGAAGTTAGTTGTCACACTGTTTTAAATTATTCAAACTTCATGTTTGTATATTAATTTTCTTAATTTGCTGCCTAAAAGGGAGGCAGTGTTATGCTTGTATGTGAGAAACAACAATGATTGATACATCTTGGGGAGAGCTGTAAATTTCCAACAATTCTCTTGTTTTTCCTTAATTTCCATAATTTAGTTAACTGTTAGAAAAATCAGGTCTATCCTAGTTGGCTGCTCTCATTATGGTTTATTTTCTCCTTCTAAATTAAGGAATATGTTGACCTACTTCTCTGATTAGATAACCTAAATTCTTTGCCTCTCCTTTCTTTTTGGATAACTAGCGAATCCCTTAGATTTATTTTTCAATTAGTTAAACTAGGGAGGTAGAGTCCTTTATGTATCTGCTCCGCTGATGATAGTGGAGATATCTTCAGATAGTATTTTGTGTTTATATTATATGTTACATGCCAACTTGGATTGTTAGGCTTCAGAGAAATACCTGTAACTGTGTGATTATGGTACACAATAGTATGTAAAAACTGGGATTTATTTCTCCTATTTTAGTTGCAAAGATCTACAGCTGGGAGAATCTTCAATATCTCGCACTTAAGAGAAATGGGCACTTCTTAGAAGTGATTGATCTGACCTATTTTAAATGTCTGCTTTAGGAAGAGATTAATTATGCCTTGCTAGCACTTATTTCTCTCCACTGGCAACATAACTGTATTACTTCAGAGGTGGGTGTCTGCATGGTAGACGTCGGCATTAAATCAG
This sequence comes from Buteo buteo, assembly GCF_964188355.1. NCBI lineage: Eukaryota > Metazoa > Chordata > Aves > Accipitriformes > Accipitridae > Buteo > Buteo buteo. The sequence goes on along the minus strand of NC_134188.1, from coordinate 608,844 downwards.
ACTCTTGCTTCATATTATTTCTTAGCTGGAGCTATAAAGTGCATACAAGTTGTACAAGCCTAAGGTACCAGTAGTTCCCAAAGCAGGTTCCACTGTTTGCCTCCAAACTGGTGCCGAGCTTGGGTCTTTGTCCCATAGCTGTGCTAGCAAAGAAAAGCAAGAATGTGAGTGACTGAAAATAATTACATTCCCTAGATTGTAAGTGTGCCTAACGACTGCCTTGTCTCTATTTTGCACTTTTGTCTGTCCTTGTTGCTACAGGCTCTCTTAAATATACTCTAAACTTGAATATTTCTTAACTCCATATCCTCAATTTCAAAGTGTCTAATTTATAAGCCTTGTGCACTGCAAAAAAAATTGAGTCTCCAAAGTGTGTATAAAAATTCTGCAAGAAAGATAAAAGCTTTAATTGTAATTTTTCAAGTCAGTCTACATAAATTATACCTCAAAGAAAGGATAACACAAGGTGCAAATTTGTTGCTTTGAGCAACTCTTTTTTACAGATTTGTTCTGACCAACGGAACAGACAGTCTGAGATGGGCTTGTTTTCTTATGAACAGTTTGTCACGTTCTTATATGCTGTGAACTGAAGGTTATGGTTTCTTACCTCAGATGAGCATATAACTGTATAATTAACTCCATAGTTATATAGACTATTTTTTTAATCCAGATTTTTTTTTAAGATACACTCAAGGCAGTGTAAAGGCCCATTAAAATAAAACACAATTCCCCCTTTCTCTCAACTGCCTGAAGTATCGAGTTACTTTTTAAAAGCTGCAGCTCAGTGGTTTAGTACTTGAAGCTGGCTCTGTTGTGTCAGGAATTTCTAAACATGGATTTGACTTTCTTTCTCTTCACAGGAAAAGCAAATAAATTACTGATAATCCTTTTTAGAAAGAAAAGAAGACAGAAGAACAAAAGCAAATGCTTCATTCAATGAACAGTCATATTTAATGTTCAGCGCATCACCTGCCCTTTCTTTGTTGTTTTTTTTAATGAACATTTCTGTCTGAAACCTTTTATATTCCAAAGCCTTCCAACTGTATTCTCATTCACATCTTCAGCAAAATTAGTTTCCATCAAAGGCTGTAAGATTGAGCAGTTTATCAAAGAAGATCCTTCAGATGCCAGTATTTTCCTTAGTGTCCAACTTACTTGGGTTTATGCAATACATTTTTATTCCGAGGAAGAAGCAAGACACTGTTGTGCTGAGAATAACAGGAGAAGAGGCTAGAGTCACAGGAGAGGGCCAGGTGACTTTGCAAAGCCCTCTTGACTCCTGCAGAGATTACTTCTGGAGAGCATAAAAACAAACTGTGCTGGATTTTAAGAAATCTCAGAAACTCACCTGCAGTTGCAGGTTCATCCAGGACTCTTTAATTTCATGGTCATGCAATGGAGACGAACACCAGGATTAGAAGGATCCTTCCTGGTTTCGAAACTAGCAACTAAATTTACTGTCTACCTAGATAAGGGTAGTACCACTCCTCTGTTTACAAGATTAATGTCTCTGATGGTGGCCAGTAGCCCTCATACACCATCAGAAAATTTGTCTTTTGAATTTCTTCAGACTATATATGAGCTAAAAAGGTTTCATTGAGACAAGAGAAAATTCCAATATATTTCACACTTCCACCCTTCGTCAGTAAATGTTGGTGGCCTTTCTTGAAGTGGGAACTAAATACCTAATATAAAAAGTAATTTAATCGCCTGTAGCAAAAAAGCAAAACTGTCCCTGAAAAACAGTTAGATTTCAGCAGCATAGAAACAGCATACTGTGTTGTATTCAGACCCGCTACTGTCAGATGTCATGTCTCAGCGTTATTTGTCTCCATTGCTGCCTAGGAGTAAAACCCTAGGAACCAAGGATGGACTAAGTTAGACACTGCAAGTGTCCCTATGTTTAAGGTAAATACCAAGAGAAATAATATATAGAAAACATTCAAATGCATCTAGGATATCTCTTAAAACTGCAAAAATCTAGTAGGATGCAATGAGTTTTATATATCAAGGGGCTATGAACTGGGACCTCTGGGAAATTTATTTTCAATTATTTCAGAAGTTTCTGCACCCAGCTGTCCTCCCTACTCTTCTGGTGAATGTGATCATACTCAGAAAATTAGAGAGAGAAGTGAACATGTGCTGGCTTATGACCCAAAAGAAAAACTTGTAATTATATTAGATTTCTGCATCCTCTTTGTTAAGATAAGATTAGTGAAATGGGAATAAACAGCATCCTAACATCTCAAATGCATCATGGAAGAAATTCCTTCCTCTCCAGTACTACATCTGAATGTATACTTGCTTTTAGGACTCTTAGATAGACAGATACACCCCTATACACTTAAACAGCATTTCCTTAGGACACTTGACTGAAAGGTATCTACACACACACACTGTGACAGACAGGGATTTTGATTCTCCTCTGTCAGCCAGGCTTCTGATACCGAGAACATTTTCATTGCTGAAAGTGATAACGCTTAGAACATATGGATGATGCAAGCAGTTCATGAAAATGTACTGGAGGCACTGACCAGTTCTTGAAATTACTGAGGCAACTCCCTAAAACATTCTCATCAAGATATTCATAAAATTACGATGTGAGCCAGACACGCTTCGCTGTAGCGCAGGAGCTTCCAGCAGAATGCCTTTGAGCTCTGTGTGTGCGTGTCCATGTCTGTGAAAGTGGGGTGAGAAGGGAAGGCTTAAGCCACACGACATGATGGGTGAACATGTCTGTAATAGCAGAGATACCACAGTGTATTGGGTTTATGTGGCAAGGTTTTGGTAGTGGGGGGATGGCAGGGGTGGCCTCTGTGAGAAGAGACCAGGGTCTGCCCACGTCGGTCACAGCCAGTGCCAGCCCACTCCACCCAACCCACCACAGGACACAGCTGAGCCCATCAGTGATGCTGATCGCACTTCCGTGATGACGTATTTCGGAAAGGGTAAAAATGCTGTGCAGCAGCCGTAAGAGAGGATTCAGACACCCAGGCCAGTGCAGAAGGAGGCGGAGGAGGTGCTCTGGGCGCTGGAGCAGAGATTCCCCTGCAGCCTCTGGAGGACAACATCGGAGGAGATATCCACACCGTAGTCCACGGAGGACCCCATGCTGCCGCAGGTGGACATACCATGAAAAATGGTGCATCCCGTGGACAGCCCGTGCAGGAGCAGGCTCCTGGCAGGAGCTGCAGCCCTTGAATAGGAGCCCCCACAGGAGCAGGCTTTCTGGCAGGAACTGTAGCCCATGGGACAATTTGTGAAGGCCTGTCTCCCGTGGGAGGGACCCCACACTAGAGCAGGGGAAAAGTGTGAGGAGGAAAGAGCAGCAGAGAGGAGCTGCTGGGACCACAACCCCCATTCCCCATTCCCCTGTGCCACTCTGGGTGGCAAGTAGAGTTGGGAATGAAGAATTGAAGTTGAGCCTGGGAAAAAGTGGGGGTAGGGGAAGACTTTTCTAGTTTTGTCTTTGCTTCTCACCATCCCACAGTATTTTTAATTGGCAGTAAATTAAATTAATCTTCCCAAAGTTGAGTCTGTTTTACCCATGATGTTAATTAGTAAGCGATCTTTCTGTCTTTATCTCAACCCATGAGCTTTTTTTCATCCCATTTTCTCCTCTCATCCTGTTGAGGAGGGGGAGTGATAGAGCAGCTGGGTGGGTGTCTGGCAGGAAGTCAAGGTCAAACCCAGTACACAGAACAAATTACGAGTTTGATCACTTTCTCCTCTTGAGGAAACATTGCTATAATTTGGTTGTCATCATCCCAACGCTCAGACCTGTGCATTTACAGAGACAGAGTGTAGCATATGTAGCAAACGCTGAGGGCTTCCAAAGAAAAGAAAGCTTCCCATCACTGTGATCCCTCAAAGACAGTTGTCTAAACTGTGACCTCTGTCAAGGATGCTTGGATTACTGCTTAAGGCCAATTTATAATCATACAGAAACTAGGGTAGCTGCCTAGTCATTATATCTGAATTGGTGGTTATATGCCACTAGGAGGGAAGTCAAATCTTCTAAGCTAAACCAGCTGAGTGCAGTGTTGAAATGTGATCTCAGACAGAAGTGCTGGCATAAGGCAAATTTTACAAGTAGAACTGTAGGACTAACTCTCACTTATGGTGAATGTAATCTCAAAGCAAACAAAAGTAAAGAAATAAATAGAAATATAAATAAAAATCAAGACAAAAAATTATCTTTTATTCCATAGGTCTTATCGTTATTATCCCTCAAGAGATGTAAGAAACCTTACATCTTGCATGTCCTAACACTGATGCACTTTTATGAATCTTGCCAGGAAGATATGGCCGCTCCTTTCTAAACATAACTAAAGCTGGGATCCTTGGCTTTTTCCTGCTTATCACTTAATCCCCAGCTGGGTTTATCTCCTGCCTACCCTGACTGCAGCAGTCCTTATGGCTACAGTATGAGAAAAATCATACTTCCTCTCTGCTTGATAAGGGTGGGCAAAAAGTTGTCAACAGCACATGAAAACAAAACAAAAATGAATCAAACATTTGCACTAACTTTTCCACAGATTTTGAACACATATAAATGTTTCCAAATGCAAAAGTAAATGATAATGAAAATACTCTGAAATGTTTGCAACACTTAGGTTTTTATTTCTGTTGGTTTGCAGCAAAAATGAGTCCTTGTGACCACACAGCTATTTTGATTCAAGTGTCTGCAAGTGTCCCCAGGTCTTCCTCTGCAAAGTTGCTTCTCATCAGATGGAATCTGATGAAATCATCACCAGCCTGCTTTGTTGCATGGAATTATTACAAAAGGTACTTCATTAACAAAGCTCCGTCTGTTGCTGGACATTTTAATAATATTACTTTTTTAACTTTTGATTTCTTATACAAAGAATTGCACCTTTTTATTTCTTTATCACGAGCAAGACTCAATATACTTCACACATGTGGGAAATGTTATCATACCTATTTTTTCAGGTAAAGCAACATAGAAGTCTGATATTTTGCCCAAGATTATTCACCACATTTGGGAAATCTGGGAAGAGAATTGAAGCTTTGTGATTCCTCATCCACAACTTCTTCTCTGAGAGAGAAATTAAATAATTAACCAGAAAGGCACTATGTTAATAGCTGGCTCCTGCCCAAGTGTTAGTGAGATATCTGCCATTCATGGAAGAACTATTGTCCTTGCGGCAAGAAGGCTAATGTCTAACGGTATCCTGGGCTGCATTAGGCAAGGCATTGCCAGCAAGACGAGGGAGGTGATCCGTGCCTCTGCTCAGCACTGGTGAGGCCACACCTGGAATACTGTGTCCAGTTCTGGGCTCCCCAGTGTGAGAGAGAAATGGAGATACTGGAGAGAGTCTGTCAAAGGGCCGTTAAGATGATGGAGAGACTGGAACATCTCTCATATGAGGACAGGCTGAGAGAGCTTGGACAGCTCAGCCTAAGGAAGAGAAGGCTCAGCGGGGGATCTCATCAATATGTATAAATGCCTGATGGAAGGGGACAATGAAGAGGGAGCCAGGCTCTTTTCAGTGGTGCCCACTGACAGGACCAGAGGCAACGGGCACAAACTGAAACACAGGACGTTCCCTCTGAACATCAGGAAACACTTTTTTACTGTCAGGATAACCGAGCGTTGGCACAGGTAGCCCAGAGAGTCTCCATCCTTGGAGATATTTAAAAGCTGTCTGGACATGGTCCTGGGCCAAGTGGCACTGACTGAGCAGGTGAGTTGGGCCAGATGACCTCCAGAGGCGTCTTCCAACCTCAACCATTCTGTGATTCTGTGAACTGCTCAGAGCTGAGAGATCTTGATCTGCTGGATAGTCCCTATTTCTATATCAGTGGCATCTGATTACTGAAAAGATGTAAGCAACTGGTAAGTAAGGTGTGATAAGACTATTCTTTGTTAAGCGAAAGAAGAGAAGCCTGGATCACGGAGCTCTGAGCTTTCTGTAGCTTTCACTCTGCTAATGTGTGTTTCATCTACACTTTCAGGACATTTTTCAAGATGGGTAAACTGATTTTTGTATAATAGCAGCTTCACATTTACTAGTGCTTCAATGTGAATAAAATTTAGGTCCTGGAAAATTCAAACCTTCGATGAGTTGAAAATCTAGTGAAGAAAACATCATGACCTAGTCAAACTTTTGCTCATTTTTTTCTCCTATTTCAGCCACAGTAACAGCTCTTTCTTTCCCAGTCAGAATTGTAGTTCTGCTTCATTAGAGAAAAACACTTCCCTATAGCCATTATGGGATCTATTCTTATTGCCTACTAATCAGGTTCTAACATAAACTGTGCATACGTAATCATAATTGTAGCCACAACTATTGCTTACCTCTAACTAGGAGAGTTCTGAACCACCTGCTTTAATATTCAAAAGTAATAATTTTGTTTTACTCCACAGCTGTTGAAGTCACTCATCCCGGTTTTATAATTTTGTGGAAATGGAGTTTTATTTTGGATGTGTTCATGAAAACTAAAAATCAGTTTTAACAGAGGAGTAAAATGATGATTTCTGTAAACTCATGAAAATAAGAAATTTTGGGGTAAATCATGACAGAAATACAGGGAAATTTATCCATGTGTTAGAAATCATCGTACTCTTGGGGAAAGAGCATTTAATTTTCATTGGGTATAAATGCCAGCCAGCTTCCAAGCCTATGAATTCACAACTGTAGGAAACTGCATTTTTGGGATCTCTCAGATCACCAGGGTTAGAAAGACTGGCCTTACAGTGAATTCACAGTGCTGACTAATTATAAATCAATTACTAACTGAATAAAAGGCTGCCCCGTCAGACTCAGACTGAGTCAGTTCAGTTGGCTGAGTGATTTTTGAAGAAAGCAGAGATGAAGGACTAACAGCAGCTTCCCTGTGTGTCTTCCTGGCCTTTCTGGTAGGTATGTAGCACCTAAACCTGGCTGACCATTGCTTGATATACTGTCACTTCTCCACAGGATTGCTCTGAGTACACTGGTCATACATGATCTTGTCTCCTTTTCTGGAAAGCATCCTTCAGCAGGCAAGAGGGTTCTTTGTACCAACAGTATGAGGTTTAACACTGAAGTCAGTTATTTTTGATGAAATAGTGGAAAACAACAACAAAATCTTTAAGCACAGCTTTGTATCTTTTTCATGACACTTTGCTTCATTCTGGTATTCAACCTGTGGCCACTCTGATGAGTCCTACTTATCCCCTGTACCTATCATACTGTCAGAGAACACCACCAGGAGCATAATGACCTTTCTGGTGCCATCCAAACCCTCAGTATTCCCTATCTTAATATTGCTTTAGTTGCATGATTCAATATTTAGTATTGCACTTCAAACTCCATGGAGGTCTGGTTATGCTTGATTTAAAGGGAGGTAGAAGTAGAAATAGAGGGGGAAAACACAAGTGTATCAGCTCTTATTTGAACTGCATCTAGCCCTTTGTTTCCTAAAGATAACATTTCAATGCAAGGCAATGTGAGTCAGGATTCCCTATTTACAAATTCCTAAAGAAGCTGGATTCCAGAGCAGGGCTTTGCTTTCGACAAACCATTTTTTTCTTTCTTCTTGGAATGTTTGGATTTATTTCTGTGACAGGCTTTTACTAGAATGTACCAGTTGCACTTAAAGTCTTGTCATGAGAACTTTATAGTTAGGGCGGTATACCAGAAGAGTGAATCTGGTCCTGCCCCCTGATTAGTTCATCTGTACGGATTATGGAAGACCAAGGTTTTTTGAAGTGCATAGTCAGACTGATCTGGGCCAAGGGTTTGAACTTGCATTATATTATCCTTTAAGTTAGCTCTCTGCTCAACAGGTATAATGAAATGATAGGCTGCTACTTGTCTCAGTTTTCATGGTTCTCCGAAAGATACTGTTTTTATCACAGTAATAAATGTGATTTTATGTTTCTTAATTTGAAATCTTTGCAAGGAAAGAAACAACTTTCTTCTTACTTCTCCTGCACTCTTCTGCCTTAGAAAGCCTGCCTGAGGAAAAAGGTCAGTGTTCCCAGCACAGACCTCATTTTGATATAACCACTTAACTTGCAAAGGTATCATCTCAAAATCCTCAAAACCCTCTCAAACCTCTAAAACTTTTTCTGACTCTTTACAGCCCCCATGCACCACAGTGTGGTAACAGGGGAACACACTGGTAAGGTTTTGGAAAGATGGTTATGGAAAAGAGCAAAGTAATGTTTCAAAGGCATGTCCAAAACTGCTAAGGATGAGTCAGATTCACAAACTAACTTCTCACAGTGAACACAAAGATAAAGTGTGATTAGCTCTTTAGTTTTGTGGCTGGCAGGCAGAAAGATGCTGAACATGTGGCTGAACTTAATTCTTTTCACCGTGATGTGGTCAGTATTTCAGTGTCTGGAGACATACTAAAGAATAACAACATTCTACTCTTGCAACCCCAACTACGTCTTTAATACTAAAGGTAAAAGCTGGGCTTTCAGTTCATTTCCAGCTGCTGCTTCCTATTCTGCTGCCAGTATAATCCCAAAGCTCATTAAACTCTCCATATGAATCACTAATTTATGCAGCTGCTTTTTATTTGGCCAGTCCCACAAGATGCGGAGCACAATGGCTTGTGTACCTGTTAGCATTTTTACTGAGAGCCTCAAAGACTGAGGCAGAGAGAGGGCTATAACGATCTATATACCCAGAGTTCACATATTGCAAATAATGTACAGGAATGGCTTAAGAACCTGTGTACCCATTAGAAGAGAAACATTCAGCATGTGTACACACTGGATTGATATATAAAACTTTGTTTATTTCACATCTCAAATTGTTACTTGCCTTCTCTGTTCAATTTAGTTCTGATCAATAATTCATTCGAGCAATTAGTTTTGAATCTTTACTCTATTAGTATAAGAATATTGGCTAAGCTACAAGGTGAACAATTTGTGTGGAGTGTGAGCTGAAATGAGTAAGAGAAGTACCATTACAGTAAAAAAGTTAAACGTGCCCATGCATATCTGATGAGAAGCCCATGAAGGTCAACTAATGAGCAGACAAGTGTCAGTCCTTGTGGGAGACTAGAAATGTCATCAGATTTGCAATGTGATTTTGCATATATAACCTTAACTCAAAATAGACACATCTGAAATATCACTGGGACTCTCGAGAATTAATCTAATATCCTTCCAGCATGTGGTTTAGCAGTACATATAATTTCCACTGTTCTTAGAAAGTTGCTACTGGTTTTGTATACTAGTTACACAGATGTACAAAAAACTTTTGAAGAGTAATCATTTGCATTTCCAAGCAGATCACATCTGTCTATATCTCCTTCTTATCTATCTCTTTGGAATAACTCAGCATGAGAGTGAGGGGAATTGCATATGTCAGTTACAGTAGTTGCTTGATTATTTGCTTTGTGCGCAAATGATTGTAAGCACAGGCAGGCAGCAGTGCTAAGGGAATATAGGAGATATTCTCAGTGCTATGATTTTAGAAAATCAATTTCAGACACTAAATGCTAAAGACCTTCACGACATCAAACAAAATTAAAAATAACAATTCTGTTTTCTCCATAGTCTTTTCACCCACGTAGATCTCAGCCCTCCAAGTGCACAACTGCACTTAAGAGCTCTGCACAGAGGTCTGCAGGCATCCTCGGTTGTTTCCTTAGCAACAGGAGCCATGTGCAGGCTCTCTGAACTGCTTTTCCTACACCAGGTTTCCTTGGCAGCAAGGAAAATGTTTAGGAAGGAAAAAAAGGAGGCAGACCAATTCCAACACAGGACTGAATTTCAGTGGTTCACCTGTGCAGCCCAGGCTGAAAAAAAAAAAAAAAAAAAAAAAGAAATAATTTTTTTAAACATCTGTATGGACCTGGGCTTTCTTCTGCTGAGGCTGACAGAGAAGGCACAGGGATGGATGGTCCTGTGTGCCTGGCCCAGAAGAATATCATGCTGTCCCAAATGTCTGCACACCAGAGCCTGGTCCCAAGAGATTTTCATACCTGCAATAGCAGCATCTTCCTCTGCAGGTCAGGTGGACATGGTGGCTCTGGGGAAGCAGCTTGCATGCAGACGGAGGAGTTTTCACCCAGAGCTGGGTGCTGCCAGTGAGCTCAGAAGGAGAGCCCAGCAATTTGTGAAGGGTATTGCTTAACTTAGCAAAGCTTCTCTAGCAGGAGATGACCTTCGCTACCAATAACACGAACCACTTCATCACAAACCAACCCGTGCTCACCACTGCTTACAAGATTTGGAAGGAAAAATACATGCGCTGGTGGCTGCTGTTCACTGGCTATAGGGTTATCCACAGTGCAGGCTGCAGGCTAGGATACATCATTCATCATGGAAATAACCAGCTAAGTCCAGCTCCTTGGCAAGGCAGATTAACCCCTGGAATGTTGTGTAGTACAGAGAATCAGGAATAGATGTACCAAGCCAGCTAGCCTAAAACATTTGGATACTTCTGCACAAGACTGCATTTGAATTATAAACTGCTTCAGCGGTATTCTTCATTTTGTGATTTCAGGCACATCAAACTTTCAATTTAATTAAAATCTAAAATACACACATTGCATCATCTAGCTATCAGATAATGAGATTTTACATTTTATTTCTCAAGTAAAATGCAAAATAGAAAATATATTCTTTGTATTATGACTTAGGGTAACAATACTGTCTGAAATGTCGACTGATGAGGCACCCGGGAAGAAAGAATAATGGAAGAAAGCTTGATGATTAAGGACACAAAGGAGTTTTCTGACAGCAGTTTCTTGCATCTGTACAGAAGTTCAGTGGCCTTAGGGGCAGATTCTGATGTATCCATTTTTATAAATGAAAGAAAATGGATTATGTATATAGTGTATATTTATAAGTATACAAACACACAATGTTCAAGTGATCAATTATTTATATTAGAAACAGAATATTAACTTGAAAACTAAGTGAGATTAGAAAATTATGTAAACAAACTCATGTATTCCAAAAATCATGAGATCATTCTAACTGATATTTTAGAAGTCACAAAAGTTTGGTAGGAGGTCTTGTCGCTGGTTTTTATGAACTTGAATCTGTTCCTACTGAATTCAGTAGACATAGATGAGACTGTTAGTTTCCTCAGACTTAAACTGAAGACTTCTGTGATAGCCACTATAGATTTTCCATTTGCCCCTTCATAATGAATTTCTGTCCTAGACTATTGCTACCCTCCTCCTAATCACTTAAGCTTGCTCAAACCTCCAGGAATATTTCCGACATTTGAAAAGGTGCCCGAGACAAGCAGCTGCAGTAGCAGCACAGCTAATCAGAGATGACAGTTCTTAGCTGCTATGACTGAGGTCCTACTTCAGTCAACCAGTACAGCTGCCTGAACAAGCTGGGTGCCACAGTGCTAGAAAAGTCATGATCTTCATTCGATCCATTCATAACTTTGCTTTTCAAACTAATTTCTTGTAAGTACATCTACTGGCTGTCGAAATACACCTTTTTGTCTCAGATTTTTGTTGGCCTAAATTGTTGCACAATACTAATAATGATTTCTGTATGCCTCTGCGGGGGTTGATACATTTTGGGGTCCTGTCAAAGTCTTGGAGATATCAGACAGCTATATTGGGACGCCCATTTACAGCAAAGCTTTTAAAATCCTTTCAGAGCCTCTCATGAAAATCTACTAAGGAAAAAAGTTAATACATTTTCTTATTATATTATGTGTCTCCTGCTTAGTTGTCTCTAGCATTATTTGTTTTAATGTTTCATCTTTTTGAAAACTAATACGAAGGCAGCGCTGGAGGCATGTATAGCTATTTGTCGTCAGGGTTCTATGATCACAGGAGCGTATTTTATATGCACGCTGATGTGTAACATTTATTTCAATCACCAGGAGAACTAATGAGTGGGACTTCGAGCATACTGTCACTCAGACTGAATTATAAAATTGGAAATTAGTGACAGAATTTCGGTGGCACACAAGAATGGTAAAGAGGAACTAAAGGGCAAGAATTCTGCAGTAGAGTTATGATCTCTGAAAATATCCCTTCAGTCAAGAACATCTTCGATTACCATACAGAGTCAGCTATTTACCTCTTGCAGACTATTTTAAACTACTGCAAAAACTAGCTGCACAGCTTTGGACTAATGGTGGAAGAGGGATGTGATAATGCCTAAGCCCACAGAGTGCAATTTGTAAATATATGTTGAAGTTCCTAAGTATGAAAATGGCATTCTGGAGAGAAGGGTGGGTAAAGAACAAAATCCTTTAGACATAGCATGTTGTTAAAGAAGATGTTCAGAATTATGCAGTCAACAGCCAAGTTTTATTCATATTTTGAATATAAAAAGTTTATTGAAGTGCCGTATTTTGTTCTTTGTTTTAATTCACAAGCTTTGGGGTGAAACCAGGAGTACCACTACAAGGAACAACTCGGAGACCTAACCAGTTGCACTCCTTTGGAAGCCAAGTGTTACAGAGCTAATCCTGATCACTGACCTCTTCATCTTTCCAGGACAATAAATTAATGATGATGATATTTCCCTATCTAGCAGCTGACTTTGTTGAGCAAGCTTCCTTTCCTAGTATGGTAGGACTTTCCCAGTAAACCTCAAAGCTTTTCATGATGACTTTGGTGGAATTTTCTACTCCCAGTATTACAAGTTTATGTGCTTGCTAGCAGCTTTGCAATATGGTTTTATTCCAGGCAGTAACAGTAAAATAAACAGGGATTTACAGAAGAACTGAGGTAATAATCTATGGCACTTCAATTTAAGATTTATCACTGTTCCCGTAGTCCTACTCAAATGCCCTGCTTAGGGCCTTTGGCCAGTACACTGCTACGCAGACAGAAACACAATACTACACTAAGTACAGTGTTTCTGAGCAGGCTTCTCGAGATTTTTTTGTGAGAACACCACCCCACTAGCAGAACAGATTTTGAGAGACAACATTCTCTGCATGAACTTATTACTGAAAGCAACATAAATGGCATGAGGAAACCTGGTTCGTGTTTCCTCCTTCAGTATGTGTCTGCTGCAGCAGATCCAGGGGAAAGCTATCTGATTTACTATGGGTCAGGTATCTCTGGTACCTTTGCTGCACACAGTCAGCAGGCTTTTTAATCTATTTGTCTATTTATTAGTATTAGTTATCATGCAGTTCTCAAGACTGAATGCAGTCCTTATACATATAAATAAGGCACATGCTTTGGCACACTTACCAGCCTCCTGAGATGCTTCATCAAATTCAAGCTGGGCAGGCACATCCTTAATCAGGCAGAGAACAGCCATTGATAAGTCTCCGCCCTTCTGTACAGATTAGGATGAGTCTCACTGGAAACAACCAGCCACTCTCAAAACTGCTCTTTCTCTTTGCTATCAGCTGAATCACTTGGTCTTCACTCTTATAAGTGTTTCTCCATTCTTCATAGACACAGAATCATCTACTTGTCTTCTGTATTTTGTTTTGATGGATTATGATGAGTACATGCTTCTTCCCTTAATAGCTGATGCTGCTGAAGGCTATCAGTGAGACAGCAGAGGTAGCCTTAAACAAGCTAGCCAGGGTGTGGGTAGAAGTTTAGCGACAATATCATGAACACATTTATCCTGCTTACTGCATGTAGGAACAAACCAGAAAGGCTATGGGTTGAAATACAGGACAGGAATGTACTATACATCTTCCAAATATAAACAATATTGGCAGCTGATGAAGACATAACGCTAGGTGCTTTCACAGATGGTTTCTGCACCTCTCTTTTCTCCCCCATTACACCTCTCAAATCTAAAAGTCATGCTTAGTTGGAATTTGTGGTGATCTACCCTGTTCAGTCACAGCTGGAGTGCTAATAGTAGCACCATTTATGATTTAGCAAGTAGTTCTGGCATGTCTGCACCACACTAATGTCACAGTAACACCAGGTCTTCATTTCTCCTGGTGTTAGACTTCCTGGTTATTTCTGTTCCTACGGGGTGGGGGGATCAGTGCTTCTCTAGAGACACTGGGATAGACTTCACAATCTTATCTGATCACCTTAACGGTCAACTACTGTCACCTCCACATGTATATCAAAAAATAAGGGGGTCACTTAGTAGAAATACCTGCGTATTTACAGCAGTGCACTTACAGGACAGAATCTGATCTCTAAGCTATATGCAAGTATACAGTTTGGAGTCTAGAGTTTGGTTTGAAAGGAGATGTGGCTGGATTTAAAGATGCTATTTAATTATTTGTCATTTACACCATCCTAAATCTTGAGTCTCTTATTTTAAGGCAAACCTGTATAGGCTACACTTACTGATAGAGTAGGGGAGATTTGTAGTACCACTCATTAATAGGACTGTCACATGCTTACTACAGGCATTTTTCTATTGTGAGTAAGAATAAACCATTTGGATAGATACTGCCAAGCTGAGTATCTCTGCACGGTGCTAATATTTTCAGCCAAATGTCCCAGTCATTCTGAAGATAAACACATTAAATACAGGAACACTGTACACGAGGGAACCTCTTGGATACTTGGCTTCAACCCTACTATCTCAGGCAAGTATGTCACAGAATCCTAAATTTTTTTAGTTTTTTTCTTTCTTATCCCCTCACCCACTAACTGGAAAACCATTCAGGTCTTTGCAGCTGTAAACCTGGTATTCACAATCAATTCTGTCTGTGCCAATATTGTCCTCAGCTTAAACAGCTCTTCTCTCTCCTCTGGCGTTTACTTTCCTGGTGTATTTACAGAGAGCAATCATACCACTTTCAGACTCCATTTCACTAGGCTAAACAAACTAAGCTTTTTTGGTCTTCTCTGAAATTGTACACTCATAGAAAAAAAAAATGTATGGATGAACATCTTAAAATAATTCATAATGAAATTAACCATTCATTTTAAAGCACTGATTACTGGAAATAAATAAAAAACTGTTATTAACGTTATAATGCTAAGTCTAATCTTGCATATGTGGGAGTGTTTCCAAGTCACAGATCTGGGTGTGCACCGCAATATGTCAGATTGATACTGGGGCCAGACCACGGTACAACCAACCACAGAAGGGAAATGCATCGATCAAATCCTACATGTAGTGACGGAAAGACACATGTTACTATCTCATGGAAATGAAGCCTGAATCAGCCAGGGATAGCTTACAAAAGACTGTGCAAAATTATAAAACCAAATATTATATCAAAATTAGCACTGGACGTACAAAAAGTTTTGTAAGAGCATTCCTGTTTGCTGAGCCTAGAATGTTTCTTTCAAAACGTATCTGGCTCGTTCAGCTTTACCCCAAGATCTCTAGTGGAAATAGGCAAGAATGACAGTTTCTTGTTTCTGCTTGGTAGAAAAAACATTTTGGTCTGATTTGAATCAGTACTACATTTCAGAAGACAACATCTCCTGTGTACCAAAAACGCAGCTGTAATCACAGAGCATGCAAACACAAGCTACAACTGATTCCAGACTCCACAAACAATTCTACTTCACTCTTTTAATTCCTAATGATTCCTAATGTTCAATTTTCAGTGTTCTTTTATCACATTTATGAGCATGCATGTACAGTTGAATTCATCTCACTATTCTAGCAAACAAGATGAGGGCCTCATTGTTCTCAGTTGTATACAGATAAAGCCGTGGAAGAATTTCCGATTTCAATAAGGCAAGCAAAGGAGGAAGGAACAAATAGAGGTATTTAGGTAGAGGGCTGTACTTCCACTACCTGTTCTAGTTCCTAAGATAGACATAAGTGTCTATGTGGGGTCAGGAAAGCAAAGAGGTAGAGCCTCATGCCTTCCAAACCTTCAATGTTCGTGCTACCAGTGGATTCAAGTAGCACCTACACACTGATCATCAACTGAAAAAAAATTGGGCATATCCTAGTAGGCAGTCTGAATACGATTTTACTGGATTTCCTAACAATAAATTTCTTCACAAGAACTGCTGCTTTTACAGAGGATTAGGTAGACTCCCACCTTCACTTCTTTTTCCAGGCCAATCTTTTTCTTGTAACTGCTAACACAGACAGAAGAGGTGTCAAAGGCACAGTTGGTGACGTGAGTGGGAATGCTTTTCAGTTGTACTTCTCACAACTCTCATCCAAGACCACTCCCTGATGTGTCAGTCACTGAAGGAAAGGCAGAAGAAGGATACCTGCCCACACTTCCCTTCTTAATGGAGAGTGTCTTGGGAGCTGCCCCACTGGAAGATGCTCTAAACTAAGTACAGGAGTGTGGTTTCAAAGTTGGATGTGTAGGGTGTCTTTCCAGTAAACCCAATGCAGTTCCTGCCTGAGCATTTTTCTCCTTTATAGGCTAGTTCCCTTTAACAGTTCAAGGGTGTCATAGTCTCAAAAACATTAAACAATGTTTAATGGAATGATGGGATTGATGATGGGAATGAAAAGCAGCCTCTGTTGCCTAAACCGCACCTAACAATAAAAGTTCCAACTAACCTAGAATATCTTTTTGATAGCTCACAGTGTGGCAGGTTTGTGGGACTTCAGCAGGTCTGTAGAACAGTCGTCGTGATGGGGGTGGGAAGACATAGGAAACGTCTTGGTAGGTGCATGGTATGTTGCTGTTGGTTTGCTATTTGTTTTCAAACAAACAGATGACTGACAGGAAAAATATGAACTCATCCCTCTGCTCATTTCTGGGAGCTCTGTTGCTGCGTTTTAAGCTAGTTCAGGTTGTCTCCAGAGAGGCTGCTGCTATCAAGGCTTGAACTTCGGTCTAGCCCTGTGCTGAAGTACTGGGTTCAGCTGTGCAAGGCAGGCAGAACAGAGAACATGCCTGTGAGAGGCTGTGGGTATGACCCTTGACTAATAATGCTGTTACGGGTCTGGCAGCAGAAAAGGGATATAGAGGAAACAGCCCTCAGTGATAGCCTCTGCCATATCCAGAGCAAAGCTGACTGATCTAAAAGCAACAAAGTGTGATGTGCCTTCCATGGTCCAGCTCCAGCATGGGGATCTTTCAGGGGGACAGAGCAATAAACAAGGGATGTTTTAGTCAGACTGAAATGCATCACAGCATCTATTGTCCGGTTCAAAGGGAATAATTAGCCAGGGCTCACAAAGATGTGAATACAGAGGGAGAAGGTGAAGTACAGAATGAGATAAAGGATCTGCTGGTGGCTTTGAGGACAACACAGGCCCTGCACAGACTCACAAGCACGTGTAACAAAGCAGTTTAAGGCTAATATTTCTTTTGCCTAAACCAAAGCCTTGGGTAAAAAAATCAGAAAATTTGATTTTCAATAAGGGCTCAAAGTCTTTCTAGGCAGTGCAGCAGAGTGACAGGAGAGTGACAGGAGAGCAACAAGAGACTGCAGCAGAAGAAGTAGAGAGTATTTGTATTTCAAATATTTGTTCTAATTATAGCATGAAATAGGGAATGTGGGAGGCGTTCATAGCTCCTGGTAGAAGCAGGTGGGCAGAGAAGGAGGATTTTTCACTTTTGTACATCTATGAAATGATGGCTTAAAACAGGCATCGGGGTGGGCAAGCACCGCTGGAGAGGACAAAAAAAGCAGCAGTTTATTGAAGGGCAGCTTTAAAACATGATCACCATCTTCAAGGTATGTTGGAGTGGAACCTCATCAAGAGAGAACAAATGACTTGACTCAAACTCCCTGTGTTATTTTGAGTGCAATTATTAATTCTAAGGTAAAGTAACAGATTAATGGAGCTGCCTTAGACTGCTGAGCACTCCCTATTAACTGTACTAATTCACTAAACTCACAATTGTTATGTGATGGAGTAGACAGTACAAAGAAGGGTTTTTTTTCCAAAGTCTCTTGAATATCACCCTAGAATTTATCTTACAGAAATGGATTCTTTGGGGCTTATTGGATGCCAAAGGGCCACCAACAAAATGCTCACTGATAACAGACATTTACAAAATATCCCCTTGAATAATTTTGCTGCTTTTTTTATGGGTTTATTTTTGTTATTGAGGGGTGTTTGGTCCCTCCAGATTCTCCATCTATTGATTTTGGTAAGAATCCTCATGCAATAACAGCATACTTGTATATGGTAATATATAACTCAGAGGTATAAGGATTTTCAAGAGCTCAGAAGATGTTTCTGTTTAGCTAAGAAAAGGTTTCTTAAAGAAAACTTAAGAAAAAGGTTTCTGTTTAGTTAAGTAACAATCTCTCTCACAGTGAGACTTTCACTGCATTGTTCTCTAGGTAAGTGACAAAATGCGAGTGTGTGGAAGGAAGGATTGAAGCACGTGAGGGAGACCCTTGAAGGAAGAAATGGGAAAACAGCCAGTGCAAATGCTGGTTACAGCATTGATATATTTCTCTCTGTAGTGCTCTTAATGCTCAGGTTTGTAGTCTTGAGTCTTTCCATACTTCTTGGAAGACAGTATGTGGTATAACCAAAGAAATCCAGAGTATGGGGGAACAAAGGACTAGGAAAGGATTCACTTGGTTTGAAAAAAGAGTGACATCAGGGGAGACAAGTATTCTGGAAAGATCCATTCATTCTAATGTATCAGATCGTTGTGTAGATAATTAGCTGATGCTGACTCAAAATGAATACATTTCTATATCATTTCTCCTACAGTATGATCAGGCATTAAATTGTATGTGTAAGGGCGTTTGTGCATTCCACTTTAAATGCCTGGGAACCTTTCTTGCTAGTATTAGGTTAACTCCAAGAAGAAAAATGGTGCATAAAACCCAGCATGGAAAGTTTTAATGGATGGAAACTGTCCACATAAATGTGAGTTACCTCCTGAGCAGAATGTTCCTCTTCAGAGAGTAGGCAGTATTTTTATAACTTATAATCAATACCATTTTCTGAATTTTGAGGTTTGACAAGGCAAATTCCTGCCTCGACCATTTTCCCTTTCCCTAGGCAGGAGGGCACAGAAGCAGGGCCTGATCTGTAACACTCTTTGGGTGCTAGGTTTCCCTGTCCTTTTGAAAGGAAAGCCAGATTTTTGTGGTTTTGTGGTAAAACAGGTGTATAGTCAGTTCAGGGATACAGTTATATTCTTCTCTGCATGTTGATTGCAAGTGATGATAAATATTGGCAAGCACTAGTCTTCAAATGGTGACTAGAAGGCTATTCATTTCCCTCCTGGACAGCTATATTAACTGTCATGCCAATTCCTCTACAACATTCCTTCATCTACTGTTTAATATAAGCAGAATAAACAATAAAAACACAGTCTTGACTACAAGGTGTACTTGCAGCAATTATTTGTTACAGCTTCCATATCACTGCCAGGGACAGCTGAGCTGTGCTTTACTTTTTGCCAAGTAAATATGGAATACAACAGACTCAGTAGGTGTCCCAACAGGCAGAAATGGCCTTCCAAAAAAACCTGAAATTTGGCCCTGTATTGGGTCTGGCTGGGATAGAGTTAACTTTTCCCATAGCAGCCCGTATTGTGCTGTGCTTTGTATTCATAGCTAGAGCAGTGTTGATAACACATCAATGTTTTTGGCTGTTGCTGAGCAGTGCTCACACAGAATCAAGGCTGTCTCTCCAAGCCACCACCCCCAAAAGCCAGTAGTCTGGGAGTAGGAAAAATTTTGGGATGGCACACAGCTGGCACAGTTGACCCAAACTGACCAAAGGGATATTCCATAGCATATAACATCATGCTCAGCAATAAAAGCTCAGGGAAAGGAGGCAGGCAACATTTTTAGTAATGGATTTATCTTCTGAAGCAACTGTTCTGTGTACTAAGGCCTTACTTCCCAGGAAGTGGCTGGACATCATCTGCTGGTGGGAGGTAGCAAATAAATCCTTTTTTTTTTTTTTTTGTTTTGCTTCCACCTGTAGCCTTTGCTTTTTTTTTTTTTTTTTCATTTAACTGCCTTTCTCCTGATCCATAAGATTTTCATCTTATTCTCCCCCTCTGTTCTGCTGAAGGGATGGAGAAAAAGAGCAGCTGGGTGGGTACCTGCCAGACAGCCAAGGGCAGCCCACCACTGGCCCCCTGACAAAGGACTGATTGGCCTCTGCTGAAGCATAAATTCAGTATGACTGATGATAAAATCATAGGAAAATGGCTCATCTAATGTGTTTAATCAGCAGGCTTGATATAATGTAGTTTACAGATACTGAGCTCATTCATTACCATACATTCCTTTTTGTGTTTCCTTTAGTTCTGCTTCTATATGCTAAAATAAAGAGAAGTTTTATTCACCTTGATGGTTTTCATCTAGCTTTTCTTTTTAATGCTTCAGCAGTTCCATTAAGAAACTATGTGCCCTACAAGGAAATTTTTCAGAGATGCTGAAAATTTCTCAGGCCTGAATCCTTGGTAGCAGTTAGATCTAACTGGCAGAGCTCAGCATGAGTCAGGTACTTAATGCCTTAGATGGTCTGGGTCTCAGCCCTTTCTGTTATATAATTACCCAGTGCTATGGCAAAAAGTAATAATCACTCACCCAAAGTTAATACTGCTGGCAGAACAGAGAGAAAAGTAAAATAGTCAGTAGGCAGACATCTGTTCTAGCCTTAATGCTAGTTACTCTTACGAGTTTTCATGGATATTTAATATAGCCAGTGGCATGTGTTTGCTTTTCATCTATTTTTACAAGGGCATAGATGAAAATATTGAGAAAACAAATATTTACACACTAGTTTCACTTCTGTGTTTGTACTGGTCTTGTTTGACTTACTATCTTTCTTAGATGTATTGGCACAATACTTAAATATTTGTAAGAGAAATTTCAGTTTCTCCTCCAGACAGTATATCCCAGAAGAACAAATTCCTGCAGATCCAAACCTGGAACATCCATCTGGAAGGTGCATATTTATTTTTGTCAAAGGAAAATGTTCAGCTTAGCAAATTCAGTGAAATTAGATTTAACCTTTCTGAAGGTTCAAGAAGAATCTCATAATTCTGTGAAACTGTAATCATGAAAAGCTTTTCATATCTGGAGTTAACAAAAGAAACCTATTTCTAGGTGTACCACTACAAAGTTTCAAAAGCTTATACTCTTAACAAGTATCTCTTACAATATTTTAAATTCTACCCCAATTCTTCCATAACTTCAAGTCTCCATGAATCTGAAAACCAAGTTAAAATGGTTAAAAAAGAAGTTAAGAACTTGTATATAATTTTTGGTTGTACATAATTGTAATACAATGTAGGAAATGTGTGTACTTGCAATGTCATTATGAAAAGCTCATATTATAACAACTATTGTCTAGGAAACTTTCAGTCTGAAGATGTCATATACCGTCTTCTTGGTTTGGGGTTGTGAGCCCCTGTGGTTTCAGTTCTGGGAATCTGTTGTCCAGTATTTTCTGAAACTCAAGCCCCATAACGTTAATAATACTTTGGGGGGATTTTTCACTGCAGAATCACAGAATAATAGCATAATTTAGGTCAGAAGGGACCTCTAGAGATCATCTGGCCCAACGACCAGCTCAAAGCAGGGACAACTTGTATCAGATGGCTCAGGCCTTGCCCAAGGATGGAGATTCTACAGTTTCCTTGGGCACCTGTGCCAGTGTTTGACAACCCTAATGGAGGGGTTTTTTTCCCCTCACGTCTAACTGTAGTTTCCTGTATTCCAATGTGGTCCATTTTGTCTTGTCCCGTCACTATGCAGCTCTGAGAAGAATCTGGCTCTGCCTGACATGCTCTCATTAGGTAGTTTTAGAGAGTAATCAGGTGTCACTTCAGTCTTGTTAAGACTGCATAAACCCAGCTCTCTCAGACTCTCCTCATATACCATGTTTTCCATTCCCTGGACCATCTTGGTGCCTGTCTGTTGGAGTCTTTGTCAAATATGTCAAAGACTTGCTTGTATTGGAGAGCTAAAAGCTGGGCAGTACTCGAGATACGGTCTCACAAGCAATGAATGGCAGAGGATCACTTTCCTGGACCTGCTGGGTGCACACTTGCTAGTGCTGCCCTGGATACTGTCGGCCTTCTTTGCCATGAAGGCACTTGGTTTAGAGGTTGAAAGGGCAGACCAATGGGCAATATCGTGGTGGATGTCTGCTACAGGCTGCCTGATCAGGAAGAAGTAGATGAGGCCTTCTTTAGACAACCGAAAAAACCTCCCATTTGCAGTCCTCAGGGGAAACTTCAACCCGGTATATACTGAAGGGACAACACAGCAGGGCACAAGCAATCCAGGAGGTTTCTGTGACAGCTTCCTGACCCAGGTTAATGAAGATCCAGTGTGGAAAGACACTTTGCTGAAGCTGAGACTTACAACCAGGGAAGAACTGACTGACAATAAGAAGGTCAGGAGAAGCCTTTACTGCAGTGAACATGAGATGGTGGTGTTCAGGATCCTGACAGGAGGAGAAAAAAAGCAAAAATCAAGATCACAACCCTGGACTTCAGGAGAGCAGACTTTGGCCTGTTCAGCTGCTTGGAGGAATCACATGGCTTACAGTCCTGGGGAGAGGAGGGGTCAAGGAGAGCTTGTTGATTCTCGAGGATCACCTCCTCCAAGCTCAAGAGTGGTCAATCCCAGCATGCAGAAAAACCAGCAAAGGCTGCAGGAGACCTGCACGGATGAGGAACAAGGTTGCGATAAAATTCAGACATAAAAAGGAAGTATAAATGTGGAGAAAGCTGGGTTACCCAGGAGAAATATGGAAACAGACTGTGCAGGGATGGTTTAAGGCAGTCCAAAGCACATCTGGAATTGAATCTGAGGAGGGATGTGAAGTGCAACAACAAGGACTTCTACAAGTGTATCAGCAGCAAAAGCAAGACCACAGAAAATGTGTACCTCCTGCACAAGGCAGGAAACCTGTTGACAAAGGACTTGGAAGAGGCTGAAGGCATGGAGAATGCCTTCTTCACCTTGGTCTTTACTGATATGTTTTGTCTTAAGGAATCTCAGTCACCAGCAGCTAGTGGAAAAGTCTGGAGCAAGGAATACTTGCCCTCAGTAGAGGAAGATCAGGTTAGGGAACATTTAAACAAGCTGGAGAGAATTACATAGGAAACAATGGGACACACCCATGAGTGCTGAAGGAGCTGGCTGATGTCATTTCAAAGCTATTCTTGATTGTCTGAAAAATCATGGGGTTGGGGGAGGTTTCTGAGGCCTAGAAGAAGCCAAATATCATTTTTATCTTCAGGAAGGGCAAGAAGGAGGATCTGGGGAATTACCAGCTGGTCAGCCTCATCTCACTCCCCTGGAAGTTGATGGAGCAAGTAATTTTGGAAAATATTTGTAAACATATGAAGGACAAAAAGGTGATGGGGAGTAGTCAGAATGGATCTACAAATGGGAAATCCTGCCTAACCAACCTGATAGCCTTCTACAATGAGATGACTAGCTTAATGGATGAGGGGAGAACAGTGTATGCTGTATATCCCAGCTTTAGTAAGGTTTTTGATACTGTCTCCCATAACATCCTCACTGACAATCTGATTAAGTACGGCCTAGATAAGTGGACAGTGAGGTGGATTGAAAACTGAACTGCCAGGCTCAAAGGGTTGTGATGAGTGGGCTGAAGTCCATTCAGAAGCCAGTCACCCTTGGTGTGCCTCAGGGGTTGATACCAGGGCAGTAGTGTTCAGCTTCATTAATAATTTGCATGATGGGACAAAGTCCACCCTCACTGTGAGGGTTGTCACTCAGTAGAAGAGGTTGCCCAGCAAGGTTGTTGAGTCTCCATCTTTGGGGGGTATTCAAAACCTGGATGAACATGGTCCTGGGCAACCAGCTCTAGGTGACCCTGTTTGAGAGGGGGGATTGGACTAGATGACCTCAAGACGTGCTTTCCAGCCTCAACTATTCTGTGATTCTGTGACTCTGCGTGCAAACTTATGGTCTCTCCCTAATATTATTATATGTAATATTGTTTGGCACTTTGGCATTTTTTAAGATTATTTTTTAGATTGCAAATAGGAACTATTTATATTGTTTTAGTTTAGGAAGTCCCAGGGTTGAAGTTGTTCTCTGCATGATAATGCATTCTGTACTCATGGATAAGCATAAATATATTACTATTTTTGTCATTCTGCTATTCAGACCTTGTGAATATGTCAGGCCATGAGTTTGATATGTGGGCTAATGATACTGGTTGTATTATTATTCACACACAAATTTTTCAATTCTGCATTTTTTTTTAAATCAGAAGTGCTAACTTTAAAAATGTCATTAATCTAGATTTACTAATGAATAATAGAATTTCCAGGGAGTACTGGAGAATATGTTTATTTTCCAATAATCAGCAGAACAAACAGAATCCTGATATTTTTATCACTTTTATATATATATAAATATGTATATATGGAGAAGACAAGGCTCTGAGGAGACTTTATAGCAGCCTTCCAGTACTTAAAAAGGGCCCACAAGAAAGATGGAGAGGGACTTTTTAACAGGGAGTGTAGTGATAGGACAAGAGGTTAACAGTTTTAAACTGAAAGAGGGTAGATTTAGATTAGATATTAGGAAAAAAATATTTACTGTGAGGGTGGTGAGACACTGGAACAGGTTGCCCAGAGAAGCTGTGGATGCTCCATCCCTGGAAGTGTTCAAGGCCTAGTGGAAGGCGTCCCTGCCTATGGCAGGGGGTTGGAACTAGGTGATCTTTAAGGTCCCTTCCAACCCAAACCATTCTATGATTCTAAAAGCAAACCTTAATTTCAGTTCTTTTAATTATCTTCCTAAGATATTTCTTCTGTTTGAGAGGCAATTTGTGCTAATGCTATCAGCATAGGCTATTTAGGTAACCAGTTGATATTAATAAGCATGATAACTTTTACATTCCTAATTCTAGATTTTAAACACCTACATATTTTATGCTTTGAAATTTCATGTCTTTATTCATTCATCAACATATGAAGTAAAAAAACCCACCAAACAAATAAAAAGCCCCACCAAAATACTCATTTCAGTGTTTGTTTTCCCATCAAAGATGTCTTCAGTTTGATATACCACATTTATTCAACCTTCTAAATCCAGATTTGGAAGATATTGTCAGGGAAAAAAATACAACCAACTGTTATTTTAATTCTGTCCTATGACTGTGATGAGGTGCAAGATGTACTGACTTCACTAAAAGAAGACCTTGGCAATAGTGAGCATTTCTGAAAGGCCCATTTTAGGTGCATTACTGTTTTTCTTTCTTTTGATTTTTTTTAGGTGACTTTTTGAGAAAGTTTCATCATATTTGCCATTTTAACAGAAAGAAATTGTTCTAGGACATAGCAAATGCATAATTCTTTCATTACATCTCTAATGTCCTCTTAGATCACTATCAGAAAATCTTGTATAAAATACCAACTGTATTTGTAAAAAGATGTAATCTACAGTCTTTAATATCTTAATACCTAATCATGATTAAGTCTGATTATGAATTATATATGTATATAATACTTCTTCAAACTCTAGATATTTAGTAAAGTCCAGTTTGTGCCAAATATCTTAGCATTCAAACAGTCAAGAAGAAATGGAAGGCATAAGTAAATATTTTATCAGAATCCAAATTTTTGTAGGAAAAATAATACAGGGGTATAAGATGAAGAGGTTGAACAAGGAAGGGTGGGAGACATAGATACATTTCTCTTATTGTTAGATACTATACAGAGAAGTGATATTTAGGAGTCTGCCTGTTTTTTGGACTCTAAA
This sequence comes from Buteo buteo, assembly GCF_964188355.1. Taxonomy (NCBI): domain Eukaryota; kingdom Metazoa; phylum Chordata; class Aves; order Accipitriformes; family Accipitridae; genus Buteo; species Buteo buteo. The sequence goes on along the minus strand of NC_134188.1, from coordinate 583,329 downwards.
TAGTGATCATGAAAAATAAGAAGGTCTAGAAAGCTATCCAGAACTTTGCTATGTGAATGTCTATATATCAATAAGATTAGATCAGAAGTAAAACCAGGTGAAATAGCTGCCAGGTATTGGGAGAGAACCTTGAAATAATTGGTATTACTTAGATATATTTGTGAAAATATGCAGGATTTCCAAGTGTTGCTCCTGGCATCTCCAGTGTTTTCTGTTTCAAAAGGTTCTTCAGAATATTGTGTGACTGTTACGCTTCCTGGTCTGTGCTGTGAAGATAATTACTTTTTCAGTTCAGTGGCCTGTATGGTATCAGGGTTCTTTCAGTCCCTCAGCTGAAGCAATCACCCACCCCTCATGCAATTTCAAGAGGTTAACTATTATGTCTAGTCATCCCCTGCTGCCAGTCTCTATTGCCTATGCATTAGATTTTGCAGACCCACCTCGTGCTCTTTTGCTACTTTTTGTCCTCACTTCCCATGTTAATATCTGTAAATTTATCTCACTTCTTCACTGCTTCATTCCCAACTGCTCCACCTTGTCTTAGCCTTTCTAAATTTTAGTTTGAACTTTAGTCCAATTAGTTTGCTCAAAGTGGAAATACTAAGCAATAACATAAAATACCACTTCTTTTGATTGGCTGTTTTCTTTGGTCTTTAGCAAACACAGTCTTACAAAGCACACCAAGATTTTATCAGAATTGGTAGTACATGCTTTCTGTAGTATGAGATTCCTTAAATTGTCTGGTTTATGCAAGGGCATCAGAATGAACATAAAATAATACAGCACAAAGAGATTAAAGAATCAATGTCCAGATTAAGCAACTGGAGAATTCTCCATTCTTGTTCCCAAGCATGAAATTTATCAGTTAACTTCCTTGTCTTATGTCCAGAATGTAAAAGGGCATTTCTCTAGACACGTTCAGAGATCATCACTGTAACATTACAAATCTTGTTTTTCTCCTGTATTTTTGAATAAATACTGTGTTGTTTGCTTGTAAAGTGAGGAGTATCGAACTCTGTATTGATGACTTTAAGAATTATGCTTGAAGGGTTACACGCTTGTATGTGGCAGTGGCTGTACTGAGTGGTCAGGAAAGACGTGTGTGTGTGTGTGTGTGAAAGACGGGGGGTATGTGTGTGCAGATGAAGTATTTTTGTGTGTATGCATGCGCACGTGAATACATTCGTATTCTCACATACACCTGTGAGAACTGTCTTTGCCTTTTGATCAGCAGGGTGTCCTGCTGAGGTGTGAGAATCCTGTAGAAAGTGCTTCTGGTAGGAGGCTGGTAGACTACCTACTGCTTCAACCTAGCTAGCGGGACTTTGAATACCTTACTTCTTTACCTTTTTACAATTGTCTGCGAGAACGGAGAGTTTTGCTGTCTTTCCTGAAAGAACAGTTTGGTTTTGGCTAAACTTCACTCTGTGGCATGCTTCAAGGAGAACATTCTTGCTTTGCTGAAGGAGGAGAGCAGGGGATGGTTGGCTATCACTCCATGATTCCCTATCCAGCTCTGATGCATGTGTTAGACAAGCCTGGGCTGTTTGATCGACAGCTCTCTACTACCCCAAATTAGCCAGAACTTTCTGTTCTCTGAACATTGTTTCTTTTCAATCCTTATAAACAGGAACTGGGTTTTGTGGGATGGTGCAAAACCTGTACCAAATTTCAGAGAGATGATGTAAAAGCTTATTCTTCCACAGCAGATTTTATGTGTCATAACACCTCTTTGCCCCGTGCAGACTTGTACTACTTAAAAGTTGTGGTTGGTTTGAAACTTCTGCAGAGGGCTTACCTAAGTATAAATAGCATGAAGAAAAATCTCTCTGAGGATGCATTTTCCATATGATAGGAGAGGTAATCATTCTGATCCTATTAACACCTAACTGGATTGTTCATAAAACCTTTCCCGTATCTACTACTTGCTTTAAAACCGCCTAGGGGGCTGCCCTTAAAAACTGGGAGACTTAATCCTACTCCCAGACAAAAGAAGCAGGATCCTAGCCACGGTTTGTAAGCAGAACTGAGTGTAGCTCATGGAGGAAAGATATCTGCAAACATGGGGAAATATTTGGCTGTGTTGTCAAAATTAATCTATATGTGGAAATCCTTAATATTTCTATCACTTGAACTCACATGGCCAATTTTGTACCTGGTAAGAGAACCAATCAGTGGGGTGCCACCAGGACTAAACTTAAAAAATGATTTTGTTTAAGGATTAGTAAATTATTTTTTTTTAATTTACCCTATGTATTAAGAGTAGAACACAGTCATTAAGCTATGTTGTCAGAGTTGAGTGCCCCTGATGGCATTCATTTCAGATCTTGCTGAACATTGTACTCATATTACTCTCTATTTCTGCTCATTTTTCATTTGGTTGCTTGGGTTATTTGCATTCTTTTGCACATGTTTATACACAATAGCTCAAGATAAAATTTCAGTCATTTGATGCTTGGACAGCTTTGAAACACAGTAAAATGAGACTCATTTGCTCCCTTCTGTTGCATACTATACCGGTATCTTGTATTTCATCTTTTGAAGTAATTTTTTTGGACAGAAGATTTTAAGATGCTCTTTTATCTGGGTGGCAAATACTTTGTGAATTTTAACTCCACTCAACCTGTTTCATACTGAACTTGTAATAAATCTGATCCCCTCAATTCACCAGACTATTTGATTCTAGGTTCTCCTGGTTTCAAATCACAAAAGGACACAGCTTGATGGGTTAAAGAGAGCCATAAAAATTATGTTAAGTCTGGAAAATTACATTGGAACTCTTAAAGATCTTAAGCCATTTAGCTTAGAGGACCGAGAATTCACTTGATTAGAGCACGTAGACATTTTAAAAGGAGAAATTACCTTTGGCTTAGCTCTTTAATCCATTAGGGAGAATCATATGACATCAAAACACAGAACCGGGCAAATGCCAATTAGACATTAGGTATGAGGGTTTTTTAATAGCATAGTATTAATCATAGCAAAAAGAAATATTTATCACAGGAATAAAGTAGATCCCCCATATCTCATGTCTTGAAATCAAAGCCAGATGGCTTTTCAGAAGTTATGCTTTAGTCAACTGCAGTAAAGAGGTTCAGTGCAGAGGTCTCTGCTCTGCAAACAACTACTGTCCATTCTGTTACAAAATGCCTCATCTGAAATTAATCTCAGCAAATATACCTGACAATATAGATTATACAGAAAGTGTCTATGTCTGTGTTACTTTTCCATGGTCCTTTTCATTACAGCTACTGGGAATTAAAAACACTTGTATGGTGGAATCTTCTGTTCCTAAAGATATCCGTCTTTGGTCATGGGAATGGCACTCTAAAACAGCTTATTTCTCTCCACTGACTATAAAGAGAAGCTTGACTGACTGGTTCAGTCTAAAGTTAGGTGATATAAATCCCATTTCTACCTTCAATGGTAATAACTGTGATTGTGGTTAGCAGCTACAGAAATGCTAGAAATGTCATTCAGGGGATTTTCTATCTCATCTATACAAAACACAAGAAAATATGCTGTTAAAACCAATTCTGCACCTGCAAGAAGCTGAATCTGATCAAAGTAAGCCTGTAATTCTATATTCTTCATTTTGCTGGGGATCCTTCAGACTATAAAGTGTTCTCTGATTTTATATACCATGAATCCAGGTATGGTGCATGTTAGCAATCCCAATAAACAATTAGAGTTGTATAAATCAAATACATCTTAAAACTTTTTCCATTTCATTTGTTATGCCTAAGTTTCTCTCTTAGCATTGGAGAAGGTTGTAACCAAGTCTTCATTGCTATTAACTACAGCTACCCTCTTAATTACACAACATTCTGGAAAAGTGCATGGTATTTCTGACATTACTTCAATGCTGAGTAGTTGCTAGAACGACATTCATTCTGTAACTGTTCTTTGTGGGCACCACGTGAGTTTTTGTGGTTCTTGACTCCCTACTGTTAGAAAGCATTAGCAGCTGCTAGGTACCTTCAGAGTTGATCCTTGAGGTGAATATAAATTTCACTTCCTTTGATAAACTAAAGGATTGGGCCAGCTCATCAGCTTGTATAGCTGTAACATTTTTCCAACATGTCACTCAAGGCTATATGATATGAGGAAAGATTCTATAATCCCTATGCTGAATTTTAATATTTTATACACAACTACTCTCATGAGTAGTCTGAAAGACTTCAACAGATGTATGTGTTTGAGTAAATAGTGTAAGGATGGAATAATCTGGATAAAAATCTGTCTTCTTACACATAGTTGAAAGTTATTTGGTCATAATGCCATATTCTCTGAAACGTTTATATTCAACCTTTATTCCATGTTTAATAACTTCAATTCTAAAAGTTTACACAGTATTTTTCATCCCACTCTGAGATTAGCAGGTTCCCTTCTTGAATCATGACCTAATTATTTCCTCCATATCTCAAGATCATTTCCACACTGAGTGTTCTGTGATGGGAGATGCTCAGGAATGACAGCAACTGCTTCCTCCAACCCCAGCTAAAGCCATGTTTGAGTTCAGGCTACTCAGCACTGCTCAGAATTGAGACCATACGTAAAATTAAATTGTTACTCCTTTGGTTCAGTGACAAACACCTTCTTCAACACATTTTAAAAATAAGGTGATGAAAAGAACAGAATCTGTTGCTCACAAATTTAGATCACTTGGAGTGTTCACAAGTACCCAGAATCCTGTTCAAAGCCTCAAGATAGTTTTTCCTTTCTAATATACATAACCCTTAAGAAATACTGACATCTGCTGTCAATATGGGACTGGAATCAGCCTGTTATGAACTTTTGGCTAAGTTACTACATTTTCCACCTTAGATCACCCCAAAAGTTTCTCTGTGCTTCAGAGTATCTGTGATATTATTTCTTCCTGAAATAAAAAATGCAAGTTGTTAGTTGAAGTGAGTGTGATATTTGGGAACAATTTGGAACAATTTCCTTTGTTGTTATTGGCCTAGGACTAGCTGAGAGTTGGTCATGATCAGACATGATTTTGTTCTGATTGTTAGTTAATGGCTTATATAAAGAGATTTTGCCATTTGGATCTTGTAGTCTCTTTCTAGTTTAAAGTAAGTGCCCACCCCACCACATGAGTAAGAGGAAGTAATTGCTAAGAAACAAGAACAGAATCAACATGCAGATTTCTCTAGGTTTTATAATTTAAAATGAATGAATAAATAAAAGATATAAAGACAATAAATAAACATTGAGGATATTGTCAGAACTCTGCTTTGAAAGCCTCCATTGCTGCTGATCAAAAGTGTATACTCTAAATTGCTTGCATATATGTAAGAAACACTTTGAATCTTCTTGTGTAGTGTAACTGCTCTTATTTGCTCACTAAGCTTTGTGTGGGATGCATCTTTGGGCAGCTTGGTTAAGCATCTAGCCAAAGGTCATCTTGGATTTCCTGATAGTTAGTGGTGTAAGACAGGCTGCCTTAGCAAGCATCTTAAGTTGTCCATGATAGAGTAGAGAATCTCTTGCTGGATATGCCCAGGGTTTTCTTATTTGCCTAAAATTAAGTGAAATGAGTTCTGAATGAAAACTGTCGTTGTGGCTTGGCAATCTGAACATGTAACACTACCCAGAGGTTGAAACTGGCTTGCTCTTTAGGGCTTGATGGCTAAGTGTCTCATAAAGAGAAATACTTCTGGTTGGTTACTGCTTTGCTTATCATTTAGACATTATACATTGCTTGTACTAAAAAATATTCCTGAAAAGGATTAGTTTTCTAAAAGATAAATATTTCCAAGTTATTTGTCAGCTCTTCGTGTACTCCTGTCAAATATAGCTGTAGTCTTGATACATGTCATAAGTGCAACATATTTCATTCTAGAAAGACAATCACATAAGAGCAAATTCAGGTGTGTTGGCAGTGGGGAGGCCAGTAATTCTTATTATACTGTAAATATTCCAGATAATTTTGATAAGATCATAAAAGGGCAGCACAGATGTCAAATACATGTGCAGTAGTTGCAGGGTTTTTTTTAAGGATCATGAAATTATGAACACGTATCTGATTGGCTTTCATTTTTTCTACTGTTTGAAAAATACCATGTCTTATAACCTTACCATGGTTTTCAGTTAAAGGAATTCCAGGTCCATCCTAGGTCAAAAAAAAAAAACCCAAAAAAACCAAGAATAATGCAAGATATGAAGGTACAGAACAAAAATATATGACGACTGAGTTACATTCATCCCTCAGTCCATTCTTTCAATAATAATTACAATAAATCTTCTTTCAAAATGTATCCGAATTGTAGTTTGATGCATGCTACTAATATATGTGACATTATTTATGTTATACTATTTTTCTTGACAGAATGACTGACTATACTGAAAAATAAATAAATCAATAAATCAGAGGTGATTCCAGCATTTTGTGACATGTAGAGTGAAAAGCACGTCGCACAATCATTTTTAGAAAAAGGTGACATATTATAATTTAAAAAGCCAGCTTGCGATCTGCCTTTATTATTCCTGAAATAAGGATGCCACATGCCACAAAATACTGCCTCTCAAATGAAATCTTGATTGGTGTTGGCAGAACACCAGAGACAAAAAACTTAGCACATAAGTGGGCCGGAAACCTCTACTACTCCCCTGCTGACAGCACAACAGTGGAAAATCTCTTCTTTCCTCTACTTATTGCATGCCTCCATGTATGAAGTTCAGTTCTGACCCATAAACTTCTACCTGAAGACAAAAATTTCTCTGTGTGCTTGCAGCTCAGAAAGCCAATTGTATCCTGGGCTGCATTAAAAGAACCATGGCCAGCAGGTCGAGGGAGAGGATTCTGCCCCTCTGCACTGCTTTCATGAGACCCCGCCTGGAGTACTGCATCCAGACCCGGTTTTCCCAGTACAAGAAAGACATGAACCTATTGGACTGGGTCCAGAGAAGAGCCACAAAAATGGCGAGAGGGCTGGAACACCTCTCTCCCTGAGAGAGTTGGGGTTGTTCAGCCTGGAGAAGAGAAGGCTCCGAGGAGACCTTATAGCAGCCTCTTATAGAGGGGGCTTATGACAAAGATGGGGACGGATTCTTTAACAGAGAGGGCAGTGATAGAACGAGGGTGTCCTGGTTTCAGCCCAGCCCGTAACAAAGCAACAGGCAGCGCTCGTTCCCGCCTCCCCCACGCCCCCCTCTCCCCTTGTCTCTGCCGCTCCTTCCTCCTCAGGGGGAGGAGGACTCCGCGCTCGGCCCCTGCTCCGCCGTGGGGTCCGTCCCTCCCGCGGGAGACGGCCCTTCACCAACTGCTCCAGCGTGGGTCCTTCCCGCGGGCTGCAGTTCCTCACAGACTCCTCCAGCGCGGGTCCCTCCCACAGGGTGCAGTCCTTCACTCACAGACTGCTCCAGCGCGGGCTTTCCCACAGAGTCGCGGCCATTTTGGGCGGCCTCTGCTCCCCCGCTCCCCTCTGTGGGCTGGGGGAGGGACAGCCTGCTGCCTCCCCACGGGCTGCGGGGGCATCCCCTCCTGCCTTCCTCTCTGACCGCGGCACCCACAGAGGGGTTCCTCTCCCATCCCAATCCCCCACTCCCTGCAGGTTTCCCCTCTTAAATCTGCTCTCCCACAGGTGTTACCACCGTCACTGATGGGCTCAGCCTGGGCCAGCGGCAGTCTGGCTTGGAACTGGGGAAGCTTCTAGAAGCTTCTCAATGACCCACCCCTGCAGCCCCCTCCCCACTACCAAAGAAAACCTGCGCCACACAAATCCATAACAGAGGGGTAACAGTTTTAAACTGAAAGAGGGTAGATTTAGATTAGATATTAGGAAAAAAATATTTACTGTGAGGGTGGTGAGGCACTGGAATATGTTGCCTGGAGAAGCTGTGGCTGCCCCATCCCTGGAAGTGTTCAAAGTGAGGTTGGATGGGCCTTGAGCAACCTGGTCTGGTGGAAGGTGTCCCTGCCCACGGCAGGGGGGCTGGAACTAGGTGGTCTTTAAGGTCCCTTCCAACCCATAGAATTCTGTGATTCTATGAATATCTTAATTGGAAGATGGAGGAAAATTAGACTGGGGAGATAACTTTGTCATCATGAAAAGAGCCATGACAATGTTACCTGGAGTAGTGGGCAGACATTAGTACAGTAAGAATATCTCACTGCTGTGGAGTCTTTGGCATTAGCTCACTGAGGAAAGATGAGAATTTTCCGTAACAGGCTTGTTTCACTGTCTCAGAAAGGTGTTTTCCATTAGATTTTTGTCCATGTCTTGTGAAAGCTTTATCTCCTATGATATAGGCAGCTAGCATAATTCTGTAACATACATATCCATCTTCTTCAATTATGCATCTCAGTTGCTGAGCACTAAGATAAAGAAATGGCCAGCAATGTTGAAGATAAGTATTGAGTGGATGAAAATGGAAGGACAACCTCTTCTTTCTAGGCTGGGGGTAAAAAAGATAGAAAGACATGAGGAAAAGAATCATACATATATGGGAGTACAGTAAAAGTGTTGCATATGGCTGAAAAGAGTGAACTGACAAGAAAGGTGAGAAGAGATAAAGTATTATACTAAAAGCACTGTAGGGAAAAAAAGATTAATATTAGGGGTAGAGGAGACAAAGCATTGAGCGCTAGTGGAAGAACAGAAGGAAGGAGATCGATGTTTACATAGAAATGTTGAGGATAGAAGAGGAAAGTAGAGGTTACAAATGAGTAGTCACAGCCAGACAATTCTAAGGTCTTCTGTGGTTACACCTCTACTAGTAAATTAAACAGTGTCTAGAAACTTTCCAGGGTGCTAGCAATAATAGTATATGCTTTAAAATTATTCAAATGATCCTTGAAATGGCTTTAATGCATTTCCAAGTTCAGTAGCTTAGTGTGCAGCAAGCACTGTTCCCAGTAGGCTGTCTTCATGCACACGCCCTGTTTTGAAGATAAAAACATTTCATCAGGTGTGTATGAACTGCTTTGTTCCAGACTGTGGTCCTGAGCACATTTCTTTTCCCAGTATAGATATAATCAATCCATCTTGTTCTGAAGAGCAGCAGTGGCTAAAAGTAATTGTATTTCTTCCAAAGCCCTGAAACATTTTTATCAGCCACAGGTAGATATGTAAGAAATGGTTCAGCAGAGAAGTTCCCTGAGAAGCAACCAAATAGTCACTGCATACACACAGCAATCTGCTTTGCCAAACAGCATAAAAAAGAGTTGCAGCTTCCCACAAGTCAGAGGGAAATGATACAATTGCTCTGGTGTAAAGGCTATGCTGCTGTTTAGGCAGTTGGACTAGGCGATTGTTGTAGGTCCCTTCCAACTGAACTATTCTATTCTGTTCTATTCTGTTCTGTTGGACACTGAAGAGGTAGTCCTAGAGTCATGCTAAGATCATCTTCCACCCTAAACAAATAAAATATGGTTATCTTCCCTTCTTATCATTTCAGAACTTAATTTCTTTCTAACCCTTGAATTTTATCACTGTAGGTAATCTCCCATGCTGTGTGTACACTTGCAAGAGCCCTAGGAAGAGGGGAATGTGCATGAGACCAATTTTTGGTTTATTCTTTCCTACTAAACTTCACCTGCAGTTTTCACCAGCTCTTTCACATAGTCATAAAGGGAGTCTGAGTCAAAGAATTAAATGCATTTCATTCTTCACAGCATGTAAAGCATGAGATTAGAAAGAAAAGGGCCTATTTGAGGTCACAGATTGCAGAGGAAAACAGCATTTACTCTCAGCCACAAAAGGTCTTGATTTTGATTGACTTAATTTGAACCCCTAAGGTTCTGGGGGAGAAGGGCATTTCAGTTTCCTTTGTTTTGTTTTGGGTTTTTTAAAAGAGCTAGTTCCCACAGAGTAATTTTCAACATTACAGAGAAAAAGTTAAAAAGCCTTTTTCAAAGACGCTATTTGTTCTATAATGAAAACATTTTAGAATTCAAAGTTCAATCAGGTCTACACTTTTAAAGTGTTTTCTAAATGGAATATTTACAAGAACTAAAGAAGCCTGCTTCTCTTCCTATTTACACCAGGATTATCCTATTCACTTCAGGGAATTTACGCCCTAGGTACGTAGGAATAAAAGAGAGGAGAATTTGAATTTAGCTGTTTACCCTAGATTACAAAATCCTATGTTGCACAGACTCCTAGATCTCCCCGTTTCTATAAGACAGGATTAGTAGGCACATGCTTAAAATGTTCTGTAGTGCTCAAAAAAAATTTAGTCAAGGAACCCCATATACTTGTTACCCTATATATGTGCAGAATTAAACAGATCAATTCAGAACAGTTAATGCTGTGTTAGTCAGGGCTGGTGGGGAGCAAATGAGGAAAAAACAACTTTGCTCACAGACCTCAAGATTTTACAGTTGTCTTCTCTCCAAGGGTCATATTTCCCATCCTTCACAAACATAGGGCCTTAGGACAATTATTCAATTTATCAGTTAAGTTACCTTATTTAGGCAATATAGTGATCAGTAAATGTTGGAACATTACAGATCAGATGATAATGGCCTCCCCTTGCAATCTTGCTCCCTTTTAACACACAATCACCCTGCACAAACAGCATCACACCCCTGCTTTCCACAGCTGTACTTACTATGGATTGGGGTATCTAGCTGTTTCACCTACAAGTATTCAGGTTTTGTTAGTTTATTCCTCTGCTCGTTCAAGCTTCTCTGCAGGCTCAATGGTTAGTTAACAAGTTGGGATTACACAGTCAGGTTGTGCATCTTCCTTCTTCTGTTATCAAGATCTCCCTAACTGACCTCACATCTCCAGTCAGGTGGGTTTAGGCATATGCCCCACATGGTAAGATAATCTTTGTGGTAAATTTTTTATATTCAGTCTGTGAGACTCATGCTGAGCTCTGTACTGAGATTTCTTTTAGTATTTATTTATTACATTCTCAAAACATATTAAATGCTGTAATGAAACAGAGGAGGTTAGGTCTCTGGAAGACATAATTTTAGACAAGAAGCAAAAAAAAACAACCTGGGAGATTGAATTATTGTCATTGGAAGTTTTCTCTATAAAATAAAGTCCATTTTTCTGAATATGAAGAATAGATTTTTTAGGTAGAGTTGTCTCATTTTGACCTATTGCATTAATGGGAATCGATGTTTTGTCATTCATGCCTTCCAGTGCCTGGAACAGTGCTAAAGGACAAATTGTAATGAGATTTCATGCTACACACTTCTCCATAGGTGTCAGTGGGACAGTTTACAAGGTAAGGAAAGCATAAGCAGACCAAGGGCTTCTATGCCATGACTAAATGAATTTCTAGTCAAAGGATTTTAAAATAATGAGGGCAGCTGAGTGCTGAGTCAATTTGCATTTGACAATGTACCCATTTATCCTCTTCCTTCAGTTCTTCAAATACAACAAGCCAGGCAAAATCCTGACGTAAATGAAGTCCAGCCTGTGCTACTTGATTCAGAACATCCCACAGGTGATGACTGTGCTAAGCCAACAGTGCTGGGAGGTTAATTAGAAGCTGAATCCAGCAAACACTTAGAGGGTCATAATTTCTCCATGAAAATCATGGGCTGGAGGGCTTGAATTAGCATGGACAGATACTGTCTCCTGGATCAAGCAGCAGAGATTTTTACCTATTCCGATTGCACCTCATTTATCACCCTTTGGAGATTTCCAGATCTATAGCTTTGCTGATATCAAGGGGTGTATAGAAGTATTTTCTAATATGCACCAGACATGTCCAAAACAGCTTCCTTTTTCTGCCTAATTATATGTTTCCCAAGCAGAGCTGTGGCAACAGCTATACTGAGGGAAGGGAATATGAAAAATAGTGTAAGGTGGCACCATTTTAAATTGGCATGGATTTTTGGAAAGAAATACTTTCTGACCACTCAATAAGAGTAGAGTGGGAACCATGAGATACAGTCTGCCTTAATCTTTCCTAGGAACCTGAATACTTCATTAGGTCTGGGTCCATATGAATAAACAGCATTGGATTTGCGTTTTTAGGAAAGGCAATAATCAAGTTCAAAAATATGTCTTATTTGTTGTTTGCTTGGAGCCACTAAGAAGACATTAGTCCTAGGAGGTATACTTTATATTAAATCTGGAAGTGAAATAATGTAAAACTCTATGGAAATGGCATTGAAGCCAAGGGTTTGATTTCCCTCTCCAGGTCTGCCAGATAACTTCATACATTTTGTAAAATGCATATATATATATATATATATATATATAAAAATATATAGTTAATGGTTTTCAGTTGTGCAAGGCAGCAGAATGATGAGGGCATTCCTGAGGTAGTTTGGAACCATGCTCTTAAAAATACAACTTTGTCATACATGTGTTCCCTTAAGGTACAGTGTTTGAAAAGAACTGAGAAGGGATTAAGAAAAAAAAGCAAGTATCCCAAGATGATTATTATCATGGACCAGACAAGCTCCTTGACACTGAAGAGCAACAAAATGATGACTTGTTTTCATTTTAAAATTTGTTTTTGGGGAAAAAAAGAAAAAAAACAATTTCATTCATTTGAAAGAGATTCCTTTTTTAAAAATTTTAAATCATGAAAGTGTAAATTTAACTGTACATCCTGAAAAAAAAAATACTAATTTAGATCGGCTCCTTTTTGAGAAACACAGCTCACTCACTGGAAATGCACCATCGCTTATATGTAAAGTTGATAATTAAAAAAGATTCTTTTGAAGAGGCTGGAGCTCAGGAGATTGTCTAGTGATGGCCTGGAGTCAGAAAATGACTAATATATTTAACCAAAATTCAATTTTCAGTATGTTGTGTCCATATTGCCTTAAAATACAGACATAAGTGTTGGTGCAAAAAAGCATGGAAATTGTGGTGATACTGCTGTGTTACCTCCAAGAAAGAAAAAATATTATTCTTTGTAGTGCAAACCATACTACTTAGTAGGCAGTGTTTTGGGAGTACTTGAAAAATTTGCAGTGAGAGTGAGAGAAACATTATATTAATTTACGAAAAAGCAAGTCATTCATAGAACTTGTACACAATTTCTTGTGTAAATACAATATTCTTACATCTATTGGGGTAGACGGAGGAGGAAGAAAAGAAAGACTACCAAATTGGTAAGAGGGTTTAACTTTTAGGACATCTACTAATGATCTGACTAATAGAAAAGAATATCTGTCATAATGACTTGCCCATTCATTACCAAATAAACATAATAATCTTTTTAATTTTAGGTAAAGTCTTGGAAGGGTGTGCACAGCATCTCCCTTATATTCTCCAGGTGGAATTCTGTTTTTGCTGGAGCCAGTAGAGCCAAGGTGTGGGTTTTCTAGGCTGGAATCAAAGCGTATGAGCAGTGCAGTGCAAGTACACCCTTTTCTCCTGTGCTGTGTCTGCTGCATGCATAAATGTTGACCATTGCCACTGAGTTTCTGAAACTCACTCAAAGACCCCGTTCACACATTGAGACACTCTGTGTATGTGTATTTGTATCCTGTTATCAGCAGAACTGGAACACACACATAAATAATGCCTTAGTATAATATGAGTACACTCAGAATTCCTCCATGTTTCTGAAAATGTTTATAGCAAGCTCATAAACACAGTGCTGTCAGATGTTGAGCTAAACAACATTTCATTTGCTTGTTTGTGTTTTAAACTAACACTTCATTTAGAGAAAAATGCTGGTTTTGTCAACTTAAACTATTCAAAAGTAATTTTAGGACTCACACAATCACAGACCTTAACAGTCATTGCAGCTAACGTTTACATGAATTGCCAATACCTCACTGAAAGTGTGAGCAACGCCTTCACTGAACAGTCTATGCCAGGTAATGGGCAACTCGTAGCGCAGGGAAGACTTTCATTAATGTTAGTGCTCTGAAGAGGGGGAGGGGGAGAAACACCTAAATCCTTGTTTCCCAATGGTCTATCATAATAGGGAAGCCAGAATAGAAAAGGAATGGTGAATCACTTTCCACACACTTGGGATAGACTCCTTTAGTTTTGTTCCAATATGTGTAATTAAATACTTACTGAAGTTTATACATGTGCTAATGTTTTGAAAGACGATTCCATGGACAAGCTAGCTGCTGTTGTTATCAACCAGATTCACCAGGCAATCTGAATGGAAATACAACATAAATTGAGACAGAGTATCGTAAGTTCTTCTCAGTCCTAAGAACTTCTCTGCCAGTGTACATGCCAAAAAGCTGCTGGTACAATAACAAACATATTATTTAGCACTAGGGGATTTCTAAATTATTCAAAGTATGCTAATTTAGTTTTTTAATAGTCAATTAGTCAAAGAAATATTCCCACAAAAAGGGTTGAGCAATACCCATATCAGATGCCCTAGTTATGACCAACTTTTGCACTACCCAATAACTTCCCAGGAGTAAAAAGGCAGCATTAATAAGATATGTGCCTTAGTCAACACTTCCAAAACTGAGTGTGTACAATTATGGATCTCTTTCAATATTTCAGTACCTCAGTAGAGGTGGCTTACTTTTAGATATGGTGAGTGATTTGTTACTCCTACTAAAGCAAAAATCCAAACCACTTATTTGGTTGATTACAAATGGGTAGTGAAATCTGTGTCACCCAAGCTTGAACACAGGATAGGTTGATTTTAAGACATGCTCAGCGTCTGATGTTCTTTGGTGCCTACAAGAAAACCTGCATTTATGATAGCTGCATACTCAGACAGATGTTGGAGCAATGTGAATAATTACTTATATTTAGATTTTAATTTTCAGCAGAAAAATGTGGGTGATACAAAGGAAAAGATGTTCTAAAGATAGCACAGTACCAGTATAGATCATGTGGTGAGTTTCGGGAATCTCTATCACTGAGTGTTAGACAGATTTATATCAGAAATGGTTTAGGTGTATCCTGATGGGTTGGACTGGATTACCTGGAGCACCTGTATTCCCAGAAGCTTTATAATTCTATAAACAGGAAAATAAATAATTGAGGTTGGCTTAAAAGTAGCTTCCTTGGCAAGATCAGATAAAGTACCACAGCTAGAATAGTTTTCTAACATTTAATGGTTTAATTTGGAAATAATGGCATTTACAAATAAAGATTTCATACACCTCATGGTATTTTTTTTTGTTTCAGACAAGGGTAATTCTTGCAAAAGAGGTTGGTAGAAGTGAAGTTCCACCCCAAAAGGGAAATAAAAGAATGTACTGCATGATCTGTATTAAAAAAAAAAAAAAAAAAAAAAAAAAAAAAAAAGGAAAAAGGAATAGGAACAGTTTCTGAGAGAATATTCTATTAACCATTTTTGGCATACGTGGTGAGAAGTGATTCCTACCTTAACTTGTGAATATCTTCATCTCTATCAACCCAATTTGAAAAGATGTAAATTATGTGGATTGCCCCTGCCACACTTGGCTTTTCTGTGGCCTTCCTCAGCAAGCTGCTGCTCTAAGAATGTCTATAAACAGTCTCCAGCATCCGCCAGTGGAAGAGACTGAGAACTTGCCGGCAGAACAGCTTCTACCCTTTATCTCGAATTTTCTGGCCTGGCATCCAAACAGATTTCAAGTTCCCCTACACCATTGTGCTCTGAAAGTCTCATCACTAATGACCAGCAATTAGAAAAGGATCATTTAAGAAAAGTTAGATTTATTTTTCATTGTTGAATAGACTAGTATTGTTAAGAGCCACCTCTGTCATGCCTCCAGTTTTTTCTCTTTCTTCTAAGCATCACCAGATTCAGGGAATAAGCAAAAGGCGAGTGAGGTAATAGAAATAACTTGAAATGACAGAAGCTTTTTAAAAAATAGTTTCAGATTACCATTATCTGTGCTCAAGACATACTCAATTGAGTAGTGGTCTCACAGGGCCATACTGTCAGCATGCACTGGAAGGGATGATCTTTGTCCTGCAGATTTTATCAAGCGAAGAAGAAAAGGAGTGTTAGGGGAAACTGAGACACAGACCGGGAACGTGACTTACCCCAGTCATTGCTTATGGCAGTAGAGGAGCTCATTTCTGTGCCGGTGGCCTAGATTTTAAGACCTGAAAAAGCTAAATTACCTGCATCTAATATTCCTAGCTTTTTACTCACATCTTTTCTCAACTGTTTGATATAATGAGGAATTTGCTGCTGCAACTGAATGCACATAAGTCTATGGGATTCATCCCAGGGTACTCAAAGAGTTGGCTGAAGTTATTGCAAGACCTCCCTCAGTTATTTATCAACAGTCTTGGGAATTTGGAGAGGTCCCAGTTGACTGGAAGCTAGGAAATGTTATTCCAGTCTTCAAGAGGGCAAGAAAGAAGACTCTGGTAATTATAAGCCTGTCAGTCTCACTTCGGTGCCTGCTAAAATTATGGAGAAGATTATTCTGGGAGTTACTGAAAAACACGTGAAAGACAATGCAGTCATCAAAGCCAGCATGGGTTCATGAAGGGAGAGTCATGCTTTACTAACTTAATTTCCTTTTATGACAAGGTTACCTGCCTAATGGATGAAGGGAAGGCACTGAACAGGGTGGGGGGCGTGTTATTTATTTTAGAAAAGCTTTTGATACTGTCTTTCACAGTATCCTTCTAGACAAAATGTCCAGCACACATCTAGACATGTATACAATACAGCATGTGAACATTTAGCTGAAGGGTTTGGCTCAAAGAGTTGCAGTAAATGGGGTAGCATTTGGTTGGTGGCCAGTCACTAGTGGCGTTCCCCAGGGTTCAATTTTATGGCCTGTTCTCTTCAATGTTTTTATCAATGACCTGGACATAGGAGTTGAATGCACACTAAGTAAGTTTGTCAACTCTACTAAATTAGGAGGACTTGTTGACTCCCTCAAGGGTAGAGAGGCCTTACAGAGAGACCTTGATTATTAGAGTGCTGGGCAATCACTAACCGCGTGAAATTTAAGAAGGACAAATGCCAGATTCTGCACCTGGGATGGTGTAATTCCTGGATGCATGTATACATGGGGGCACAAAAGGCTGGAGTGCAACCCTGCAGAAAGAGAGGGTTTGGTTGATGGTAAACTCAGTATGAGTTAACAATGTGCCCTGGTGGCCAAAAGGGCCAACTGGATCCTGGGGTGCATTAGGCACAGTATCGCTAACCAGCTGAACGAAGTGATTGTCCCACTATAGTCAGCATTGGTGCAGCCTCACCTCGAGTACTGTGTGCATTTGGGGTTCCACAATATAAGAAGGATATAAAAATATTCGAATGTGTCCAAAGGAGGGCAACAAAGATGGTAAAAGGACTAGAGAGCAAGAGATATGAGGAGAGCTGAGGATGCCTGGTTTGTTCAGCTTAGAGAAGAGGAGACGGAGGGGTGGCCTCATTGCTGTCTACAGCTTCCTCATGGGGGGGAGCAGAGAGGGAGGTGCTGATCTATTCTCTCTGGTGTCCAGTGATAGGATGTAGGGAATGGCTTAAAGCTGCGTCAGGGGAAGTTCAGATTGGACATTAGGAAAAAGTTCTTCACTGGAGGGGTGGTTAAGCACTGGAACAGGCTCCCCAGGGAAGTGGTTGTGGCCCCAAGCCTGTCAGTATTCAAGAAGCATTTGGCCAATGCTCTTAGATATGTGGTTCAACTGTTAAGTTGCCCTGTATGGAGTTGATGATCCTCATGGGTCCCTTCCAACTCAGGATATTCTATGATTCTATTAATCCTGGAAATCGGGGTAGAAGAGGAAGCATCTGTCAAGGAAGCATAAAAAATAATTAATTATTTTAAATGACAAGAAATAACTGCATTTTCAAACAAATAACATGGTTTCTTGCCTGATTTTTTCACCTAGCATTTTTAAGAATTTCAAACATATGTATGTTCAGAAAAATGCATTTATTAAATCCTTAAATGTAAAAATTGAGCACCGCTTCCAGCCTGACCTTGTGAGATCAATATGAACCATTTCTATGAATCAGGACACAATGGGAATCTAATTAAAATTAAAAGAAAAAAACAAAACAAAACAAAAAACCCCACCCAACCTAGTCTCTTTGAATAGTAAGTCAAATATATATCCCTGTTTTAGAACAGATTTCACTTTATTCCTTATGATTTTAATCTCTTATACAAAGAATTATAACAGATCTTATTCTTCAGTTTATATTTGACAGCATTTATTCACACAATTCTTTTTATGCTTTTCCCCTAGATGGAATTTAGGGTTGTGATTTACTGTCAAATTCATTATTTAGTATTTTATGCTTTGTAATGTAATGATGTAGAATTTACATCAAAACATTTATTATGTTGACTGCACTGTGTTTTCCTCAGTATTATGTATTTCAAACTATTTTTAAGTATGTACGAATGTCGTATGTAAAACCTTTAAAAATATTCTTTTGTGCTTTCTTATTTGACAAGGGTTTCTTATGAAATCTTCCATTTAGGTGACTGAAAGTGATTTCAAGGAAGAATTGATTTATTTATACTCACAAAAAAACAACGTTTGGTTTTTTTTTAATTATTATTAATTTTATTTTCCAGTCCACCCACTTTTGGGATAAGAAGAAAGACTTTTGAGCTGCATACTTCTTTTTTTTTTCTTATTTAGCTTTACTTTTGGACTACCCTACTGAGTTCTGGTTATAGTGTAACATGTATTTTCTAAGCCATGTGAATAAATTATACATCAAACTAAAATGTCATACTTGATTAAAAAAGAACCTATTCAGACATTATGACTTGTACCCCTTAGTGTGCAAGTAAAGGTTGGAACGATCATTGTGTTTGCAGAATACAGTTTTTAATTAAACTCTGTTAGGATAGGTTTAGCATTAACAACCTATTGAGGCAGAGTTACCCAATGATATTTCACAGAAGTGAATAAAAATACTCCCTTATATGAAAAAAGAGGCTCTGGAGAAGGTTGCAGTGGGAAAGCTTGATGATAAATGACTGCCAATAAGATATGCCCATCATCTGTATATAGTCCATCTTTATAGGATTCTTCTTGTTGACCTTGAAGGCCTATTCAACCCACCTGAACATATTTTCAGACAAAGCTATTTGTAACATAAAGGTAATACATTTCCAGACAATAGCAACAGAACAGATTCCCTAGCAGATAGGCAGGAGCAAGCTTGGGAGATAATCCAACAGCCTCTGTACATCACCATTAATTTATCATATCCTAATGGTCCCTTTTCTTTATTCAAATGAACAAACTTGCCAGCTTAGAAATGGTTTACTGCTTTACCTCATTCTTAGGGTTTTCTATTTTTGCCACAGAGTGTATTTGCTCACTTAGACCTCAGATCTGACTAGGCTAATGAATACCCCAAACTTCTCACAAAATACAAAGCCCTTGCACTATGTCCCAAATGACTTTACAGATGAAAAAACCTTAAAACTACATTCACGGATACTTGGATATACAGTAGTCCAATTCGTGAAAATCCCAGTTCTGTCTCATCTTTTTCACAGCTAATCTTACCCTTCCAATGTTATGATTCTCAGAAAATGTGGGATGGAAACAAAATAATTCTTTGCACCCCAGAAAATTCACTGCATTACTGCAGCCAGGGTATTCCAAAAAACAAGCCTATGTGGTACGCACTGCAGAAGGACAACTGCCTAGGTATTGACAGCCACTTTAGCCATTTTACCTCTCCCCTGCTATGTAGCCTGGGTGGTAAAAGGTGCATGAAAATGAGCACAGCAGAGTACAAGACTCAATAAGGATATGGAAACTCCCTTTACAATAATTGCACAGCTACAACAGAGGCCTGTTGTACTCATAAATGTACAACCCTGTGTAAACTTTAATATTAGCTTGTTTTGAACCCAAAGACAAGCTTGCTAATATAATATAACCACACAAGGTAGTAAAACCAGTATTGCTATGCTAGTAACAGACCTTATGGTAACTGTGCTTTATGCTAATATTGCAAGGCCCTAATCCTGGACGTTTAGGCTTGTTACCAAGTTGATATAAGAAATTGCTGTGGGTGGAAGACCTTGATACCAGGTTTTTCTCATTAAGATGTACAGTCTAAGCCTGGGATAACAGCAAAGGCTTTGAAAATATAAGCACAGATTGCAAGGAGACACCTGAGAACTACAGCTTGCTGATGATCAGCTATTAGACACTGAAAAAGCACAGACATGAGAAGTGGGGGAAAAAAACTATGTCTGTTTTTTTAAAAAAAGCAGCGGCAGTAAAGCAATGGAAATAAAACAGGCCACATCAGAATAAGGCATCTGTTGGGACCTGGGCAAATTATTCCCTCTGCCTGTGCCCCAAGTATTGTGCAGCACTTAGTTCAGGGTGGAGGCCGAAGGTTGAGAACACTCCAGAAACTCACACAAGGACAAGATCTTGAATTTGAGATGGTGAGTGAAGCTGAGCACCCACCTATACACTTAATGACTTCAGTTCTGGCTTCTCTTATTGACATGCTTGTGAACCTGATCATCTTGACCTCAGCAACTAAGACCATCAAGGGCTGTTGCCTTCAATGCTAAGAATATGGGATTAGCCTCAAGGTGTTGTAGGATTTGATTGGTAAGGGGTGACTGCTTGATTACATAGCGATAATGACTGAAAACGGGTAAGAACTATTAGCATTGAGTATGTTAAGGAATTTCAGTCTTGCAAAGGTTTTTTTTAGAGTTCAAAACTACTTTGATCTATCAGTATTCTAATCATTCCCATCACAGAGAATGCTGATTCCCTGGCTGATACATATATAGATACATATACATGTATACATACATATGCATGTATATATATATACATATCCAACTACAACAGTGTAATCTCTATGAACTAGAGTAACAATGAAATCTTTCCATGTTTTAACTCAATGAACTGTAGAGAGCTGGGCATATTTGATCATAGAACTGTAAGGCTATCTTATCTTTGAAAATCTGAGCCCAGGAAATCTTAATATTTAAATATAATCCTTGGCTCAGCCATTCCCAAGTGTGGCAAACTGGGACTTAATGGGAAAATGCCCAATAAATTCTTTTTCTTTTACTTAGGTATATTTCCATTTTATCTGTCAAGGGATTGTCTTTCTGTATTTGTGAACTAGCACTCTGAATTAATCAGTTTCTTTTGAATGGACAAGTAATGACTGCTTTTGAGAAAATGCATTGTAGTTTTGTCATTTTTTGCATGGCATGTTCATATATATACATTTGTGTTGTGTATTATGAGACATTCTGTAAAGATTTTATTTAATATTGCTTAGATTTACAGTAAGGTTTTATCAGCAGTCAGAAATTCATTCATCTCATTGACTTCACTGTATAGCAGTCCGGCATCAGGAAAAGGCACCTACAATTTAGAAGTAATTAAAATATTAGAATTACATTCTTCATACTTACCTGTCATCATCTATTATCACCTCTGTATCTGTAGTGCTTTGTGAAATGTCCCTTGCCATCCAGATGTTTGCTAGGCTGAATGCTTAAGAAATAATGAACTGCTTTAAAAATACTTTGGGGATTGATTTATTGTAATGTTCACATGAAGTGGCAACAGAGGAGAGGGAGAAAGGAAATGAAGTGATTAACTGTATGCACTTCAGAGGTGAAAGCTCTTATTTTCATCATCTAATTGTTGCTTCCATACATTTCAAAAAATGCTTTTAAGCTGGATTTACACAAAGATACATATCTGAGCAGATAAAGCTTTGGTCTTTCAGACATTTTATGCTTTTCTATCATGCTAAGTAGTCCAATATAAGTATAGCCAAAGGAGAGGCAGTAATTTCATTCTAAATTAAAAGATTAAAACAGGTCAGATGACCAGCACCCTTCATGAGCCTATTTCTCTGTATTGGAAGCATTATGTTGATTAAGTCAGATAACTATGCTGCAAGTAATTTTGTCCAAATGTAGGTGAGGTGATTGTTACCCTACCTGTCAATATAAGCACACCTTACCAATGCTAAGTCCATCACATATCTTACAGTCTATTTCTCCTGACACATATTGGACAGGCAAAATTGAACTAGTGGTTTGATTCACATAATTTGTATATTTTTCATTAATGAATTAGGTCTTTGAAATCTGATACAGAAGGTGGAGAGAACTCCATTAATGCAGGGGTATAGGAGAGTAGAGTGGGGAGAAGCACTCTGAACTCAAGCTGATTCGTTCCTGATAAATCTTTTGTTGTGATAAAGGGCCATTTTGAAGTCATCTGGCGTGCAGTTCTGATTGCCAAGGACTTTAGACAGACAAACTGCAACAAATATGTAACAGAAAGGCTCATTTTTGCATACTTGTATCTGTGTTTATTTCCTTAGAAAACGGTACAGCCATCTTGTACACATTTACTGTTACCTCTGAAGATTGTTAGGCACTGGAATAATTGGGAGCCTGAATAAAAGTCCTCAAAAGCCAGCATGCCAAATTTCTTGCACTTACATTATGATTAAAATTCAGCAGAAACAGAATGTTCCTTGAGGTGTCAGCATGACTAAGGAAGAAAAAATGCCATTGAGAAGAAGGGTTAACATGAAACAACAGACTGCTTTTACAGTTTGTGTCAAAGAACAGACCCTAGGTGAACGAAGACAAAGCTCTGAATCAATGCTTGCCATTAGATCCTAGATGAAAAGGGAGCAGAAAACCAAAATGCTCATCTTTCCAATGCCCAAAAAAATGAAGGTTCCTAACCAATAAAGTAGGATCTTGCACCCACATGGGCATTTGGGTGCTCTTTACTGTTAATTGGTGGTTCTGGCTGCCTTAGAACTGGCAGGTGGGTGACCAATTTCCCTGCCCAACATGTGGTAGTAGTCAGGACTGTGAGGAAACATTTTATTTGTCTCAATATTCACCCTTGGACCTTTCTTCTGGAGCTTAAAGTGTACTCCCTTCCTTTTCAAATGAATCAAAGGTTGCTCTTTTAAAACCTGATCTGAAATGTCACAGCTGCCTTTTCCACAGTAGCTTAGGTGTTATAGCAGCCGGACAAGATGGGCAGAGCAGCATTGATTCCCTCTGCTCTCTGACATATTTTTAGTCCACTTTTCTTTCCTCCTCACTGACTGATCTCCTCACCAGGCTGCCTGGCCCAGGACCATTTTCTTCACTTTCCTCTGAAACTGCAACACTGCTTAAAAACATGACTTGGAACAGAGAAGAGAGCGTAAGGGAACATTATCCTCTGAGTCAGGTGCTTCCCCTGAAACAGAGGTGTGGATTGTTTTCCTAGCTTGAAGGGTTCAGAGACGTTTTATGATGCAGACACCACGTACTAAGCATGAGTTAAGCGCTTAATGGCACAGCCATCAAGTCAAATTGGGGCAACTCTGGGCATATACAGAAGCAGGCTATGGTATCTGGTGAAATGTAACGTTCAAAAATAGACAATAATATAGTCCTTAAACATCTCTAGGGTTAAGCCAATGCTGCTTAGCAGTTCCCAGGATCACTAGGCGTTTAAATTCTGCCAAGTCTTTCTTAAGGCACATAAGTCTTTTTCGGGGTCTGGCCCTTAGCTTCATCCAGAGTTCTTTCAAACCCAATTTTTTTATAGCTGCCCATTATGACATAAGACATACTGCATAAACATCAAGTCACTTGCATGGGCATATGCTACATATTTTCCCACTTTGGCTTGGGGAGTAGAGAGTAACACAAAGTTTACTGCAAGTTTATTAAAGCTGCAGGCAAAGTAGAGTTTATGTGATGTGCAGGCAAAACTCCTGATGAGTTTTTCCTTCCATACACTTCAAAGGTCTAATTTGAGAGAATTAATCTATAGCCTGTTTCTAGGAAATTCTTCCTAGGAATTAATTTTTTAATGTTAAAGAAATTAGTTTTGTATAAATTTGAAGAATACTGAGCTTAAAAATAGTCATATATATTCATGTCTGTAATGTGGAATAATAGGTTACTGTTGCTTTGTTACCTTTTATTATAGTAAAGTGTTTTATTTTGCCGGTTCAAATATCCCTTGCAGTATTTGTACCCAAAAAGATGCAATATTATAACAGCTCATGGCAGAGAGAATGTTCAGAATTGAAAGTGAGTAGTTTATTTTCAGAACCCATACTTAACAAAATGTAAGTGTACAGATATCATCAATAATTAACATTATAGGGGTTTCAGATTTTCAGCTTTAAATACATTGTTCTTCTTTCTATAAAATCCAGATAAATATTATGCCTATTAGATTTGCCATGAGACAAGAGGAATCTCATCCGTAATATAAATCTCTTCTGTTCCCCAAACCCTGGTGGAGCGCATGCTTTAAGTCAACTAATTTTTAACCTCAGCTTTAATAATATGGATTGCAAATCAGGATTAAAAATTACAACCTCAGTTCACCTTTTTTTTAATGAGAAGCTTCTTTTAAGATAATTGCCCGACCATTTTTAAGGCTGCCTTTACCTATGGGGTATGCTCTTTTTCTTGCATAGTCCAGACCCACAACCCCTCATTTTCCAGAGCACTCAAACAAAACACAGCTGTTCCATGTTCTGAAATGATCACAGACTGAGACGTGATCAGGATAATGGCACTACAAAGTTGGGATGTCATTAAGCTATACAAAGAAGTTAATACCACTTTGAAACAAATATGCAGATTAAATAATGGAATGTATGTAAAGCCCAGATAAATTATTTGTGTAGCAGAAACTGCTGAAAATATCACCATGCACTTGAATAAACATCAGATATTTGCCATTTAATTTCTGCCTTTTGTATTGTTTATTTGAGTCTCACAAGTACAAAGCGATCTCTTTCAGCTGCATTACAGTCCATAGTAATTTCTTCCAGTGACCGTTCTTATGGCACAACAGGTTTTTTCAGCCTCAAAGAAATCCTGTTCTATGCTTTTTTTTCACCCACCTTTCCCTGGTAACTAACTGCAGAGCAGCCCACTCTCAGCAGCTCTTTCACAGATGAATTACAGATCTTGTAATTGCAGTAGAGCTCCACTTCCCCTGTACTTCTCATATATGCATCTGAAAACTTTACTGAAGTAGTTATCTTCAGTTTTATATTGAAGTAAGAAAAGATCCATATTTAGATGGTGGGTTTCTCTTGATTTTACTGACCTATGCCTTCCCTAGATGGACCACGCTATAGGAGTTCTCTATCCTCTTAAGTTACTTCTAATACATAACAAATGAGTACTGTTTTTTTCTTAAATTACCTAGAACCAATATTCCAAATCACACATATGTCATCTGATTAAGCACTCCTTGAGATCAGTGGTAAAATGCTTATTTTAGAATACAGAGGGAACAAAGTTAGACCAAATTTTAACCTCTTTTTTTTTTCAATACACTGTTCTGAAAATACAGGTTATTTCTAAAAACAGGTAGGGTAGGAAAATTCTCTCCTACCCTCTGTTATAAAAAAAACAAACCCCAAACAAAACAAAAAACAAACCAAAACCACAAAATTGTGAAGATAACTGCTTCCAGGCAGTTTCTGAAGCTTTGTGGAACCTTCCATCAGATACATTATTATAAAGATTACTTCCTTGTAATCCCAGTGCATCCCTATACACTGTTTTACATCCTTCATATATAAGTCTGAATCACAACATGTATAGCAGTAAAATGACCTACCACAATTTGAAAAGATTATCTTTCATGGGAAGTTTGGACTATATGTCAAAAATGTTTAATCATATTGTATATCCAGAATAAACACTGGACTGTACCTTCAAGATATAAGATAGAGGAGATGAAAGGTCCACTGTAACCAAATGTACAGAGCTTAACAACAGCCAATCAGTAAATCATGAAATACAAACGTTCATGAGCCATTCAGTACAATTGTTTTTCAAAGAAGTATTTGTGTAAAGTATTACATAGGACTTTTATTTATATATATCTATTTTATTTTTACAGGCTATTTACAGATTCTTTTTCTCATGCTGGAGTGTGTTTGTTTAAACACCCATTTCTCACTAAGATGTTTTAAATTAAAGTTTGTGTCAAAGCAAGATTCAGATCTCACTATATAGCGCATGTTTTACTACATATCACACTCATTTCCATTTCAGCCAAATTAAGGAAGCCCAAGCACACTGCTATTTATAGGGGACATAAGTTCAAGAATCTAAAGACCATACTCAGCTTACTCATGACAGTACCTAAAATGGATTTCTGTGGTGTCTAAATTCAGAATAGTGATTCAAACCAGATATTGCCAAAGGGTCCAGTTTCCACCTCCATATACATTCAATGTATATTTAATACTATTCATCAGACTTTGGTCACAATATATATGGATTTGTTAATAATTCAGTATTTAAAAAAAAAAAATCCATTCTTCTTTTAGTCAGTCAAAATATGAGGGGAGTGTTACAATTTGCAAAATCACTTCGCTTATCTTGTTCTGTGAAATTTTGTGGGTCAGATGGTCAGCTGATTAAAAAGGAGTTCCAGGACACATTCCACATAATTCAAGACATAAACCTTTGTTCTGCAATTCTTATTTCTTGTACAGCCGTGCCAAACAATTGCTCCCGTGCTCTCTCTCTCTGTAAACAGAACCCACAGCTGTCTGAATCACAGGGTTGTCTTCTGTTTTCATTAGAAAACTGGAAAAATGAAGGAAAGAAGATGCTTGGTTTTATATCAGCTATTTTCTGTGATTTATGTTTCCATGCACTACTAAATATTTTAGGTGTCTGCCTCTTTAAAAAATACATTAAAACGTAAAGTAAAAATAAAAGCCTGGTCAATCCTTATATGAAAATGTTATTTCAAAAAAAAAAAAAAGTTAAAAAAAGAATTGCAAAAAGTTTGAACAAGATATACTGACATTATTTTTTTTCAATTTTTAAGATGATTTTATGAATATTTGTGCTTCCAAATATTACAAAGAAAAAAAATATGCTTAGCTCTGGTCCCAAAACTTGTAATGTTCCTCACTGAAATGAAAGGGCCTGAGTACATAGTTACATCCCCAGGCCATGCCCAGATAGCCATATGCATGCAACCAGGGTCACACAGAATGGAAGCTGCACACCACTGTCGTTTGACTTTGAGAGCATCACACCAGAAATCATTAAAAAAAAAAAAAAGCAATAGCATTCATTAACTGACTGCATTATGTCTGCTCCTGGGTGCATAGATATGCACTAAAAGACCAGAGTGCTGGATTAGGCCCAAGCATATAATAAAGCAAAATCCTGGAAGATTTTGTGCTGGTTTTTCTTCCTTTTTTTTTTTTCCTTAATAGCTGTTCTGGCTTTTTCTAAATCCATCATTCTTACATGCCAAGATTTCTTCTTTCTAATTTTCATCATCATTCTGACCAAGCATCTTACAGTCTTTGTCAGACAAAAGTAGCAAGAGAGTGTTAGGCAATAAGGTGGAATAGAAACAGGCATACAGAGAGGATCAAGCCAAAAACTTGAGGATGAAAATCTTGGATAAAATGCAAAAAATACATGATTCATTAAAGTTTTGGAGCTTATTCTGGTACCAGATGCTTGACTAGACAGGAAGGCACAGAAGCACTGGGAGGCCAACGATAAGCAATGAAGGATTTAGAAAATCCACCCTGGTTCACCTTTCTCTTTGGCATGTATCAGAAACATTTCACTGTAGGTGATGGAGTGGTCTCACTGAAATCTGTGTGAATCAGTGTGTTCTCTTCCGTATTATCTTCTGGACTTGTAAAACACATGTAAACCACAAGCCTTGAAAAACCAAAATAGTCCATAAAATCTTTGCAAATAAATTTTTCAGAGAAATCCATTCATTTCTCAGCTATAAGAATCTACAAATCTGATATGATTTGCAGAAGTTCAGTTCTGTTAAAAGAATTCATATTCCACTAGGAACTTACATACTGATTTAAGAGTGAAAATTTCACCTTTAAGGATTGAAAATCCTTGTCTAGAAGGATATTTGATCAAAACTCTGGACTTTAACTGGTGATTTTGAATGGACTGGAAAGCAAGCTTTCTAGATTCTCTTTCTTCAGAGCTAAATGGCTTCAACACTTTAAAAATAATTATATAATTTTATTTTATTTTTGGCCAAAGATATGACTGTCCTAAGGAGAGACCAGTTGTGGGATTCAGAATGATTACACTCTGGTATATTTACTGAGATGTGACTTTTTTTCTCAAATAATTGTGTCTTTTTTAAAAACAGAGTTCTACAACAAGGATTTCATAATTTTTAAGCAATTGGGAGTGTCATTCTTACAGATACTAGGCCTGTCTGAGTTGGAGGCATATTTGTAGAACTGTTGTTTTTTTCCTGAAGATGGACAAATGAATAAAAGAAAAGAAAGCATGGAAATTTGAAATTTCTATGGCCAAATATGTTCACTGAAACTGTGTGGGGTTTTTTTTCCCTTCAGACTTCAATCTGACTATATTCCAGCAAATCAGTGGTCAGTGGGTTTGCTCCCTAGTGACAGGATAGCACAATGTAATAGATGTGTCTCAGAATATGAAGCCATTCCCATATTAGACCTAAAGCTGATTTCACTTGGAAAAAAAGGATATTTGCCTTTGACTTCAACAGATGCTTTCTAGCTCTAACAATGTTCTTGTGGATACACACCCAGCAATCTAATAAACCACACAAATGCATTACTGTCCTCAACTATTTGATGTCTTCCTACTTCAGACCAGATTTATAATTTATAAAGGAATTCAGTTAATTACAGACAGTAGGCTCATGTTTCACATGTCAAATACCTCATAATTTAATTCAGAAGAAATCAGCAGTGCAGACAACTGGGTAGACAAGGAAAAGGAACTGGCATGCACGGCATGGTGTGGCAGGAACTGGTACAAGTCCTATGACTTTTTCCTTGTTATGTGTTGAGTTTTCTGTTATTTTTGCACGTCAGATCAGCAATTATGTGTCAGAAAGGAACATAAGACTATTCATTTTCAGGATATGCATGATCACTGACGATATAAACATGTCAGAGAGACAGAATGTGTTGACAGTGGCATATCACTGGAAGTCTTCTACTTTTCATTTAGTAATCATTAAATCACATTCAACATCTCACTAAATTTAACTTATAGCTGTTAATAGGAAATCACATGTCTTTGTGTGTACAAAGGCATGTTTTTAAAGTATAAATGGAACTTGAAGAAAAAGATACATGATTGAATAACATGTTTATTTTGAGATAGTTCATTTTAGCATAAAAACAATTACCAGTGGAAAGTTTCATTTATTAAAGACAGAACAGCAAAAATTGTGTTCACAATGTAAATATTTATAGTATGATATAGTATGATACAAGTATGATTATAGGTACAAGTTACTCCTGGGGACATTCCGATTAGACACAAGAGGAAAATTTTTTACAGTGAGAACAATCAGCCATCAGAATAATCTCCCCAGGGAAGTGGTGGATTTCCCAATATTGGATACTTTTAAGATTCTGCTGGACAGAAGTGTGTTTCACTTCTACTTTACTTTAAATAGGTTTCCTTCAAATTTGTGTCATGCTATTACCAGAGGCATTTGGTCTTTGTGAACCCTTCGGACATTATTTATAAATATGTCTATGCAAATGTTCATTATGAGGTAAAAAAATATATATTCCTCTAGTTCCAAGCATGATGCGACATTACTGTTAATGTATTTGGCAATATACTAAGCAAAATGTAATGCAGGGAAAGTGTGAGGAGCAATATCTCAATGCAGGGTGCAATGGCACAGTCATCTGTACACATTTGCATTAGCCGCATTGTTTGCAAATAGTATGAAGCAGAGTTAAGCTTAATTTAATTATCCTTTAATTTCTCAGGAAGCTCACTGAACACCTAATTTAGCTTTCTAAGGCTCTGCTTCTGCTTCCCATTCTCCATTTAATTCAAATGTAGAAGGTTCCCCAAGCCAGATATATCAAAATGGGCTCATCTCATATTTAATTCTGGAAGAACCATAATTTAACCTGGGATTTGTTGTGATGTAGATTCCTAAGCTACCTCACCCAGCTGAAACCCAACCCTTCAGTGGGATTTGCAGTGTCTCTGTTTACTTCAGTGAAACAAAGCAGGGGGTCTAGCCTGGAGATCTCTGGGCTGCCTAGTACTGCAAAGACTGTTTTCTTGTTAGCTGCTGCCCGCTTGCTAACTTAGTAGGAGGGAGGTGAGGATATATGGAAAGCAATGAAAAGTCTTTATTATTTTGCAGTGTTTAAAGTCCTGTTACTCACACAGCCTTCTTTGCAGATTAAAGACTGAATGGTGTGCAAAAATGTCATTGGTCTTACCAGTGAGTATTTTCCCTGTTAGCAGATATAAAGCACACATTCTACTTTTACTCTGATGCACTGACTTTCCTTAAGATTTTATTCCTTGGAATTTGGTTACATCAGTGGAAGGAGCTGAAAAGGTTTAGACAGGACATAAGAACAAAGCTGTGTCTTCTCGCCAGGGCTGCCACAGAGAACTGTGGTGCTTTTGCATCATTCCAGTCTTCCTCTGGTTTGATGCAAAAGGGTTGTCTCAGGAGAGTTTGATTTGGCAGCAACGCCATGAATGACACAGAGCATAAGTTTCTTTCTTACCTGTTCCTAATGTTGCAGCATCTTGCTTTTTATGTTCCAGGTTTCACAGCTGTGCTGACTGGAAAAGCAGTGCATTAAAAAAAGAAAAAAAAAAAAAGCTTGAAATGTAATGCCTGTCAAAAAAAATGGAAGCCAAACCAAATAAAATCCTTAGAGCAGTGGTTATTAAGGCAATAAAAAAAGAAAAAAAAATCTGTATTTTATCTCTTTAGATTAACACTTTAAATCCAGATTATATATATGCTTTGCTGATAGGGTATAGAGACACAGGGGAATGACATCATTTCAGATTCTGCTGACTGTAAACTGTTGTATATATGACCTTCAGTTAAACACAGCAAGATGAGTGAGTTTTGACCTTGTGATATTAAATTAGTTTCCCTGTCCAGATCTGGTCACAGAGAATATGCCCTCTTGCACTGCTTTGTCCCTTAAGTAGTAAAACCCAGTTCGGCTTTTTCATTTGACTCAGTAGATAGGTGATCTATGGTTTTGTGTTAGAGTCTTGCCTTCTCTATCACCGGAGCTGCTAACAATGAGTTTAAATATCAGCTGGCCATGCATGCATAATGACGTTGCTTCTAGTTGA
The DNA here is from genome assembly GCF_964188355.1 of Buteo buteo. Taxonomy (NCBI): domain Eukaryota; kingdom Metazoa; phylum Chordata; class Aves; order Accipitriformes; family Accipitridae; genus Buteo; species Buteo buteo. The sequence goes on along the minus strand of NC_134188.1, from coordinate 552,344 downwards.
GACAGGTTTGTGGGTGGTGACCAGTCACAAATGTGATGGCAATATTTCAGTGCTGCCAAGACCTGCTTTACACTAAGGCAATATTTTCCCTGTCTTCCAGTGAACAATTGTCTACCTCTTCAAGAGAGAGAAAAGAGAAGGTGCCTGTCACTATCTCCCAGGCATAGAAAACTTCTAGTACTGTCATCCTACTAAAAAGACATTCCTAACCTCACCTCTTCCGAAACTCTTTGGTCTCTGATGTCCTGACTACCCAGGTGTTGTGAAACTTGTACAATGACTGAACAAGTGAGGCCATGGACTGAGGGGGTAGGCTTCACAACGGCATCCAAAATCCTTAGATCTGGGATGGGGGAAGTGGGACCAGTGCTGGGATTCACTAAGACAGCAATGGCATGTGAGGAAGGGAGTAGAACTAGCAGCATGGGATCCCTTGCAGGTCTGTCTGTTTTCCTGTAAGGAGAGGTACGTTTGTTTGTCACGGTTTTCGTTCCCAAACTCACTCCAAAGTTTATGCCTTTACCCTAAGATTTCCTCTTCAGAGGAAGGGGAGCTGCCTGCTGAATTTTTTTGTGAGGAGAGATCATAGCAGTTCAGGCCCTTCCCTAGAAATGGGGGACCTGAGACTTATGACCATGTCAGTCTGAAAGCATATAATTTACCTAGGTCTCATGATGTGGGCGAGTACCTTGGCCACCACAGGGCAGGGAGCTGCAGTAGCGGGGCTGCTCTGCAAACATTGCCATCCCTACCCATGCTGGTGTGGAATGATTGCTGGAGGTGACTTATTGATATGTCCCCCCACCCTCTTATAGGGACGTAAACCTCCAGGGTGGAATGCAGTGGATATGTAAGAAATCTGTTCCATAATAATTCCCTAAGCAACATAACCTGCAACCTTAGATGTTACCAACACCAGGGGAGCTTGGTGTGCTGACCCTAAGAGAAGCAACAGGGAGGGTAGAGTGGAGTGGAGACACCATGGTCAGGCTCTGTGATAACATCGCAGGGAGAGGGAACTGGAATGATAGGAACAAGAATGGTAGGTCCCTGCATTGAATCCACTGAGCCAAGGAGGTAAAATAATGGGGGTTCTGTCAGCCTACTGCCACTGCCCTACTTCTGATTTATATCATAAGTGGCCTGTTCTGGAGTACTGACATGGAACTTTGCTTAGTGTAATCTCATTATAATACTAAAACACACCTGTGTCCCAAAAGCTACCAGTCTCCAAGGTGCAACCACCCCTCACTGAGCATGCGTTCTGAATTTTCTCTAGCATATACCTTTAAAAGTAAAGTGAGGAGATTTTACACCAGTCATAATAAAGGTATGTATGACTAGAGCCACTCAAGCTCCACCAAAAAAAGAAAGTATAAAAGGGCTTAGGAGAGGAGGAATGCTAGGGAAGATACCATCATAGACAAGTTGGGAGGACATTGCTGACTTCTGGGATCAGTTGACAGGCTGAACCTCTCTTCCCCTCCCATAGGGATGCCTGTTGAGTAAGATTCAAACCCTTGGTCATACCGAGTGCTTCCCCGGGAAACTTAGAAATCTCTATAGAGTTTTTCCATAATTTAGTGTGCTTGTAGTCAACTGTATTATTATTTGCACATGCTTTGTAGACAATGTATTTATCACCAGCAATCCAAAAGAACCTGTACTCCTGTTGCTTTAATAAACCGTACTGTTCATTAACCTAGCCATGACAGTTCGTTGAACATGACCAAACTGCTTAAGTCTGGCCATTCTAGTTCGTTGAACCTGACTAAATTGAAAGTACAGTGTGCTATTTGTGCATCCGTAATTGTGATAGTTCAATATATTGAATGCAACTGGACTTATAGTGCTGAATCGGGTGTCACTCAGAAGCTAAGCCTAACCGCTCCTAACACCTCTGATATCTGAGGACAAGCTGGAATGCAAGGGGGTTTATTATCTGCCAAACTCCTTTACCCTTTAACACAACAGCTGGTTTGCACGCAAGAGAGGCAGAGGTGAGGAACCCTCCATCACTAACAGAGGAGGCATCTAGAGAGCCAGCTAACAAACGCTGGCCCTATAGGCATAGACAGTAGCACACCTGAGCAGCTCAGTAAGGGTCTTCCTGGAGCATCCTCCTCAACTTAAGCAACTGAAGTCTGCCTATGAGACACTTAGTAGGGTTGCAGCCCTGCCTGAAAAAACTTACTGCGGACTCAAGCACACATAAATCTCTCAGTGTCCTGGCTTGTTCAACACTTGGGACAATCAATTCTGTTTCACTGAGTGGGGGACAGGTCCCCATCTACTCACCAAGGATGGTGTTGGAGTTGACTGCTGCTTAAGTCTAATTCTTCTTTCAGACCTTTAAGTAGCAATTAAGTAAAATGTTTAAGTCTGATGTGTTCATCTGTTTGGTTTTGGCCTGCCTTCACATTTCATCCCTGTCTTCTAAGTTAACCTGCAAAGTCATAATCGTGTTTCTGATTTCCAGGTATTGCTTTCTTTTGATGTCTCACATGACTGCTTGTATTTATGTCTTCTGTGTGTAACAGCATTGATTCACTGTGTTTCAGGTCCCACTACAGATCAATATGACAGACCATCTTTCCTTGAAAAACCCGTCTGCGTTTGACAGACGGGAAAGAGGCGAGATGTTTACAGACTTACTGACATTTAAACAGCAAACAGCTGCATGTTCAATTGTGTAGCTAGCACATCATTACCTAGACTAAAAATATCTTTCTTAAAGTTCTTTTGTTCCAAATAATAAATATTTTTATTAACATACACTTAGCCAAACCATCAAACTGGAGGCCAAATCAGTGCCAAGAAATCACTTTGCTATAGTTATTAAACACACCATGGAGATGCAGTTTGAATTGCAAACACCTAACTCCTAAGCCAGAGTGATTTTTTTACTAATGGAAGATTCTATTTTTATTTTTTTTTTCAAAATGCTCAGAAAAGTTCTTACCTGAACAACCTTCAAACCTTTTAATATCCAGTAAGTGCAGAATCTTTTTCTTCCCTGAATGAAATTGCTTTGTTTCAAAAGCCTGTTCGGAAGCTCAGCCCCACAGGTACTTGACCACGGCTGTCTGGGAAGTCTGCTCTGTGTCCTCTGTGGTGCCTGTGTTTGGTGAGGCGCTTCAAAATAATTCTGATTCTGGAAAGGTTGACTACCCCCATGAAAGAGTTCTGGTGCCTTCATACCCCACCCACTCTGGCAAACCATCAGTTCACCAGTATTGCAAGACTGGAGGGCGCTTTTTGTTTTGCTTCACCAAATGTTAACACTAAACCACCAAATTAATTTCTTAAAGGCAAAGATAAAAACCACATGCCATGAGCAAACTACTGAGTTAACAGACTTTTGCAAGCCTGATTTGGAAAGAATCTGGATTTTAGGGACTAATTCATGTGTCTGTGGAATGTTTTAATCAATGTAAGAAGCTGACATGTATGTCTATTGTATTGGTTTTATGTGGCAAGGTTTTGGTAGTGGGGGAGGTTACAGGGGTGGCTTCTGTAAGAAGCTGCTGGAAGTTTCCCCTGTGTTCGAGAGAGAGCGAGCCCATACCAGCCGGCTCTAAGACGGACCCGCCGCCGGCCAAGGCTGAGCCAATCAGTGATAGTGGTAACGCCTCTGTGATAACATTTTTAAGAAGGAAAAAAAAGTTGGGAGAGTGAGAAACAGCCGCTGGAGAGAGGAGTGAGAACATGTAAGAGAAACAAGCCTGCGGACACCAAGGTCAGTGAAGAAGGAGGGGAGGAGATGCTCCAGGCGCCGGAGTGAAGATTCCCCTGCAGCCCGTGAGGAAGACCACGGTGAGGCAGGCTGTCCCCCTGCAGCCCAGGGAGGTCCACGGTGGAGCAGATGTCCACCTGCAGCCCGTGGAGGACCCCACACCAGAGCAGGTGGGTTCCCAAAGGAGGCTGTGACCCCGTGGGAACCCTGCGCTGGAGCAGGTTCCTGGCAGGACCTGCGGATCTGCGGAGAGAGGAGCCCACGGAGCAGGTTTTCTGGCAGGACTTGTGACCCCGTGGGGGACCCACGCTGGAGCAGTCTGCTCCTGAAGGACTGCACCCCGCAGAGAGGACCCACGCTGGAGCAGTTCGTGAAGAACTGCAGCCCGTGGGAATGGCCCACGTTGGAGAAGTTCGTGGAGGACTGTCTCCCGTGGGTGGGACCCCACGCTGGAGCGGGGGAATAGTGTGATCAGCCCTCACCCTGAGGAGGTGAAGTGGCAGAAAATAACGTGTGATGACCGTAAACCCCATCCCTGTCCCCCTTGTGCCGCTGGGGGTCTTGGTGGAGAAATCCGGGAGTGAAGTTGTGCCCGGGAAGAAGGGAGGGGTGGTGGGAAGGTGTTCTGAGATTTCGTTTTATTTCTCATTACCTTACTCTGGCTGATTTGTAATAAATTGAGCTAATTTTCCCTAAGCTGAGTCTGTTTTGCCCGTGACGGTAATTAGTGAATGATCTCTCCTGTCCATATCCTGACCCATAAGCTTTATGTTATATATTTCTCTCCCCTGTCCAGCTGAGGATGGGGGAGTGATAGAACGGCTTTGGTGGGCACCTGGCGTCCAGCCAGGGTCAACCCATCACATCTATACATGAAAGATTTATCCCTAACATAAACATGTGAATTCTAAAGGTTTTTATGTATATTATGTCTATGTACAGGGACACATTTTGTGAGAAGCAGGCCCCCAAAAGAGCCTCCAGGCTCAACTGTAACAAAATTAAAATAACAGAAATATATACTACCTTTAGCTATATTCCCTGAATGTTGTCCTTTAGTTTGTAATATTCAGTTCCAGTGCTGAAAATTGATTAGTCACAGCTTTTAACTCAATAAGATAGTTGCTACTCATGATTTGCAAAAGTCTGGGCCACCCAAAATACTTATTCATGGCAATTAGAGATAGAAAAGACATGTTAAAGAACATCTTTATTTAAATTAAATATAATATTAAATCAAATCCATCTCCACATAGGAAAAGTACCATGTATAAATAATTCTTGAATTTAAGATGATTGGGAAGCTCATATGCTGCTATTCTGATATTTTATATATACTCTGTGTCTGAGCGTGTGCATGGAAATATACTGTGAAAGAGAACACATCATTGCACATTTCTTTCACTATCTTTATGCACCCAAGTTAAAATTTGAATATGAATTTTATATCCATCAGTCAGGAGTGGTTTAGGCTTTTGACCCAATGGATGGTCTGGAAGAGCTCTCAGTATGATTTTAATTATTATTATTTATGACATTTATGATATTACTGTTATCAAATCTGTGCTTCTCAAAAGGTACTGCACAGGAAGGCCAGTTTCTGAAAATGATGTTCTAGATCTAGAAGTAGGAGGGGAATCAGGAATGTACACAAAATGGAAGCAGTCAAAGGCAAAGACCAAAAGGTTTTTCGGAACCTTAGAAAAGAATGCTGGTAATAGGAGCCCTTTATAACTGGCTTCCTGGTGCTCTGACACGTGCTGGTATGTGCAGAGAACAGACAGGATCCTGGATAACAGCCTGCCACTTATCTACTTGAGGGCCTGCTTCATGGTACCACGTGTCAGCTGCTCCACGGTCCACTCAGTCCTAGCTACAAATACACCTTCCCATGGCTATAAACAGATTACAGCGGCAGTGATGCTGAAATGACTAGCCAAGTCAGTTTATGAGCAAACTAGTAGTTTCTGAAAAATGACAGTTCCCTCATGATCACAGCACACTTTACTGTGCTTTCAAGTACTGTCAGTAAAACGAGTTGTTCTCTTCCTATAGCAAAATTATTCATATTAATTACATGACAAAGGTCTAAAGCAGACAAAGGAGTGATTCACAGTATTCCTCTCATTTTTCTCTTTGTTCTATCCAGTCACCCTCCACAATACAGTAGTTAGTAAACATAGGGCTTCTATACCCCTATCTATAGGAACAGTTATTAGTATACATAGAGCTTCTATATTCCTATCTTTATTGCTTTCATTTATAGCCTATTAGCCTACGATTTGATTCAAGAGTCAGGAAGCATAAGGGCATTTTTAAATCTTGACTGGTTGCTTGCTAATCAAGCTGCTTATTGTCTTTGAAGAACTGTTCTTAGCATCAGGGTTCAAACAAGTCAAGGTGCAGAACTGTTTGATTTCTTGTAAGAGGTGAAGAACTGTGCAAGCAGGTACCCTGAAATGATTCAATGCATGATCAAGACTGTTATCTTGGAGCTGATTTTCAATAAAGCCTTAACAGATGAAACAAATCTTTAACAAGTCCTAGAATCCAGGGTCAGGTCATTAACTTTTAACGTACATTACATCATTAATACAATCTCTGAATACAATCTCTGCATGTGAGAAAGAAACCACTGGATAGAATAGCAGTTATCAACAACCTGCTGCCAAGATATGAAGGTTTCTGTTGTTTGAGCACTTGCGATCTCCGATGTCTTAGAATAATTTCTGTCACTTTGAACCTGAAATTTCAAATGGTTGGCACCTGGAAAGAACCTCACAGTTTTGTTTGTTTTACAGCAGTCTGCCCCAGGCAAAACACTTTCATATTGACGAGACTCCACTTTACAAGATACATCACACTAAAATACATTTGGCAAGCTTTGTAAACAGAAAAAAAAAGGCTCTTGCCAGAGACAAGAGGAAGAAAATTCATCATTAAAAGGAAAAAGGATACTGTTTCCCATGGCAGGGAAGAACAATCATGCAAATATTACATAGGATAGATGCTAAAATTAAGCTCTGGCAGTGTAGTTATCTACAACAGAGAGAAAGATGCCCTTAAAAGGAGTCAATTATTTCTTCCTAAAATGGACACTGAAAGGAGCCAGAGTAATATACTTCTACTTGCTATAGACAGTAAAGGCAGTCTAGGCAGGATGGCCAGATATAGATATATATTTTTTCATCTGTGCATGTGTACAGTCAAATAAGAGGAATCCCATCCACAGGATCACATGAAGTTTGACACCTGTTACCTAAACCAATAAAGATAGATAGTTTACATTGAATACAAAAGGTACATGAAACTGTTAAAAGCAGAAAAGCATGAGTATTGTAAGAGCTAGGACAGATATACAGGCTCAAGGCAGATGGGATAACCACCATGTTTATTGTTCTGTAAAAAACATAAGTAAAAATTTAGTGACTTAAATGATGGAGGCTGATATTTTCAAAGGAGCTTCAAGGCTCCTGGTAGATTCCTAGATTTTATGGCAGTGCTAGAGGAAGGCAAGTTTAACCCTACTTTACCAATAATGGAAATTGGTACATAAGTTCCCTAGCATGGCATTTTCAAAGGAGCTTAAATCAGTACAGTAGCACACAGCAGCAGAAGACATTTCTAGTCAACATTCTATCACTGGTTTTTTAAGAGGCATTTCCTAAAAAAATTGCCTTTGCACAAAGCCTGAACCAAAGCCTACTTCAATCAGTTGTGTGGGGGTGGCCATAATTTTGTAGTTTCACTTTCATAAAAGTGAAAGACTTGAGTATCTCTAAGTGTATTCCTTCACATAAATGAAATACTTCTTTTCAACCAACACAAAATACATTTAGGCACAGATTCAACAGAACATTTTACTCTTAGCATTGCTACCATGAATTTCAATGCCTAAAATACATCCTTATGGAAAATGTCAAAGGATTTAGGACTGTAAACACTCTGTTGGCCTCTAGTCCTCATATGTTTCATTACATTTGTAATATATAAAATACTTCAAATATATGCGCCATAAAGGTTAACCTACCTAATTTGAAAGGGAAGCAAGACTGCAAATCCTGCTGATTCTAGTTCAGGAAGGGTCAGCTTCCTGAAAGCCCTCACATCTCTCAGACTGGTGCAATCTGGTGGTCTATAAAAGCAAAATATTTACTCTTCCAAAGGGGTGCTTAAGCCCAAGATACTGCTGCCAGAATTTCACAATATTTAGAAAGAGTTTAATTCAAAGGTAGGAATTTTTTTTAATGTGATTTCCCACCATTTGGAGAAATCTCAGGAGGCGACAAGGAAGACAGTACCTCCAGGAATGTGATTTCTTGAAAAGAAGAGTGAGTTGCGGTAAGGTTAGGCAAGCCAAGAGCTGCATTAGAAATCCTAAAACTTAAGGCATCTGAATCCCTCTTCTTTCCTTCTACCCTGCACCCAACTTCCCATGGGCACATGCTACAGATATTTAGCTTGCATCTTAGAGTTAATATTCAGGAGGTGGGGAGAAGGAAATCCAATCACAAGGCTACAGATCAAAGCCTGAAACTTCATGACATACAGTCATCTTATCAGAGACCACTGACTCAATTTTTAAAGCATGCAGACAGTCCGTGGGCTTTCTGGCTCTCACTTATATACATATTTCTAAGTGAGTGAAGTCAATCCTCAGAGATATTTCATGAGTCATTCCCCATCTAAATATTATTCCTTGGTACTAGGCTGATTCATAAGCAGGGAAACAGGACTTCAGTTTCTTAAAGCTGATCTATGTGTCTTCTAGGCCTTTAGTTTAAAAAGGTTGATTTATGTCAGTGTATAAAAGCCTTACTAAATTATTAGAAACAATTTTGCCTCACAGCTGTAACTGCTGACCAATGTAACCTATAGATTACATCAAAGAGCTTTGAATCACCACCTGGTTGGTTCTACTTTGTATGATTTTAAAACTACTTTTATAAGAATAGATCTGTATAAACACACATAACTGCTAAAAAAACCCCAAAAATAGAACCTTGCTAAGAGACCAATACAGCTTCTAATGTTCCAGAACTTTTCTGAATTTATTGCCATCAGAATTCTGTAACATCAAGCTATTCCTTTACCATGTGCTTGTTCTCAGTACGATTACCTATAAAGTTACATGTTCTTTTCAAACCCCTTTTTTTCAAGTTCCAGGAAAAATTTCACATGCAGGATGGAATTGCCTACAGACATGTATTTTTAGAACAGCTATGCACAGTAATGTTATATAAACCTCAGTTAAATTAAATGTTACTTCTAGCTTTATACTGGGCACTTGCAGATGTTCTGTGGATAGGATATGCAGATGTATGATTTGAAAGATCATCCTACACTTACAGCTTCCCCTTTCATTGCTTTTTTGTCCTGTTGAATTTAGAAGAAGTCTTGCTGACATTCCATCAAACAGCAGGACACTTAAAATTGTTGTGGTGCATTTTATTCACAGGGTTATTAGTATGGAAACAGGCCTTATTTCCTCTATGCTTTATACCATAAACCGACATTTGGGGATCCCTGGCTGGTTTAGACTATTTAAAAAAGATTCATAGAACGTCACTAAGAAGCAAGCTTAGTGTCAGTAAGTTTACACCTGCTTTAGAAGCAGGAAAGTGTAGGGGCCTTTAAATTTAGTGCAGCTAAAACCGAATCAAAGTTTTAAGTCCACATCCTGCCTACATATACAAAGAGCTGCATATCACTGTTTTTAATGGTATATAAGTGGATGCTAAGTGAGAAGAAAACCAAGAGACAGCTATCAGAATGAGGACTGGCAGAAGAAGTAGTTCAGGTCACCAAGGACCAATGGCTAGATCCAGGAAAGGACACATGGAAGGGCTGTGCATCTAAGTCATGTACCTCTGTGCGGATAAAGGACACATGGAAGGGCTGGGCATCTAAGTCATGTACCTCTGTGCAGATAGAAATACTTCATCTGGCAGGACAAATTACCCCATGCAGAAGTAAGGATAATTTACAGCTGCAGCTGCTGGAGTTCTTATTCATGAACTATGCTGCACTGCACTACGTACTACAGGCACGACTTAAGTCTGCGTACCACCTGTCTAATGTAAAAGGCACCTGAGTTAACAGCAAGATTTCCTGTGTGTATAGAGCTCTATCTTTCTGTTTGCTCAGTCTTATCTTTCCTAGGAAGACAAATAGTGTAAGCTTATCAATTTTTTTATTTTTATTTTTTAACAAAAGAGCCTGCAAAGCTTTCCACAAAGCTTTCACAAAGCTTCAGCAGATCTTTAATGCTGCTATTAACAGGCAGAATTTCTTGGTTTGAAAAAATTATTTGCTGCTTTCCAAATGCACTCTCTTGTTTTGCTAGAGTTCTTTTGATCTATATATCTCATTTCCAGTTCAGTACACCAAAGCCAAAGATTTCAGAGGAGATAGCAATGTCCCCACACTCTGCAGGTTCTATTTACTAAATAAGGAACAAAGAGCAAAGGAAGCTTTGCTAAAGTCAGCTCTGTCTGGGTTATGATCCTAATTGAATTCATAAAACTTAAGGAAACTTCTTCAGCTCTGGAGACATCCTGAAGCTTCAATATGAAATAGTGATTCTGATCTCAAAAGAAAAATATGTTCACTGTAAAAAACTACAGGCACTGAGTTCAGAATCAAGAAGTCCATAAAGCAATTTTTGGACAAACTGCACAGTGGCTGTTTTGAACTCCAGCTTAAAGCATTCACCCAGAACTGAAGGGAAAGTGCAACATTCATTATTTTACAGATTTTGAGGGACTTTAATTGGGTACAAGAAGGTGTGGATTTTGCAAAGCACAGTGTTATCTTCATAAAATAACTGCCTTCTGTTATCTCTTTAGAGTGTCACTGTTATGCTGACATAAGTAATAAGAAATAACATTTTCTTATTGTTCAGCAACATGGTTGGAATTCCTAAGTTAAGTAGACATTTATAATGTAACTGCATATAAGACTATTTTGGATAGAAAAAAACATGAGATATTTGATCCACAATGCTGCCCAAACTGGGGCTGAAGTGGAATTTAGAAGTGTTAATCCAAGCATTAGATTCTCTAACACCACATGTACTCTTTTTTTATCTAGTAAAATTCCCTAAAGTTCTTCCCTAAAAACTCTCCCAGGCAGTTCAGCAACTGTATCATGCTCAAGCCCTCACTGGGTGTCCTGTTTAAGTCCTCTTTCATTTATAACCCCTGAAAGGTGCAAACCAGTAAGCAAAATTAGAATTTACCCCCACCTTTTTATAAACATCTAATCTGCAAAAACACATTAAGTATAGCAATGATTACGTGCTGCTCCTGTACAGTTTCCCAGTTGTTAGAGTAACTCTCTCCAGATGCAGAAGGCTCAGGTTCAGTAACCTCCTCTGCTTGTGTGAGTGTCAGAGTTACAGTTCACAGAATCATTTAGGTTGGAAAAGACCCTTAAGTTCATCAAGCCCAACCATAAACCCAACACTACCAAGTCCACCACTAAACCATGTCCCTAAGCACCACGCACCTCCAGGGATGGTGACTCAACCGCTTCCCTGGGCAGCCTGTTCCAATGATTGAGAACCCTTTCAGTGAAGAAGTTTTTCCTAACATCCAACCTAAACCTCCCCTGGCGCAACTTGAGGCCATTTCCTCTCGTCCTGTCTCCAGCCGCCTGACAGAAAAGACCAGCACCCACCTCACTACAAGCCCCTTTCAGGTAGTTGTAGAGAGCGATAAGGTCTCCCCTCAGCCTCCTCTTCTCCAGACTAAACAGCCCCAGTTCCCTCAGCCGCTCCTCATAAGACTTGTGCTCTAGACCCTTCACCAGCTTCGTTGCTGTTCTTTGGACTTCATTGCTCTTCTTTCCCACCTCCTAGAAATGGGAAGTACTGGAAAGGTGACTCTGTTCTGATGTGGAGGCTTCTATCCCTTTTCTATTGAACATCCTACCCTGTGGGTAGCAGAAGTAAAGATTTGTTGGCTGAGACGTAAGGGGCGAGTGGGACCTTCATTTTCTAGGAAGGTGAGCAGGACGCTACTGCACCAGAAACCAGAGGAAACATGAGTTCTAGTCCCTGTTAAATAGACCATTTTTGTGTTCTTCATATTAATCAAAACCAGGATAAGATTCATAGATCTTTCTCTAGCTATAAGCAGGACTACTGCTTTCATGGAATTGTAAGATACACAGTATTTCTCCTCATGAGATTCAAAGCTTTTCACACCCTGCAGTTCCACTCATGCTGTATAGCAGCACAGAGCACACAGTGATTTCTTGAGAGACATTCGTGCTCATTTTGGAGAAGAGCAGTTATGCTGACCATTTGTTACTTTGTTTGATGTGAGAAGTCTTTTGTCCCTTGGGGGCAAAGCAAGTGGAAATGTGAACAAAATCTGAAACACCTGATCAAAAAAGCACACCCAGATGCATATCTGCAACAAATACAGCAAATGCTTAGACCATCTAACTTAGCTGCTCTATTTGCTGCTGCCAGCTCACTCACCCGTCCTGGAAATGTGAAAGGGTTCATTTTTCTTTTTTATGTTCCCTTACTTCATGGGCTGAAGTATGACTGAGAGTCATCGAGGGTTGGTTCTGTGTATTACACCCCCTTTCTGTTTCTTGCTATTGCTTATAGCAATACATTACTGAGGAAGATAAAACAGAGTCATTAGAAGCAGATCCTGTCAGCTATTTCTTACCTAAGCAGTAGTTCTTGTGTCCATTTTTGTACCATTCATTAAAAAAGCAGTATTTGGGTTGCCTGCTTATGGGAGAGGTTGTTTCCAGGTAATATTTTAACTATTTAGGCTACTTGACAGAAGAAACAAGGTTTAGGCAATCACACCATTTTAATATGTGTGTGTGCCTTTGTGCCTACACTTTCTTCTTCTGTCTACCTTCAGCCAAATCTGACACTGTGGAAAAGGTCTCACAGTTCCTGCAAGTTTCATGAGCACAGAAAATTGCATAGAAAAGCACTATGTGTACCTTGGCAGAGAGAAAGGTGCAGATGGATATCGCTCTTTGTCCTACATTAATCACATGGATCCCAAGCCCTCCAAACAGGTTAATAAGACAACCACAAAGCCAACCACTGCACATAAATATATAACAAGCAAAGCTTCAGTAATTCTACTGCTCATGTAAAGCCTTGTTAATCTTTTTTTCTAAAGCCCAGTCCAAACTAAGGAAATGAAATACTACCTAATCATCATTAATACTGTCCTTAGCTAACATTGACATTAGCAGTATTTAAAGAAACAAGAGGAGTAAAAACCATTAGCTAATAGTTTTGAAGCATGTCTTATTCTCCTAATCTAGACAACACCTAAATAAATTATATTCTATCCTGTACAGAGGCCAGTACAATGCTTTCAGTTGTATAGAGTCCTTTTCAGCCAAACCGAAGCAAGTAGTATAAAGAGGTAGATTTCTCCCAGTGTTTGGGCTTCTTTTGGGATATTAATAACTTGAATGACAATACAATCTATTTCCACATTAGAGGATATAAGCATTTTGCACCAAAAAATGCTGTTCGGCTATTGTAACCCTACATCACCAATGCCTGTCAGGGCTGTCTGTTTGGAAAGACAGTCTTCGTGAGAAGTGTAGTGCAAGTTTCTCAGGTGGTGAAAATCAACAGAGACCCCTGAGCTCTCAGAGAGCTATACACAATTCAAGTTGTAGTTGTGGTTGTCAGCAAATCCCAAATCACCTCCTTCTTTAATGCATGTGCCACAAATTCAGACCCCACCAGTCAAATCAGGATTGCCACATACAATGTTGGAGCTCAGAAGCAGTTGGTCTGGTCTGGCATATCACAACAGCAGTGCCAAATGCTGTCAGCTAATCCCCAATTAGCCTAGAACATCAGTAGGTGAAATAAAATAAGTATCCAGATTGTCTTTAGACTTCTCAAATCTGCATACAGTAAACTATTCATGACTTCTCCACTCCTGTTGAAACCGATTCAGTTGACTATTCAGACCGCAAGATTATTCATTCCTACTTCTGCTCCATCTATAAAGTCAACAGAGCCAGGGAAATTATACAGGTGACCAAGTCTAGGTGCCTACTCCAGATGAAAAGTTTCCTCAACCCAGTGGACTGCTTACCACATGTCCACCATCTACTACGGAAGCTGAGGCACTTATATCACATGTGGTCATCTCCACTATAGACACTTACACATAGGTGTCTGAATCAGAATTATTCCCTTCAAACCAAGTCAAAAGATGTGCTCAGTGTGGTGACAGAAGTGAGAAGCTGCCTTGGAACGGTAAAACTTTCATTGTGTCCGTCCATGGCATGTATGGGTAGAGAATTGCAAGAGAGGATTCAAATGCTTGGTGGGACAAGGGTGACAGTAAGAGAACAGCCAGACTGTTGTTATCAACAACAGAGGGTTCCCTGGTGCCCTCTGAAAACCTTTGAGGAAATATGAAATGTTGGAGGTGTGTGCAGAAGATGGGCAAGAACTACCACTTAGCGGAATATCAATGGAGTTCTGTCATGAGGATGCAGAAACAGACAAGGGAGCAGTGGTTGAAGTTGGTTACACTGTCAGTCGTTAGTTGATGAGGACATAAGGTCAAAGGCAGCATGGATGTGTTTTATGTGGTAGCAATGGAGCTGAAACAAAGAGAATTAAGTTATGCACAAGATAAAGCAACAAGGGTATATGGCAGTCCACTGCCAGCGATCTTCCTCTGTTCTGTCATTTCTGGATGTGGTACTGGAACAATTAGGATTACCGTGGTGGCAGTCAGGCTGTAGGCAGCCTGTGCAAGCAAGAGAAAAAATGAATCAGACAGTCGGTTACTTCTTACATAGCAAGATGGGATTTCATGTTAGCACTAACACTCATGCAGGATTGTAAAACCACACAGGGCTTTCCAAAGTACTATTACCTATCACAGATGCAGACAGCTTATAACCTAGCACAAAAATAGAACACCCAGCTAGGATATGCTGTGCGAAAGTTACTGCTGAGGCTAATACTGGGAAGAAATTAGTTTAGAGGAAGAATGTGTGAAAGAGATGAGGGAGTCTTGCAGGTCAGAACTGCAATGTTATTAGGTTATTGTGACTGACTTCATAGCATAGGCACTAAAACAAACGATAGCAGCAAAAGCACTGTTAAGGAAAGGAATTAGGCATAGAGCAGGAAGAGGAACAGAGATACAGGACCAAGTACAGTGCTTGTCAATTCAGCTGCAGCACAGAGGTACGGGGATTTTCATGGATCAGTGGATATATATTAGGTAGGACAGGATATAGATTGCACTATATGTTCTTTTCCTTCCTAGTCTAAGCAGAAAGACAGGTGAGTGATGGCATGAAGGGATTTTAATGAGAAACTCTTCCATGAAAGCCATGTCTGCCTTCCTGGAAAGTGATAAGCCAGTGGTCAAGGATCTTGAAATATCTCCCATTTTCACGTAATGTAGATCACCCTTAAACTGCAAGAAAGGTGTTAGAAAATGAGCCTGTGTGACCATCACAACACATGTATCTCACATCTTGTTCTTGAAAGGTTGTTCTACAGGATTTAAATACAGTCTTACTTGACTGTTCTTTTGAGGTGTGATTACAACAATGCAGTTATCTTTGTCTCTATGTCAGTCTTAACAACTTTGCTATACCCCAAATATTATTGCTCTATAAAAATGAGTTGCTAATGCACAGATCCTACACAACTCAGAGTACCTGACTGCCATCAGATCAATCATGCTATTGTGTGTGTGGCCTTTTTTTCCAAGCATTATTCATTTGTCATGAACTTCTCTGCCAAGATATTTTGATAAGGCAAAATTATCGTCAATGCTTTTCAGGCATGTCTTGTTTTATGTGGATCAATTTGCATTCTGAGCAAGTGTCAGATGAAAACTCATGCATTCGTATTTGAAAAGGCATCAACTGGTTTGAATGCTAAACAGGCCTAAACTTTTCTGATAGCAGGCTATTTTATTTTGGTCATTGTTTCCCACAGCAGATGCTAGAACATAAGTTGTGAAAACTTTACAGTCTAAACAGTCAGGTTGTTTTGCTAAATTGCATGTAAGAGTTTGGAAACAGGGGATGCAAATGAGTTTTTTAAAGGCACAAAGCAGGAATAATGAATATAACGTGATTCATTGGAAAGGAAAAAAAAAAATATTTGCTCACAAAGAGAGGCAGCTACCTGTGAAAGAGGGACAGCTGACACAAATCTTTCAAAACTATAATTTCCTCAACTGAGTATTTGGTAGTAGAATGAGAATTAAGAGGGTAGATCTTATTATGCCAGAAATTAAAAAAAAACAGGCGAGAGGAGTATTTTCTGTGGACTGAGGCAACAGCCAGCCATCCTTCCAATAATGCTGTTCTCTAGTACTGTCTCACATTAGCATATTTGTCCCCATACCTGCCAACTGTGAACAGACAAGACAAATGGCAAGATCCTGCTTTAACAGGGTAACTCTAGAATGTAAGTAATCAGCACAGGTTATACCAAAAAATATTACAAATCCAGCTCCCACAGTGCACATCTTTAAAGCTCCTCTCCCCTCCAGCCCTCCCCCCAAACTGGAATAATTCTGACATAAGCAGTTTTGAGGCCATATATGGAGCTCTGAAGATAGATTCCCAGATCCAGTCCCTGAGCCATGAACAAGATCTTAAAGCAGCTGTAATGGATTGTACCCTGAGCCATCAGCAAGGACAGTTCAGCATCTCATTTACAGAATGACTATCAAAGAAATCCAAAATCAGTGCCCCCTTACTTTAATATACCAGGTTGAAAACTGTGCTAGGTTAGCTTTTTCTTCAAACCCGGTTTATCCAACCCTGTAAGAAATGTGGTAAAATGGCTGAACACAGAACTGTACTAGTATACTTACCTGTGGACACAGAAACAGCAGCTCTCATGACCTCTCCATTTGAGAGACTAAATAAATGATCCAGACTCTTTAAGGTCCATATACAACTGGTAAGAATACATCCTTGTAACACCTACATTCAGCAACGATCATAACCTGTGTGAAGACATCCTCGCCAATCTTACAATAGAAATAGAAATAAACATATAAACTGAGAACAATGATTTGTTTGCAATTAAGAGAAAAATATTTTTTTTAAAATCAAGAGCCAAACCAAATGTTAAACTCTTTTCATACTGAATCCCAGAGGTATTTCTGCCCCCGGTATGTCTCTCTGCAGCATTCTCCTGCTACAGCCGCCTACACAATTCCATAATTTCCATTTTTCCACCTTTTTATGTTCTGCCTCTGAGGGAGGCTCTGCAAGCCATTAGCCAGCAGCTCAACTCAAACTTGCAAGTGTTGGACATGCTGAGAGGGCATGGGTAGGAGGAAGGAAGACAAAAGGAAAACAGCCACATGAGAGATGCTTTATGACAATAATACCTACCTTTCTCCTAAGGACTATGCTGTTTCTTTCCTCCTCCTTCCAGTGTGCCGGCCTTTCAAATGCCACTGCATATCACCAGAGACCAGCCAAAGCTGTTGGACATTAAAGAATCAGGTGTGTTATACCCCGTGCCACCGAGCTGGCCCCTGACACTGAAGAAGGGGATGCAGGAGGGACTGGGTTTGGGTTTCTTTAGCACCTTGATGGTGCCCACCCAACAAACATCATCCACGCAGCAGTGGCAATATCCTAACTCTTGAGCTGGCCCTAGATGGGGTCCTCCCCTGCACAGACTGCAGTGACTCTTTTTCCTAGGACCCCGACTCTTATTTTCTGAGTTTTTTGGGGGACCACAGCCATGTAGCACAGCCGAGACACCCTTGCTGGTGCTGGGGCAACCTCACCAGCAATGAGCTGGATGGGGAACAGCCAGTCTGGGTCAAGGTCAGGCCCAGAGACAGCGATGGATGTTAGATCCCAACCGGTGAAGTCCCATCAAGCCTGCAGTGTTGAGGCAGGCCTTGGGCAGCCAAGCCAGCACGTCTGGGTCAGCATCAAGGAGGCAGGAGGTCGGGTGCAGGCACAGCCGGTCCCTGCTTCTGCTGCGTCACCTTGGCTTAGAAGCAGCTCCTGAGGGAGAGGAGAGCCGTGCCACCTTTCCTACCTTGCCCCACAGTGGCTCACGTCTGCGAGGAGCTGGCCCTGCACTCAGTCCGCGCAGCTCCCAAACTCCGCCAGGGATGCTCCTAGGAGGAGGATGCGCTCTGGGCCCCAGCACCGGCTGCCCGGAGACATAAGTCCCCTTTCTTCTTGGCTAGCTAACAAGATAACACAGGGTGAAACATCTGTCTATAAATCACTCGCAAAAGTGGCAGTGTGTGACATTGCTGCTCTCTCTGGGGAGAGAAGGTGGGAGGCAGAGACAAAGATCATCACGACACTATTAAAAACTGTTGCTTTTTTAAAAGCCACCTATTAAAATAAACAAGAGTCCCGCCGTTTACCGCACTAGGACTGGGATTTCATCATGTGCAATATAATTTTTCTCCTAGTTACACCGGGTGCATAAGAAGTCATTTAATAGTGATTAAAGGGAAAATTAAACTTTGTCCTACCTTCCCTGTGATAAAAAATAGACAAGATCTCTTGAGAAGTGCTACTGGACAGAGGATTTAGGAAAAGTTACATGCAAAATCCCAGGGTTATGGATCACCGTAGTCCTAAAAACCAATGAGAAAAAGAAAATGGATTTTATTTAAATGCATCCAAATTTAAAAACAACTACTCTCCTGCCTATTCTGATGGCAAACTATGCATGAAAATTGTAATGTAAATTACTGGCTTTTTAAATTTTTGAAATCTTTGAGAATTTCCAGATCTTCTGATGTGGAAATGAGGAAAGTCAGACACTAATTTCTCAGGGTGCTTTATATTTTGTTGTTAAAAAAACAACCAACAAAACAAATAAAAACCTTCCAGAAGATCAGGATCAATGAGTACTACAAGGAAAATCAGTCTATAAACAGTCATGGTAATATGAACCTTTTAAATCATTGCCCATTAGTAGCATTGCTGCTTGCTAGATATCAATTGATTACTGGCCACTTAACTCACTGCCAGGCTGTCAAATGTAGTCTTTTGACCAGTAATTCATCTGATGACTACGAATATGCTCAGACAAGCCAAGCAGACTATATTAGTATACTAATGTATTCAGTCTTTCTACAAAAAAAAGAGAAAAAGGGAAAAAAAGACAAAGAAAGAAAGGAAGGAAGGAAGGTAGAAAGAAAGAAAACAGAAAGAGAGAAAGGAATAAAGGAAGGAGGGAAGGAAAAGAGAGAAAGAGAAAGAAAGGGAGAAAGAAAAGGAAAGAAAGAAAGAATACAACATAGAAATCTCTCTGTCACTCTTATTTTCTCTTCTTTTGCTTCTGGACAGACAAAGCAATGTGGATGACTTCTTTTCCAAAGTCTCTTTTGAGAGGACCTAATTTTTGTAGAGGATGTGTTACTCTTGAAAAAATAATGGAAATTTTGAAAAATCTGGTGTTGAGCGATGTGAGGTTGAGAATCTTCACGTGATACACACATTTCAACATCATACATGATTAATAAAAGTTAAAACCATTGAATTCACTGAACACAACTTAATATTTAAAAACTGAAAATAGCCACCATTAAGACTGTGTTTCCTCAGGTCTTTTCTTGCTTTATACAGGGCATTGACTGGAGTCAAATGTCTTTATTTTATGCTTAGTCTTCATGGATAAAATATCCATCTGCCTTTCTGTGTTCTCCTAATGACCAGCCTCTCTTTAACACCTAGTTCCTTGTCTCAGCAGTGTCCAGTATGGGAATAGTGATCTGGAACACTAATGGCAGATGATGGGCCCCCAAAATTAATTATACTTAATTAAATGTTCTCATTAGGCTTAAAGGTGGACTTACAGCACTTATACATGGTAAAATATGGTGGCAAAACTCTGAAGATGCAGGCTTGTTAAACTTGGCTTGCCTGCCTTGAAATATCCCTGAATGGAAGGCTTCATTACCCCAGTGAGAGCCTGCACCCAGGATAATACTTGTTGTCTCCAGACTAAAGCCTGAGAAGAAGCCCACCTCTCACAACCATTGCACAGTCCGAAAGACTGAGCATACTCCTTCTCCACTGGGCTAGTGAAACAGCTGAATCTTCATTTAGTGGAAGTTTTGATTTCACATTTTCCTCCTTTGCAAAGAGATTTTTTTAAGGCCAGTTGCATAGGTATAGACCCAGCCCCAAATTCTCCTCCTTTCTCATTGGAGAATACACAGAACAAGAAGAAGGGAATACAGCTTTATAGAGAGTTGACTCCTGCCACTCTTAGAGGCTGCGCAGATTGCTTCTTGTTTAACATTAACACTATCAAGGTCATCAGGGTGGCGAGGGAAAAGGCAGATAGACTCTTTCCTGCTGCAGACAAAGCTTTAATATACAATCAGATCTTGTTAAAAGAAATAAAAATGGGAGTGGGTTAGGATAGGTCACAGTGACCAGGTTGCCAGGCTTCTTTGCATCTTGTGCGACTTTGAGTAAGTTACTTATCCTCTTTCTATTCACCCAGCACTTCATCCATCCATAAAGTCTATTATGACTGCAGTTAAGAGAAAGCAACTCTGGCAATCACTTGTTGTTAAGCTGAATTTGATTTTTTTAAATGTATACACCAGCCCTTGAGAGTACTGCCAGCAACCAGATGAGTAACTTCATAATCACAGAGCAGCATCCAAAATGTATGATTTTGTTCAACTAATTTCTGCAGAAGCAGGAACATACAGTAAGGACATTTCATTTGAGAAAAAACACATGCCCTCAATTTTCCTTATAAGCCTTACCAAAAGTGGTTTGTTTTCTCATAGCAAGTCCTGGAGTTCCACATATATGGGCTGTTTCTGGGCAACAGTAGAGATATCTTCACAAAAAAACCATCATTATCCTCAGAAAGGAATGATTTGGGAAAAAAATGCTACGCATTGGAGACAGCCCTTCTGCTTGCCGTTTTTAATTTGTGGAAGCATGGTTCTGCAGGCTTCTACAGATTCCTTCACAGAGTGACTGATGCTCAGTTAAACATTCAGCAGCCACTCCCCTTGTCCTGGAAGAGAAGAGCCTCCTCAGGGAGAAAACAGGCAGTCAAGCCAAGCTGCTCCCACCCTGACAAGCCAAGCTGCTGCCAGCTGAGCATCTCATAAGGCAAGATAGGTGTCCGTGCAGTCCTCTCCTCTGGAAGCAGTGCATATTTCTAGTACACTTTTCAAGCTGCATATCTCAGAGCAATCATTGAAGCTAAAATCAAGGCAGGACATCACAGGAACTGGATGGAAAAAACACCTTTTTTGGGGCACATATGCAATATGATTCTCCTCTGTCTCACTGTGTTTTATTTCTATTGAAATATTATCCCTTAGTGCTTAATCATTTGAAATGTGTCCAACAAGACTGCAGGCTGCAGGACTGGGCTGTCTGTTATTTGACCCTGATGGCTCTTCATGGGCAAGCTTATTTGTTTCTGTCAGCATCCCTGAGGAGGCATTAGGAAGCACAAGAATAAGGATGACTGATCTAAATGTGTGTGTCCTGCACTTATGTCACAGCTTTTCATGACACAGCCCCTAAATTCACCTCGGGGGAAAGATTTCTCTACTCTGTTTAGAATACAAATAACATAATTACACATCACAAAACTTCAGATGAGTAAAAAAATTATCTGTCCTTTTCTGAAACAGGCAGTTTCTCTGTCTGCTGCTGTGGTCTCTGCAAGAGGCCTAGCAGCCTGGGTGGAGAATGCCCTGCAAAAGGAGATGAATTTGTTAAAGAATTTTCAGTCATGGGTTTCTCTAGGTTTGCTTTATTAACAGCTCAGAGTTGGGCCACCACTGCAGTGAATGGCAACCTTCCAAAAATTTCTCAGTCTTATATACCATTTTACCACCCATTATCCCAGTCCAAAGTCTTTGTAATTTTCCAGTTTATCTCAGTTCCCGTGTTGTTATCATTCATCATCATCTTATCTCATCCATTCTTCTTTTGTTCTGTCCAGTCATCATCCTGTGGGTTTCAAAGTCCATCTTGGGTCAGTCGTCTTCTCATCCTCTTTACTTGGAAGTCTCATACCTAAACAATAATGAAAAAACCTCTCTGGTTGTTCCATTAACTATTCCACATTTATCTTAGTAAGTTCTACATATTTTAATCACTCCTCAGCTACGCACCTGTATCTTGCTGATTTTTCATCTTTTGTTTGATCCGTCTCTACTGATTAACTTGACTGGGTTTTAATCCGGTCCTGGATTGGGGCTATACAGGGGGGCAGGGTGAGAACGCTGTTCATGGCCTGTTGCACAGCTCCGTTGCCATTAATAACCTTAACCCGTTCTATATTAATTTCTAACAGTCTTATAGTCCTAAATTTTCTAAAATCTTCTACAAATTATTGTAACTCTGATATTGAGATGGAGTCCCCATCAGTGAAATATCTTGCTTCGGATGGCAGGAGTAAGAAAACAGCCCATTTCCCTGCCCCCCCCTTTCATCCCCTCCAGCATGCTCTGCCTGTTTCCTTTACCACAGAGAGTAATTCTGCACACAAAGCCTCAAAGAAATGTAAAATGTTTTTCCTTTTATAGGCATTTTACAATTGCAGAGCTCAGCTAAACACAGTCTTTCCCTGATGAAAAGTCTGTTCTTTCCCAGAATTGATGCAGCTGGGCAGAGGACTGCACCTTCATCCAATTTAGGGAGCAACAGTGTTTACTGTGGGGTGGCTCTTGCCTAATTGCTAGAGTAACTAACAATCCTCTTTCCTCTTCCCCCAAGCACTGCTGAGACCTAGGACTGCTGAATATATATCATTCCTTTCTTTTCCTCTCCCTGCTTTCTGCTTAAGTGTTGAATTGTATTCTCCATTTGTGAAATTCACCCCATTGGCACATAATTCATGTTTGTGAAATTTGCCCCAATGGCATGTAATTCATATTCAGAAACAGATCATGCTGTCATGCACAAGATCTTGCAGTTTTAGGAGCCCCTACGATTTAAGGAGCAGTAGCCTTCCTCATGCCACTAACAAGGACAGGCAATCCTCATGCAGCCGGGGAAGAACTACCAGCAGAACTAGGGCAGATAGGGGGTAAATGTGAGTGGTAGGTCTGATTTACTAGGCTCAAAAAAGGGCATGCCACACATACTGCACAAACAGATCAGGACTGACTGCACGTGTCTAATACATTGTTCGTTTCCTCAAAATACCATGTCCTGACAGGTATGCAGAGAGAAACGTAAGAGACAGAGACACACAGGACTCTGCATTTACAAGAGCCAGTTTTGCAAACACCACTTTCTTTCCAACCTGCAAATGAGGGCAATTGTGGAAAAGATTCGCAGTTTTTCTCTCTTCACAGATGTCCAGTTCCTGTAAGTAATATTTCTAGTAGGCTATCAGTTTTCATAAGTACAGTGTATTTGAAATAAAAGCACAGGGCTTGAATGATGGAAAACACGTTCATCACAGCCATGGTCTTAAGGGCAAAGAATGTAACTGAATTATTTCTGTCTTCACTGTGTGATGGCAAGTGCTGAGCCTTGTATTTTCTGCACAGCCATCTTCTGTATTACTCATTAATATATTAAAGTTTTTCAGCTCAGCACTTTGACTTCTGTCCTTCCAAAGAAATATCCAATACCAGAGACGCCTCTGAGATTATATTAGCCAGGAAACTGTAACTGAGTAGGATCATCAAGATTCAAACCAGTTAAGAATGTACCATTGATTTGGCTACTTTCAATTTGTTCTTTAATCTTTAGATTTCATTGAGTTTTGACAATTTCAGTAGAAATCTCTGAACTGTGAGATATACCTACAAGTGCAAATTGCTCTTTCCTCAGATTTTCTGAATAAAGAAAAATAAGTAGTAGCAATGAGCTGCTGATACCATATCTGCTTCCCTTTGTCCATAATTAGCATGTTCCCATTTACTGCTTTCACGATGAACCTACTTGCTCAGTGAAATTCTGGACATGTGAAATATTTTCAATCTTTTTTTCCAAGTCAGTTGTTGATAAATTAAATCTACACAGTCTTTTTCCATCTCCGTACATGGACAAATAATGACAAGCAGAAATGCCACAAACCCACAATAAAATGTGCCCAAGCTTCCCCACATTATCTATTTGGACTTAATTTCTCATGCCATTGCTGTTCCCATCATCCAAATAATGATGTTTTTTCTTGGCTCAGCACAGTGAAACTCAACAGGCAGTCTGATGTCATTTCTCAATTTGCCTCTAACACAACAACTTTGGAGTAGAAAGTATGATCAGTTTTGAAATGCATACTCCTGTAGAGGCTCAGACTCTGAGCACAGAAGTTACTCATTTGTCCCTGATACTTTCACATTGGCATAGCTGCCTCCCACACTCCCACAGCAATGTCTCTCCAGCTCTGGTCGGCATCTAGTGTACAGTGTCATAGTGACTAGTTGGCAAGGAAGTCCTAACGGAAGGCAAATTTGTGTTACTGTGGTATCACAGGAGTGCCCGTGCCTGGCAGGGCTGAGAGGGACATCTGCCACATGTTTCGTGTTCGTAGAGATGACTGAGTGCCTAATGGAGCCATGAGGTCTGTGGTACTTTGTAAAATATTTATCGGTCTTAAAGGTCTTAACTGGAATTGGGTCCTTTTTGTGCAGCTGACACAAACATTGTGACTAGCCCAAAGAGTGCACTTTCAGAGAGGAGCTTGAATTAAGTTTGATTCCACTCCAAAAGCACTGCCGTCAGTGGTGGGCAGAGCATCTGCGCAGGTTGACATTCCCTCTGCAGACCCTTCTGTTAGGTGAAGAAAAAGAAATCAATTCTGCTTCTTTCTCAGGTACATGGAAAAAAAGGCAAAGGACAGTGTTGAACACGTGATCCACCTGGAGGTGACACTGAATGGTCCGGCAGGTTTTCACCGCACAGGTTATCAATATTTCCTCCTTCATTCCCATGTGTCTGGGGAGGGCTGCTGGAGCAGCCGTAGGAGAAGATATTTTCCTCCATCGGAGAAGATAAAGGCCCTGGGGCACATGATAGGGGCAACGTAGTCTACAGGTAAAAAAATGACTGGCCTGATCTGCTGACTAGTCTGCGGGGCAGGTGTCCTTTCTTTCTAATTCCTTGCTTTACCCCTCAAATAAAAGCAGAGCCCTTACCACAACTATAACGTGCTCCCTGCTTGTCCCTGCATTGCGTTGTCCAGCCTTGGCTAGGCTACAGCTTCACGTGCGGTGTTACCCCATGTTAAGCTGCACCAGAGAACACGAGACAAACACGAGCCTGAGCTGTGCTTATGGTTTGCAGTGGTGACTGACATTCCGCATAGATCTGCAGTTGCACCAGATGAGCAGGTAAATTAGGTAGCTGTTGGATTTTGATTCTTTTAACTTTACTCCATCAATCATCTACAGAGACTAGCAAGAGAATGAACAATTACGAACCTGAATAAATGCACAGGACTCTATTCTAATTAGAGAGGTATTGGTAATTTCATAATATATTTTAAAACTTAGCTTACATGCATATCTGATTTTCAAATGCTTTTTTCTCGGTTGCTTTGATCTTTTCCAGTATCTGTAGCCTTTTTCTTTATACACAATTTAACAATTCCTCATCAACAATCGCCGTCTCACTCACATGCAGCAGTTAAACACTGTAGCTAGATTTTAAAGGCAAGAATAGCTCTGTGATGATCAACAGCACATAAAAGTTAGACCTACCAAGCTGTACAAAATGCCTGATGATCTGAACTCAACGGCAGTTCCTAAGACAACAGAATTTGTTTACCTTCTGTAGGGCTTACAATAAACTCCCTCATGTCTTTTCAATTTTTCTTAGTATCTAGGAAAAGATAAAAACTAACTAAAGGCTAAAGTTTAAAAAAGTTTCTTTTGTTCAAGGTAACTCAGTCACCCCAGCCACCTTTACCCCTGTGAACTGCTCTTGAAGCAGTTTCTCTCTGCAGTGTCAGTCTGATATTAAAGTTTCACCTTTTTCAGGGGCTTTTTCGGTTTTGCCTTAAAAATTAGGTTGTAAATGGAAACAGCTTAGCACCTACTTCATGAATAGCTGGGAATCTGCACAGCAGGGTGAGCATGGTTGACTAGACACAGCAATCCCATGAACTGTTTCACCATAAATCTCTCCTGCACCTCACCTAGAACCTTCACCATTTTAAGTTTCTAAATCTCCAGAAACAGGCCCAGCTACCTAACTTTATATGTTTAAACACTTTAAAAAACCTTGGCCTGGGTCGTGCCTCCCTTGCATCATTTCGCACCTACCCAGCAGACTTGCTGTTTTTCATCCCAGGTCCCAACAGCTCTGGGATGCTCAGGGGCTCATTCCACAGCAAAGCCTCAAGAAATAATGGCCTCGACAGAGGCAAGAGAAAAGTACCTGGGATGTGGCAGGCCAAGTATCAGACTGCTCCTCTCTTGGAAAGGGTTTGAAGCCACTTTTAGAAGACCCTCACCCAAATGAGTAGACACTATTTCCTCCTTTTCCACCTGTAATTTGAAATAAAAAGCCTTTAATTCCAGCAGAAAACTCATGGATTTTGCAAGAAAATGACTCTCTGCAGCTCAGATAGGGTCTTACATCCTTGAAAATGCCACTTTTTAAGCTCATCTATCACAGTGACACATCCTACTGGGTGGTGAACTGTGTGCTGAACTGGGGTTTTGTGGATCCCATTCTCAAAGCTTGCTACAGAAAACAGTGAAGGGAGCCCCTGAGCTAGCTGAGACAAGCACAGCCGAAGTCAGCTGGCACAACATAGATCTAAACTGCATTTATGTACGTGAGACATGTTGGCATGTCCAGGACTGTACTGTTTTATCTATATCAGTTTAAAAAATAACTACCTGAACAAAACTGATATAAAACTTGCATGCCCGTTAATTCTTAGAGACAAAAGTCATTATGAAAGCCTGCATGAACACTCATTTATGAAAGTTAATTGCTTGCAAGAGCTGTCATAAGTTTTCAAAAATGCTCTTTTTCATTTTAGCAGAGAATAATTCAGAAACAGTTACCAAAAACACAATAAATTTTTAATTCATTGTTTGTTTATAGATAACACTTGTCACATAGGGCTTCATATAGTTTGGTAAATTCATGATGTAGTCAATTGCAAGAAAAATCCTTCTGTTTATTCTGTAGTCTTACACAGCGGTATCCAAAAGTCAGCAGTGCGGAGTGAGCTGCTCAAATGCTGGCGATTTCCTGATTGTTTCCAACTTCTTATTACAAAAAGGTGAAATTTATTAAATACACTGCATAAGTAATCTCTGTGGATAAAAATGCATGAAAATATCTGTCTTGAGATATCTGGTCTGAATTATGAATAATTTTAAAATCCACTGATTTCACATAAAGTTTCTTTCTGTGATTGCATTTTCATCTGGATCATAGATTTTAAAGCCAGAAGGCCCATTGTAATAGTCTAAACTAATTTTCTGTCATAAAATCATAGATTAATAACTTTTCTCTCAGCAAATATAGTGACTTGTGATTGAACTAAAACTTGTATTTTTAAAAGCCTAGCCCATGACAACTTAACGATTTCCTGGGATAATGTACCACATCTCTCAATAAATGTTTCTAGTGGTTAATTACGCATGCAGCTGTTATTTCCAGTTTAAACCTGCCTCAGTTCTATTTCCAGCCACTGGGTCTAGAATTTTTTCTAATCTTCAAGATAAAGACTCTGAGTTTTCAGTACATTTTTCTTAAAAGTTTTGCAGTTGAAATCTTCAGCAAATACCACTGAAGCCGTCTTTCTTATTCACTAATTCATCTAATTTTCCAGACTATTTATACACCAATGCACAATTCTTATTATTTCTTTTGTCTTTGTTCTTCTTCAACATTGCTCTGTTTTGCAACACAGTTTATGTATTTCAATATAGAGGTGTGGCATTGGTTGTATTTTTCACTTTTATCGTAGTGGTGCTAATATAAAATGTAGTCTTCTGCTAATACTTGTCTAAGGAACCAGCTGTTTTATTAGCCAATGCAAATCCTAAAATGCAGCTCACAATTTTCCCATTTTAACCAGTTAAATAAGTAAATATAGAACTTTCTGGAAACACAGATCTGGAATGCAATATTATTGCCTTCCTGAGAATAATTTAACCAAAGATTCTCTCCTGCCTCCTTTGTTTGCCGTTATGCCAATGATAATATTTATAACATTTTTACATTTTAGAGTCATCCTCCTTTTCCATATAAGAGCACTTCAAAATTATCTCAACAAATGGTTTAACAAGTTCTCCCGATGAATAAAAAAAAAGGGGGGAGGGAGGGAGCAGGAGGTTCAAACTCTTTCTCAGATCAGTTTCTGTTTGTATTATCCTATATTTTGTATGGGGAACTTTTTTTCTGTCTTTTTAACCAGCCTGTTGTTTTTCTAATTAAGTCCTGTGTATTTATCTTGCACAAGGATTTTATAAATTTTCAGTAGTACTTTATTTATCTAGCAGAAATATTTACCCTTTTAAAAGAGAAAAATAAAATCTCTTATCCTGTATGCACTGCCTCACAGTCTCTTTGGTTTTGTTCATTTTGAAGAGATGGCATTTCTTGATAATCTTTACATTAAACTAGTTTGTGATAACATTTTCAAGTACTCACTGCTGTTCTCATTATCCTGAGGTCTTATCAGCATTATTCTTTAAATTGGCTTCAGCCTTGATAGAAAATGGAAGCTGAATATTCAAGCAGATGGCTTTAGTACATACTGAAAGTATAATAGACATACATGGTTAATTCATTACAATTACATGCATATGAAGGGGACAGTTCCTCAGACAACCAGAGCTTTTTTCCTGTTTTCAAGTAGCAACCATGGAAATTGTGTTATGGCTGTATCCATTACACACCCATACATAGTCTGGAAAACTCAAATCATGTTTCTTCCTTCAACATAGATTTTTGTGTATGACTTAAACATAAATCTCAGCGCCTCAGTATATTTTAACCGTGAGAAGCACATTTACTTAACAATGAGGAGCAAAAGTACTTCTATAACTCACTAGATGAGATTTTAAAAAGTTACTAGATGTTAAAACCCCATAAACCTGTTTTCCTGTGAGCACCAAAGGCAGATGGACCCTCAAAGAGACTGGATCTCACCTGCATAAATTATGCCAGTTCTGTTCAAGTGAAAGGGTGCTAAAGTTGTCACAGTTGCACTCATTTTCAGGCCATTTTGTGCTGTCAGGACTTTGTCAGAAGCGTAAATAAACATCCAGCCCAATAAGTAACAGCTACTCTCAAGTAGACTTTCTTCTGGTCTTGGTGGAAGTTAGCCACATCGAGAGCTAATCCATAGCTGACCAGACTCCTTTCTTCTGCCATTAGCCTCTAATTCATTCAGCTCGCATGAAGAGCAGATGAACTGACAGAGGATACTGGGAGCTATTCTTCCACCTCCACACTAAGCACACATACTCTGACCTCTCACCAGAGAAAAGAAGATGTTTTGGTTGCTCAGATGGAGAAAACATGTGGATACGTGTTCTCAGTGGAATATTCTTCAATAGGATATAAGGTCAACTTTAAACTTAATATTAGATAATAAGACTACAAGGAGTTAATAATTCTCAAGATAATAGTTTACCAAAATGACTATACTTGACAGCAAAGAAAACAAAATCTATGAATAAAATACCTTTGGCAGGGAAAAGTAATAATTCCAGAGTGTAAAATCTCTGTTTGTCTGGCGTTTGTTTAATCACAGACTTCAGCTGCAACAGAAGGAAGTACTGATTATATAATTTGATAATTTTCTCCTCTAATCTTATCTCTGTTGAAATAGAGATGACTTGATGTTTGGATTCTGACTGAAATGCCTCAATCACAGGGCATTTTGTGGCTGTGCATTTTCATCAGCTTTGATGGAGTTGTTCCCAACTTATGGTGACATGAGCTAAACACAAACTGGGATTTGATGCTGTTCTAAATGGAACAAATCATGGTAAAAACTTTGAAAACTGTAAATGTCATGATATTCCTTCAGAATATACAACTTATTCTGGCCCCTAAAAAACTCCTCACTTTTCATTCTCTGACATTGGAACAAAACTTGGAAGTTTCCATCCCTCCCTTTTTCTGCCTTTTAGCTTTTTCTTTCCATTTAGGGGTATGTTGGAAGGAGGGTAGCATAATAATAGCAACAGTGGGATCATTAATAATCACAACAACAACAAATTCATGTAAATTAACAGGTGACAGTGGTGTTAAATATTCAATCTTTTGGAACAGGTTGCCTTTTTTTCATTAGTTATCATAACCTAAAAAGTGAACTACTTGGCAAAGACTAGAGGGTTTCTTAAAAACTAACCAGCGAACAGGAGGGGCAGCAACTAGGAATTTCACCAAAGGGATATGTGGAATGGATTTTACAAAGAATTTAAAAAGACAATAGCATAAACACCACTCTGCTAGAAATCTTTTCTGTCAGATTTACCTTGGCCATCAATTATGAAGCCCATATCCATATGGGAAACAAAACTCTGCCTAAATTTAAGAGGATTATGATTTAATTTATCTGCCTGTGAAAATCATGGAGAGAAAAAATATCCAGGGTCACAGACGCTTTCTGATGCTGTTTCTGATGAACCAGGAACCCCCACTGAGCGGGTCCTCAGTGTCACTGAGTTGTCATCTTCCACCAGCTCACTCAATCCTGATGGCACCAACAACCTGCCCCACAGGTTCCTAGCCTGACCAGCCTCCCTGTTTTCTTCTTTAAGATTTTGCATTTTCTGATGCTGATGTTTTCCCTCTTGAATCCTTGAGCTACTAACAGCTGCATCTCAATGATAATATCTGTCTGTAATTTTACCTTTCTGCCTCCCAGAGACTGTCACTGCTCGTTTTGAGTCATTGGGGTCAAACTTTTGCAGTTGTGCCATATGGCAGCTGGACCTTGTTTCCTTGGTGCACGGGCAGTGAAACCCTGCGGAATGGAGGCTTACAGCTGTGGCCACAGACAGATGAAGTCCAGGGGATAACTGCTACCTGTGACAGAGCAGGAAAAGCTATGAGATCATAGCCACAGCCCTTAGCAGGAAACAAAGTGACCCGCTTCTGAAAGAAAAGGAGAAACCTAACTGCCAAACAGATGTCACCATGGGAGATGCTTCATGTCCCAGAAGCCCACATCTGACAGGTTACCAAGGCCCGTTTGCCAAATTATCAAGCACTATTTATTCGTGTTGACACTAATGATACTGTCAGAAGTACTCCTGAGCAGATAGATGAAAAGTGATTCTGCAAGCAGAGCTGAGCTACAGGTATCAGGACAGATGACTTCAATAAACTGAGAACTGGTAGATAAACCTCATAGGAAACAAGTTTAAGGGGCAAAGGACTCAAGGAAGAGCTGCCAGTTCCTCAGAGAAATGATACTGAGGACACAAACAGAAAGTCTATTCAGTGGAAAACTTAACCACGAACTCTTCACTGTCCTCAAACACAGAGAAAAATTGGGGTAGTTGGCTAGATGACTGCTTGCTGTTCCTTCAGACTCACCTTTCTTTGAAGTTACTTTTTCTCATACTATCTTTGCACTCTTAGGGATTCATCACAATCTGAAATAGATATCTTTAAAAGGTCACATGAACTTGTAGGGCATTCCTGTAGTGAGACCAGTAGCTTTTGTTTGATTGAATCATGCCTTGTGTTTGACTAATGCAAAACTTTCAGATGGGCATCTAGTTTTGATTTTAAAATAGCAAGAGATATGCCACTTCCCTTAGAGCATCTTCCAAAGCTTAGTCACTGTCATTGCTTGAAACTCTGAATTGGTCTGTCTTTTACTTTCAGCTGTTAGCTGATAGATTAGGCAGGCATTCAGGATGGTAGTCAATGAGTCTAACTGTACCCCAGGGAGGTAGCGTCCCTGGGGTCTGTCTCCAGGCAGAGATAGGACCCTCCTGGGAGCAATTCAGAGCACCAAAAGTTTGTCTTGTGCTCTTATTGTCCCCATGAGCATACTATCTTTCTATACAGATTAGAGAAAAAGCCTTTAGAAACAAGGTCGTGGGCTGAGAATTAACCTGTGCATATACCATACCATAGAGCTCCATATATTCTTCCATGGAGGTACGTGTACTCCATAAGCAGGTTGTCTTTAAGGGCCCTTTTTAATGAGACAAACAGGTTGCACTACTTAAGCACAACTTCCCCCTCTCCAATACAGGAACTATTTATTTGGCTTTTCATTGGAATTTTTAATTTAGTTGGAATATATATTCATCTCATTGAATGACATCATTAATCGTTTCATTTATATGAAAAGTCATCAGAGTTGTACAAAGAGGCAACTCGATGCGTCTTATTAAATTCCTACTTACAATCTTCTTGTCTAAACATTCAGGAGACCCAAAAGTCAATTTGCTCATTTAGGTGGAGTTTTTTTTTTATAAGGGAGGTCAAAATTACTTTCTTCCTCTGTCCCTGAATTTCTTTCAGAGAGAGAAGGCACAGTCAGAGAAGACCTCATGAACTGATTTACTTTGAGGTGAGACAAAGGGATCATTTGACCCTACATCATTCAGCACAAATCTATGTCTTTTAAAATCTTCCTTATTCTTTTATCTCTTGCTTGCCTGTGGTAATGTCCAACTCATCTCCCAGTCAAGACCTTCCACATACCTAATCTGCACATTCACTGGGGTAAATTACATCAGCTGTTTCTTGTTTCACATTCAGTGAACATTGAGGATAACTCAGCACCTTCTCTTCTTTAAATTGTATTTTGAAGTTGTTATATTCTCCATTAGCTTTCTCTTTTCCAAACTAAACAAGCACAGTTTTTTTTCTAGTTTCCATTCTTTGAATGGCTGTCTAACCTGATTTCCCTTTTGTTGTTGCCCATCTCCAACATGTGAACCTGTCTGCCAAAGTACAGTACCCAAAGGTGAACACAGTACTCTTCATAAAGCTTCTCTGGTACTAGGTACATTTGAATGGAAATGATTCCTTCACGCAGTTTACATTGCTGTTAATATATCCTGGACTGACATATGATTTTTTTTTTGGCTTTTGTTTTTGCTTTTTACAGCAGCATTATATTTCTGACTTTTATTCAGTTTGTGGTAATTACTATTCCCAGACCCTTTTCTGCAGTAATGCTGCCGAGACAATGAGTCCCCATTTTGTATTTATGCATTCCATTTCTCCTTTCTTATGTGAAGCACTTTGCTTTTGTCTGCACTACTTTATGCTTGTTGATATCAAACCATCTCTCTAATTTAGCACAGACATTTGGAATATTTATCCTGTCTTTCAGTACTTGTGCGGCATGAAGCCATCCATAAATTTTACAAATCACTTCTAATGAGAGGTCAAAGTCATTAACAAAACTATTCAATAATACCACACCAAGACAGACCTCTCTGGTACTTACTGGAAATGTCCTTTTTGTCTGAGAGTGAACAGCTGATAAACAGTCTTTGAGTATGGTGCAAAATGTCCTATTTCTTATGTGCTTTTCAGGCAATCACCCATTTCACTTTACTAGAGATTTCAGCGAGCGGATCTATATAACAAACAGAAAGGAAGACAGTACCATAAATAGTATAGGAAGATAAGAATAGAATATTTACAACATGTAGCAGCTCATGGGTGGTTTTAGTTTATTATAGAAATTCAGTTTCTGGAATAAAAACAACGAAAAAGTATGAAAGCAATTATATAAGGAACAGTTAAACAAAAGTGTTTTCCAGTTACTACTATATGGTGCAAAAACGAGCACTGCTCTAGAAATAATGAAAAAGTTATTAAAATGATCCATATTGTATCTGTACAAGAACTATCTACAAATTCCATTTTTTATCACTGTTGCAGTTTCAGCCCAGCCAGTAATAAAGGACCATGCAGCTGCTCACTCACTCCTCCCCACCCCCCTCCAGTGGGATGGGGAGGAGAATCAGAAAGGGGAAAAGAAAAAAAAAAAGGGAACCTCGAGGGCTGAGATAAGGGCAATTTACTGGGACAACACAAAAAGTGAAGTTACAACAACAACGGTAGTAATAAAAGAATTTACAAAACGAGTGATGCACAGCGCAACTGCTCACCACTGGGAACCCGATGCTCCACCACTTCCCCCACTGAAAGCTGAGAGCCCCCTCCAGCCCGCTCCCCATTTATATACTGAGCATGATGGCACATGGTATGGAAGAGCTCCTTGGCTAGTTCAGGCCAGCTGTCCCAGCTGTGCCCCCTCCCAGGTTCCTGTGAAAATGAACTCTACCCCAGCTGAACCCAGGACAATCACATTGTGAATATGTTCAGCTATTAGTTCCAGCCACTTCTTGTTCTTGTCTGCTCTATGGGCTGTCAGAGTATCAAGAAGTTCAAAAACTAGTTTTTCCAAAGCACATACGCATCTCTGGAGAGAATGGAAATGGCATTACAGCTAACATTGTTTCTCTCCGGCTAATGGTATTCTTCTGCCTCAGTGTGCAAAATCAGTAAAAAGTAAATGCAACACTGCAGTAATAATGGACCATGTTTGCCTAAACACGAAATAAACAGTTTAGCTTTCTCCTGAAAAGATCCAGAATTTTGTTATAAACAAAAATCTAATAAATTACTGTCATGGACTTTGTAATTGATTTTAGGAAATCATAGTCATCATAATGAAGTCATAACCCAGGCCTTGTTTTTTTTAAACACGTCATTGTGTATCTTTTGTTTGGAAATCAAGTACCATTCCAGTAGCAATTTTTTTTTTTCAGTTTCACAGTAGCAAGTGAAACACAGATTATTAGTTCTGAAATATGATTTAACAAAACATCAGTTGCACAGCTTTCTATTGGCATCAGCTTGTCCTGCCAGTGTGTGCAATCATGTTTTGGTAAAGAGCTATCTGATAAAAACCCTGAGCAAACTTGCCTGAAACACTGTTCTGATTTGCCAAATTGGTATGTCTAAAAATGCTTTTTATAAATTTATCTCTATAGTTTACATTTGATAAATACACATCTTAGCATTGTCAAATTTTATCCATGCCATCCCCAGTTTATTCACATAAGCATGTATGCACATGTGCATGTGCATACATACTTTTAAATAATTGTCCACATATAATTATGTATATATCTTTATGATATATATGGTTTTATAATTGTTCATATATAAAGTATAATTATACAATTAGCAGTGTGTGTATTTGTAAACAGTGACCTGGTTAGACTGAGAGCAAGGCAAGAACTACAAGGCTGGCCTGTTGTTCATTTAGTAAGAAGAATAAGAAGCAGTATTCAGAATTGCTGTGTGCATTGGGTTTGTGTGGCAAGGTTTTGGTAGCGGGGGGCTGCAGAGGTGGCTTCTGTGAGAAGCTGCTAGAAGCTTCCCCCATGTCCGACAGAGCCAATGCCAGCCGGCTCCAAGTCGGACCCGTTGCTGTCCAAGACTGAGCCCATCAGTGATGGTGGTAGCGCCTCTGGGAGAACAGATTGAAGAAGGGAAAAAAGTTGCAGCAGCACAGAAGCTGCAGCCGGAGAGAGGAGTGAGAACATGTGAGAGAAACAGCCCTGCAGACCCCCAGGTCAGTGCAGAAGGAGGGGAGGAGATGCTCCAGGCGCCGGAGCAGAGATTCCCCTGCAGCCCATGAGGAAGACCACGGTGAGGCAGGCTGTCCCCCTGCAGCCCACGGAGGTCCACGGGGGAGCAGATTTGCTGGCAGGACTTGCAACCTTGCGGGGGACCCACGCTGGAGCAGAATGTGCCTGAAGGACTGCAGCCCAGGGAAGGGACCCACGCTGGAGCAGTTCCTGGAGGACTGTCTCCCGTGGGAGGCACCCCACGCTGGAGCAGGGGAAGAGTGAGGAGTCCTGCCCCTGAGGAGGAAGGAGCAGCAGAGACCAAGTGTGAGGAACTGACCATAACCCCCATTCCCCGTCCCCCTGCGCCACCGGGGAGAGGAGGTGGAGAAATCGGGAGTGGAGTTGAGCTGGGAAGGACGCAGGGGTGAGGGGAAGGTGTTTTAAGACTTAGTTTTACTTCTCATTACCCTACTCTGATTTGATTGGCAATAAATTAAATGAATTTTTTCCAAGTCGAGTCTGTTTTGCCCATGATGGTAATTGGTGAGTGATCTCTCCCTGCCCATATCTTGACCCATGACCCTTTCATTATATTTTCTCTCCCCTGTCCAGCTGGGGAGAGGAGTGATAGAGCAGTTTTGGTGGGCACTTGGCCTCCAGCCAGGGTCAACCCACCACACTGAGAGAGTAAACACTTTGGAGGCAGAAACTAAGTCTACGGCCAGCTTTGTGAATTCAAAGGAATCAACCTAAACTGCCTACAACCAATGGAGGATAAGATCGTGATGAACGGATCAAGTCCATTACACCTGCTTTGGAGAAAGCTGTGGGGAAAAAAAGATTAATGAAACAATGGATATTTTTGTCTGAAGGGATACTTTGTTTTGTGTTTAGAATATGAAACAGCAAAAGAAAACATCTTAGCCCCATGATATCACATAGAGATGAGATATCATTAACCAGCTGTCTGTAAAACCAGCATAATACTGGTTATTGCTATATATATTACTGCTATATATTAATATCTAGGCAGGTTTACAAAATACACATAGCAGTCAACTATAGATTATCCTCTTTGATTGATTTTCTAATTTGAAAAACACAAACCACTCTGACATCACTATGCTTTTAAGTACACTTAATGTGAAAGTGAACTGAGTATTTGCCACCAGAAAAAGATGCTGTTTTAGAAGAATTTGAGATGCATGTAGTAATAATAATAACAATAGCCTGCTTAGCTTTAATAAAATATATTTTATTAATTTGAGTTAGTTGCAAAGATCAGCTTCAATATTAGAGCATAATTATAGTACATGCCAGGTGAATGCCATTCTCTTAAATTAATTACCATAGAGATGACCTCATTATAGTGTATGATAAAGAGTTCATTCATTTTTTAAAAGCTATGTGTTTCCATTAAACGTGAATCAAGAAGACTTTAGAGTAAATAATTAAAAGATGAGGTGCCCTTTTACAGAGACCTTCAAGCAAAATGGAAGAATAAAAGCCAACCTAAGGTGAAATGACAGAATTTCTCTAAGGAGCAGATCCTAATTTTAACACTTGGATTATGCCATCCTCCCTGTGCAGAGATATAACTTGGTTGGCTTCTGTCATTTCCCCACTAAGTGCTGATCAGTACAGGCTCTCTGCTCAGTATCCTCTTTGGAGAAGGGTGATGATTAGAGCCTGAAAAATTGTCTGACAGGATTTCTCTAAAGCACAGGTTAGATATGGTGAAAGGACACAGGAGACAACTCCTGGTTAAAATGCTTACTGCCTCTGCTAATACACATAACAGAAAAGGTCTCTACTACTGAATAATAGTTTTTGTTATCTGGCATCTGAATTTAATGAGAGCTATGGGCTGGATATACTCTGCCTCATGTAGGCATCCAGCCGATGACTAAATATGAGGTCCTTAGTAAAACAATAATTGTGAAGGCAATTCCTGGAGACTCTCCACTGCAGCCAGTAAGGAGTAGTGCTTTAAGAGGTCTTCAGAGGAAAAGCCTCTTTACCTACATTTAAATGCACAGGACTTCCTTCTGGAAGTCTTCAAGTAGAGTTCCCTCTCTACCTCTGTTGTCAGTGTAAAGACTGTGTGCACTTAAACAAAAAGAATTGTTTCATCAGGCACTTACAGTGTAGATACATGCCAGTGGTGTAACTTGGGTATAAAGAGACTTCATGGCAAGTGGCTACTGGAGCATCATTACACAGGTCTGGCAAACAAAAAAAGTTGAGGTGGAGATGAAGAGGACAAGTGGGCAGACTGGGTCATGAGCAGGCAATACTAGTTTTTGTTTCCCCAGGGGAAGTATATAGCAAAAACAAGACTTAATATAAACCTTCAAGTCTATCAATATCTAGCATCACAGACAAAGCTCAACTTGTGGCTTTAATGCCATGGAAAAAAAGCAAACACATCTAAAAACATTTCTTACAGAACCCTAGTATAGTAATAACAACAGTCACTTATCACATTCAGACCATTCTGTTATATTAGTCAGCACTCCAATGTCAGTGGAAAATAGGAAAACCAAATCACATGGGAGTTATCTTCTTAATCAACATGTGATTTCCAGGTTTTGGGGTCTAAGTTCTGGGCTTTTTTAGAAAATTAAGGCACCTAAAAATGCAGGTAGAAAGTTTTCAGAAGCACCTACAATTACAGACCTTTTTTGAAAACTGTATTTATGTACCTGAGCATGTGGCTTGTTTTTCAGTGCACATGAAATCTATTGGCTTAATAAGGTGAACTGGTGAGAGCAATTAGGTGCCTATACACTGGCTGTAGGATTATGGGATCTTGGGATAACTCAGATTGAAAGGGAATTCAGGAGGTCTCTAATCCAACCTTCAGCTATGATCAGACCAAGTTGCTCAGTTTTTTGTGCAGGTGACTCTTGGACACCTCTGAAGTTGAAAACTGCACAACCTCTCTGGGCAACCTGTTCCACTGCCTGACCGTCTTCATGCGGAAAAAAGCTTCTCCTCAGCTTAACTTAGAGTCTTCAGAACATCAGTTCTTCAGCTTGTGCCCGCTGCCTCTTGTCCTCCCTTGTGCCACCCTAGAGCGCCTGGATTCATCATCTCAGTAAGGCACTGGAGGGCTGT
Source organism: Buteo buteo (assembly GCF_964188355.1). Lineage (NCBI taxonomy): Eukaryota > Metazoa > Chordata > Aves > Accipitriformes > Accipitridae > Buteo > Buteo buteo. The sequence continues at coordinate 513,953 of NC_134188.1, read as the reverse complement.
GAAGTCCCCCCAAATAGTCTTTCCTCTCCTTGTAGGACAAATGCTCCAGCACCCAACCGTCTTGGTGGCCCCTTGTTGAACTCACTTGGGTTTGGGTCTTTCTTGTATTGGCATCTGAAAAATGGATGGGTTATTAAGGTGTATAATTTTAAATACTTATGTCTGAAAACAACATTTTCTGCCACATAGCAATCCAGTATCTCCCAGTTCTCTGCTCACAACACTAGAGCTGGCCTATGTAGTGCAAAGGGTTCTATGCCTAAAATGCCACAATACCTATTTCTAATCAAACCAAGATGGTAAAAGATAGTTTGTGTGGAAAGACACTGTGTTCCCCAGTTCTGGGTGAATTTCAGTTGCATTCAGAACAATATCTATGAATTAAAAGCATTCAGTACAGAAATGTTTACAGCAAAGCTGGGCAGTGAGAGAAAGGACTACAAGTAATCTAGAGAAATAGTGGCAAACCAATCTCATTCAAAACCCCATGTCTTCTCCACCAGAAACAGAGTGGCAAAGAAAAGAAGACTGAGCACCCGGGAAGTGCTGCCTGTGGTTGTATTGCACTGTGCATGTCACTGGTGGTTTGGATGAACGTTCAGTTAGAACTCAGATGAATACATGCTTTAAAGGTGCCTAAAAGCTCTGGTGTATATTCATATTATAAAGGATGAAATAAGTACACAAAATTACTTGCCTTTACAAGTGACATGCTGTATTCTGTGCTCAGAATGAAAAGTTCTCAGCACTTGGATTCTGAGCAAGCTGTTAACTTCTTTTCACCCTACTTAAGTGCACACCATAGCTCCCTTTTTCTCAGCCCAGCATGGACTGAGAGGACTTCTATAGCCAGATTGCTACACTTATTGTACAGCACAAGCATGTGTACATTCACTTTTTCTAACGCAAACAAAATCATAATTAAAAAAGGACAATATAAAAAAAGAAACAAACAAAGATAGGCTAAACTGAATTATTACTGCCCTAACCATAAATTGCTGCTGTGGAATAATCAGGCACTCTCTGCCTGATTCTTTGGGCTCTCTTGGCAGACAAGACCTTCACTTCTGTGCCCCAGGTTTTGTAAGTAGCAAAGCTGTAGGCTCCATTCCTCTTTGAGCCTTCTGAAATACATCCTTGGACTGAGAAGAATGAAGGAGGCTGCACAATGACAACGGCCAAACAATCTGATGTTAAAAAGAAGAAGAAGAAAAAAGTTTGCAGCATCTTGGTTCCTCAACAATTTGAAAAAGCTATCACTTTTTTACCATGTATGTATAGTCTTTCTTAGGTTTTCCAGAGAGGATATTTTATTCTTTCAGAAAAGCAAAGGGATTGGTAAAATTACTGGTATAACAAGAACAAGATCCAACTTAAGGAAGGGTAAGAACATTGTTAAGTGTTATATCAGCATTTTTCATGCATTTCTGTAAGGAACCGTGTTCAATGGTGGCAAGGAAACAAACAGGAAACTATGTATGAATCAGAATTGCTACCAGTTGAGTAGGTGTTGGCCAACTGTTTTTCTGAGTGTAGAATTTAGGCATTTAAGAGTATCTTTTAAAAAGATCTTACAGGCTTGAGAAAAACATGGCAATACATACCCACTCTAGAGGTCCTAGGGACATACCTAGTGTCTGAATTTTAAGCAGTATAATCAAAATCCCAAGCAAGCTTTAATGACTTATTTCTGTTACAGTATTTTGATTTTTTTATACTCAAGGAGTGGGAAGTCATTGTTTTATTATTATGGACTAGAACTTTAGGAGGACATGGTGGGGGTGGAGGTGGAATAGGATATAACTCTCCACTCACTTCCCTGTCAAAGGAACCCAAAATATTTTACATTCAGAGTAGCCTATGGTGCGTTTTTCAAGGGTACAGAAGTGTGTCCACACAAAGACTTAAACAGAATCAAGACAGGGAAAAGAAGCTGGGGAAAAGTTGTCCTCATAGTCTGCAAGGACAAGACTGCTCTTCAAAAGTGTGGACTGATCCTGCCAGAGCATTTGCCTGCAGGTGTCCAGAACCCAATCAACCATACTTATACACTTTGTATTTAAGTGCACGTTCACCAGTGCTGCAATTTTTTAAGGTTTCTAAAACTCATCAAAGATTATTCTCAATTATGTTTAGGAGTAAAAGCTGACTTCATATTGATTGATTTCATATTTATTCATATTATCAGAAAATAATAGGATAATGTTTGTATTCATGCAAGAAATCAGAGTTTAGTAAGACTTGTATGATGTTTAACATTGATGTTCAAATTGCTCATAAAAAAGGGAAAGGTAGATGATAGGCATGGTGAATGAAAAGACTCTGCTTATGCAGACTTACAGTGCAAACACACTCGTATAAAAAGCCCAGGAATAATAGTTAGGATGTTGAACCACAAAAATCCTAATACTATTAATATGAACAATTTTAAGAACCAGGCTTCCCACTACAAAATTCTAATTGAGGGATGAAGTAAAATATGGGTTCATCTGATTTAGACCTCTGTAACAGACTAATGACTGAGCTTAAGAGACGGTAAAAGTGACAGTAGTTAACTTCTTCACTTCATTAAATTGATGAGCAGCTAAAGGCAGCAATGCTCCAACCCAGGCTCCTAAAGGCAGGTTAGCCAGAAAATACTTCAGATTCTTTGATAATGAGAGTTTAGCAACTAGAGGTATCAATTGCACTAAGACTGCAGGAGGTCGATCCTTAACACTGAACAGCACAACTCAAAGCATTCAAGACAAATTGTACAAGATACTTTTGATACAGCAGTAAGGAATACAGAGAAATCCAGGTTTACAGACAGCATTTTAAGCATAAAACAGAAAAATGTGGATTTCTCTAAGTTCTTGAAGTGATTTAGGAGCACAGTTCTCGTCAGTGGAACATGTGATCTTCTGGATGATTTTTAAAATTCATTAGTTGGTTGTTATTGTGAGAGAATTGTTATCAAATCCAACTGATCTCTGTGAGGCACACCTAGATTTTAATATGAAGATCAATCACAGCAATCACTAGGTCCATCATGAGAGCCAACTCTCTGTTCATTTTGAGCTTTTCCATATTACAGCAATTCCATGCTATAGCACAGAAGTATACAGATAAGTATACCTCAACTTTTGGTTTTTGTATCAGACACCTGCACAAAGAATCCTCTTGAGGATGAGAAGAAATCTACCATTGATTTTGGCAAACTCTGGATGTTACTTTGGAAGTTGAGATTTTGAAAAATCCCAGGCAATATACTTGAATGGTTAATACATGCTCTCTTTTTTGGATGTTGAATAATAATTATATTTTGATCCAGGCTAGGCAAATATTACTATTATGTAGACATGGTCAACTGTTCTATTAGTTAAGCATTGCATACCCACTATTATTTAGTGGGTAGAAGGAAAGATCTCATGATCCCTCTAATTCACTAAAAGGCCTGAAAAAATACCTGCTGCAGCTTACCAAAGAGTCATAAGGTGTTATTTCAGGAAACATGGTGGAACTTCTACTGAGATAAATAAAGCTAGGTAATCTATTATCCACCTACTAAGGTATTTGTAACTTTCATTCAGAGACAAAAGAGGCAATCAAAAGTTCATTCAGATGTGGGACATCTAAAAATAATAGTCTAAAGTATAATTAGTCTCAATCCACTGATTTTCATTAAAAAGATTGTCTGTAAATTCTGTTTCTTTAATCAGTCATCTCTGTGGTATCAGATCATTCACTCACAAAATCAGATCCTGCTGAACTTTTTCAATCCTGGATGATCTGAAAGAACAAATAATGTCTTTCCTTACTGACTCTCAGTCAGTAAGGAAAAAAAATTCTTCCCTTCTAACATTTTCTGGAAGGAGATGGCTCCTTTTTCAGTTTTGAGCTGTTTGTATTATTATACTGAAATATATGGTGAACCCAGGTTTTTGTGTTTTTTTTTTTAATTAATTTGTTCTCATTCTGAAGACTGAAAGCAACATTTCCTGATGTCCGTTTGAAAACCTATGATAAACAGCCTTTTTTGGCTGTGAATAGATCTGAAACCGGAGCAGTTCTAAGAGGAAAGAGAGTGCACAAAGTTAATAAACCAACTGTATGAATCAGTTTGCTGGTAATGTCATAATAACACTAGACAGAAATGTTCTCAAATAGCTGTTAAGTACTCACAGGAGAAATAAAGCTCCTGTATTTGAAGCAAACTGACACTGAATCTCTGGGAAAATGTGCACTAGAAGAGGCAACAGGAACTCTTAGGTGATGAAAAAAAGTAACATGGGGAGGTGAAAAAATGTATGAGATTGGAACTTCTGCCTTCCTCCAGCCCTTGAGCACAAATCTACTATGCATGCATAATGTGTATATATGTGACTGTGTGCAAGAATGTGTACACAGGCATAGGTGGCACACTCAAGCTTGGTGTTGTAAAAGCTGCCAAAGGTACTAGATGAAGTGAGGGGGGGAAAAGATGTTATTTGGTGATTTAATTGATTTAAAGCACTAACTGCACCATTCTGAAACCGTTTGTACCAGAGGCAGTGACTTGTGCATTTATTTCAACTTGCTTTACAAAACGAGTTTACTTACTTACAATTATATATGTCTATGCCAATATTAGAGGACCATTCTCCAAGTCACCTTTCTTATAGAACGAACGTTTCATACAGGATACTTGAATAAATATCATGCTGCTTATTCCATTGACTTACCTTGTAAACATGTTGCATGCAGGCACATATATGGTAGGCACTTTTGTAATACTAAGTTAATATGTGAAAAATGCACATTTCTAAACACTGATTTTTGGAAAATCATGAAAGCATGCCCTGTATTCTGCCATGAAAAGACAAAGATTATGCTCTAGGCAGGCATCCAGCCTGTGAAAGCAAGAGCTTCCTGACAACACTACAAGAAAACTTTTGCTTCGTTTAGTTTCACTGAGGTTTGAACTCTCCATTTGACCACAGGAAAGGCTTTCTCTTGCAAATTTACACTGCAAGGGTCATCTGGCATCACAGCTGTAGAACTGACTATGGGAGAGCGCTCATTGAAAGAGCATGACGGAAGTAAAACACAGTCCTTTTTAATTTAAAATTTGAAAAGTGTCGGCTTACCACCTGGTGATACTTGGAAGGAACAAAGCTGCTCTTCTAATGTTTTGTTAAAACTCCCCTTCACCAAGTTGCCTACAAAATGCTCTTCAATGATGCTCTGAGCACTCCGGCTTATCATTTATTGTACCCCAGCTTTAATACTGCACCTTATTGGTTTTGTTTACAGCACAAAATGTATCCTTTCCTCATTGCTTACGTGAAACATCAGGGCCAAGGGTTGATCTTTTTTTAATTTGAGTGAACAATGATGCTGAGGCCATGACTAGAATACAGCATGCAGTCGCTGTGACTTTTTGTAGAGAGTGCCCCTACCCATCTACCCCCAGGATCAAACAGTCGTGTGTTGTAGTGACTGTGACCTCTGATAAAACACCTGATGCACAGAGTCTGTACTCAGCCAAGGTGAACCGTGCTCTATGTCTCCCCTCAACTGATGGGTATTGACAGTGGTGGTACATTCCCTCCCCCATCAGTACTAGAAACATCTGACTAAAGAGCGGACAGGACAGAGAGAAACTGAGTTATGCCTCAGGTGGGTGAGAAAAAGATTTCTGGCTCTGCTCCTGAGATTGTTTTGTTCAAGAGAAAAATGTGGGATGGTGCACATGTCACAGTACTTTTTTACATCACCACACAATATCTGAAACATCTAGAGAACATAATAAAATAAAATGTGTCTGGCCCAGAACATGCAGAACTTTGTTTAATATTTGCTTGTTTTCAGTTCCTAGAAATTACAGAAAATAAGGCTGGAATGGGATCTTGGAGGTATTGCCTAGACTAGCTCTACTTCACAACACAGAGCAAACTGCAATTAAAATATTTTGGACATCTGTTCAAAGGTGGTGAGATCATGGTGATAGAGTCTCTGTTTTGTTGTATCGTCACTAACTTAAACCTGATCCTGGTGAGAAAAACTGTTTTCTCAATCTGAGAGTATTTTGTTTCATTTTATATTTTGTGGTTCTTTTGTTGAGTGATTATGTCTATGTTATTTTTGATTCCAAGACAAACCATAAAATCTAAAAAACAACAACAAAGAGCTCACAGAGCCCTGTTAGATTTTTACCTTTTTTTCATTTTGTTTTGAAACCTTTTTAGTTCAATTACCAAAAGCCATTAGACAGGGCCAGTTTAGTGAATGCACTGCTGAAGGAAAAATCAGTTCTGTGGGGAAAGGGTGTTCCATCACTGGAAAAGGGCTTCCTGTCAACAGCCTCCTATCCATCATGGAAAGAGCTATCATGTTCGTGTAATTAACATTGCAAATGAATCAGCAAGCAATCAGTCAGTGATATGTCCCCAAAACATACAATGTTCACTGAGGACACCTCTGCACAGAAAAATCACTCAGCCATATAGTTCAGTCATTTGTGTAATGAAATGCATTAATTTATGTAAGTATAAGTAGTCTTTGTTTCTACATGCATGGAGTTATAGCAGTAACAATATCACACCCTGTTCTCTCAGACTTTCTATGTTGTGCCAGATGGTACATGCACATTCCAACATGATTAATATGTTTGTATAAAATGATCAAACCTGTATATTTTCCACATAACATATTAGTAGGTATCACTAATGTTCCTCTGTGGAATTGTTCTTACCAGCTTCTGCAGTTCAGAATGAAAGATTAAGAGTAATAAAATGAATAAATCATTTCAGTTAGCTACAGAGATATCCTTTTCAAACCTTTAAACCAAAAGAGAACGCTGCTGTCAAACCAACAGCTGTTGGTGGCAATGGAAAGACTCCACCAAACAAAGAATTTCTGAGCATTGTTCTCTGCAGGAATTTATACATATATATATATATATATATATATATATATCTTTATTTCAGTGGTTGGAAGAATAAAAAAAAATCAAGTCAGACTCAAACAAGCCTGGAAACAAAGCAAACAAATAAATAAAACACTTCAAATAAACCTTTGTGCATGGTCTGTGCTTTAATCTTTTTAGGCATTTTTAATAAAGACAAAGAATTACAGTCACAGAAAGCTGAGATCACAAAATACTTTAAAACTTCCTGTATAGAGCACACATAAAAAGTTGGAAACAGGTCTCCTGTCTCAGAAAAGAGGGTAATCCACTGTGCTTACTGTGCTACCAGTGAAAGGCATTAAGAGCAAACACACTGTCCCTTGAATTTTTGAGAATTGTATCCTAATTCCTCAACATCTGTATTTTCCTAGGTTCATCCTGAATTAATGTGTGTTTGTGATCAGAAAAAAAAAATGCACTCATTAGAGAAAAGAAAAATTGCTGTATCCCATTTGGGGCTCACTCTCCTAATTCCATTGGACAAAAAATACTTCAGAAAATGCTTTTTTGGGGACAGTTTCTGTTGAAAGATAGCTTTACCAATTATTTTAAAGAACAATTTAAGAAAAAAATCAAGCACATCCCATTTCAGATGGCAATTTCTTGGATTTCTGCAACACGTGCTCTTATGTTTTGATGTAGGCTGGTTCTCACCCTACTTAAAACAAGTAAGGCACGAAGAATGTATTTTATCTATTGATTTTGTGCTTTTCATCCTTACAGTTCTTGAAGCCCTTGAGAAGTTTTTAGTATTTCATTCCAGATGTTCTATTTGAAATAGTATTTTTGGCATTGTTGGGAATCAGGGCTAGGTTATGATTTCCTTAGATACATAAATTCCTATTTATTACTTTATTTTTATTAAAAGGGAGAGAGTACCTCTGGTCAAAGTGGAATTTCCTAACACTGCCTGCTCTGGGCCACTCCCTTCACACCCCGCACATAACCTGGAACCACCTACACATTTTTTTCACAGATGGACCACCCCTGAAAGTCACTGTAACCCCAACTTTCTCCTGTGGAGGAGGGAGGACTCCCCAAAACATTGCTAAATGAGGGCTCTTTCTCTCTCTCCTCTCTCGTGATAATGGTCCACCATCACAAATGAGCTATGTACTTAGAGAAGGCACTACTTCCTGAGCAACAAATTACTTCAGCAAAAAAATATATTTTAAAATCATTGAATAAGTCCACATGAGTAGCTTTATTTGGTGGGGAGGCTCCCCTTTGTCGGCTTCCCTTCCCTTGCAGAGGAGCCATTCGCTGGCTGGCTCCTCTTCCAGGAAGGGCCTTTCAGCTGGGGAGCATCTTTTTGATCTCCTTGTTCCCAGCCAGCAGAACAGCTGAGTCCTGTGGCTTGGAAATATGCCATTGTCCTGCGATTGCCTCCATGAAGCCTGTTGTGTGGTTGCTTATCTATATTGCTTCCAGGCTTGTTTTTCCCATTGCACCCTATTAAGCCAGACTGCATTCACATCAGAAAGTTTAAAAACCAGTATGTTATTCACCTCACTGAAAAGGTCAAAAGAAGGGTTTCTAAGACTCTTACACTTCAGTATTCTTAGTTGATGGCATAATAGTTGGGTCTATCATATGTAGACAAACAATTACTGTAGCATTTTTAATATTTAATGTCTATTTAAAATATTTATTTATTTAGAGCATTTGAACTGATTTATACAACTTTTTTGTATCAACATAAAAAAAAATGTTAGGCATTACGACATTTTTGTTGTTTAGGAAGACATGATGCACAGTAATGCAACAATCTCTTGAACCAGCAAAATGTTGCCAAGTTAGCAGAGGAGCCTGTTTTCACCATTAAAAGTTAGAAATAAATGACAAAAAAACCCCATAAGTTGGTATTTTTGTAGATGAATGTATTTTGAGTAGTGGACTGAATAAAAAGTAAAGTTCTTCATAAATCTTTTGATAATCATCAATTTTCACCAACATTGTCATCGGAAATGTTATGAAATGCTGCTGTAGGGAATAAAACCAAGTGTCTTCATCTCCTACAGATTTAACCACTTTGCAGTCAATACTGTCGATATAGTAAGTTTTGTTTGTTTGTTTGCTTGCTTTTACATTCTTATCTTCAGGAAGCTCCTTAATTCTAATATCATTTCACACAGTTTTAGGGTTTAGTGAACACACCATACTTGCACAGCACTGGGCAGCTCTGCCTTTCTTTCTTTTCCTAAATGATGTGACTCAGTTTCCCAAATCATGGCGAGAACTCTCATAACAAGACATTTCTCCTATTTTTTTGTTTTGTTTTTATTTTGCAGGGTTTCTGCATCCTTTATAATTTTTTCTACTTTGTTAGAGAAGGATCAATAGCACAGTAATTTGATGCAGATGGCTTTGCTGCTTCTTAAGGCACACCTCCTCTCCGAATCAAAAAGAAGCAGGGGAAAACTCAAACACCCGGTCCCTGATCTTCTACACTCTTTAATTCTTAGCTTGCTCCTCTGGATTTATTTTGGACCACAGTGACTAGCTTTGCTTTGGTACAGTTCAGAGGATGGTTCACTTGCTCCCAGGTTTAGAAGTTCAAATGAGCAGTTTCCCTGAGGCTGCGCTTGTTTTCACTCCCTCCATCTCACACAGCCTCCCAAACCTACCTTCAAAGGCTTTGGGGATGACTAGCTGTCAGCTTTACCGCGGGAAGCTAATCCATCCTGTTTGGCTGCAGTGGCACGGAACAATCCCTGCTCCTCTTTTGCTTATCACTGTGTAGAAACAGGTTCAGAGTCAAGGCTTTAGCCATCTTAGGTTGTTCTTCTAATGCTCCAGTAGATGCCAGTGACTGGAGGGGCTGTTTATACAATCCTGACTTACAAATATTTACTTGATAGATGTTATAAATGCAAGGACTTGCACTGCACTGCAGTCAATACGTCTGTTTGCACAAATGAGTTCTGTTCAGTGATAGCTGCCCAATGGCAATGCAGATCCGAAAGCAGCAATAGCTCACACGCATTGCTGAGCACAAGGTAAAGGCCTTCAAAATCATCATGACAAGAGCAATTTTAGTGACAGTGTAAGGAAGAAATCAAAATATTGCAAATTCTAATGAAAAACATCCTGTGAGGACATTCATGAGGAATAAAATTTGAATATGAATCCTTAGCTGAAACTTGCATGTAAAAATGAGCAAAAACTTTCTGGTTTTAGAGCAAATCTCTCCAAGTTATATTTTTAATTTACCCAGTCATAGATGGTGCAAAATCCATGCTATAATACTGTGACTGCAGGTTTTTTTCTGCTAAAACATTGGATGTTGCCACAGGAATAAGTCAAAATATGTGATTAATGGCTTCTTGTTTCCTATGAACTTAATCTTTTTTGTGTTCTTTGTTCAAAAGTAAACAAATTAAAGGGCTTATATCTGTGGTTTTGGCAGACTTGTACCAGCGGACATGCCAATGAATGATGTTTCCTTTTCTTTAATCACCTTCAGCCCTGTCACTGAAACAAAAAGACAGTCTGATGAAGTTCTGAATTATTGCTATAAATGAATGTCATTTCGTCCTCTCCATGCATAAACTAAGCTTATCAATTTTCCAAAACATTTTTCTTAAAATATTTTGACTATATAGATAAAAACATATTAAGCCTATTATACTTTATCAATTTAATATTAGCTTTGATCAATTATCCTAATTTTGGAAAATCTCCATGTTTCAGAGTTTATTCCAAATACTGAATATTCAGGATAAATCTTTTAACATCAGTACAGCTCTTACATTTCAAGATTGCAAATAGATACATTCCCTTTGCCTGGAAGGTACACACTCCGTGGGACACAGAAGTCTTCAATTTTTACTACTTTGAAGAAAATGCAGAAAATACAGACTGTGGGTGCTGCAGTGGCACACTTGCGAGAAATAGGGCATAATTATAGAATAATTAATAATGTCATTATATAGAGAAAGAAAAGTCTGTTCAAAAGGTAGATTCTTCACATTCTGACTAGGGAGCTGGATTTTATGTGAAACAGTGTCAAAAATAAAAATAGCTCCCAATAACTGTGAGACAAAAGTAAAAACTAGCATAAACATGAGCAACAAACAAAACTTGCCAGAGTAACAGCTTGGTAGCTTTGTATCACTTCACTACATTATTTTTTATACACTTTATTATACAGTATGCATTTCCATTTCTACTCAGCCTGGTGCCTCCCAAGGAGAAAGGGTTTAATTACAGAAGAGAAGGCACATCTACTAACGAGGAAACAGAAGTGCCTCCATGTAGATCAGGTGTCTGAGATGTACTGTTGACATTCTGTACTGAGAAAACTTTTTGCATTTGCAGGTGTTCCTGCTAGCAAGAAATATTGTGCCATAATCAGTTTGCACGTTGTAACACCGATGTACCATGACATGCCATGATACTTTAGCCTATCTTTTTTAGTTTTGTTTTTTTTAGATATGCAATCATGTATGCAAAGACTACGCAGCTGAAGTTTTCTCGATATTAAGTAGAGTGAGCTTTACAATTGGCTGCATTGTAGCCTCTGAAGTTGGGCTTCTGTCCTGAAAGCCTTTATTCATGCAGAAATCACCAAGTGATTTATTTTTTTTTTTTTTATTTGGGGTTCTTTTCCTTAAAATGCAGAAGGAAGCCAGACTGATTAGATGATCATAACAGTTTAATAGGCATTAACAACACTCTAACATTATCTCTTCTTATTCCATAAGTTATGAGTGTTAGAACAAAAATAACTTACTGAGATTTCCTTTAAATAAAAGTTAACGTTTTTAGAAGGTTTCATCTACCACAACTAGTTACTGTGCATGTAAGAGGCAATGCTGAGTTATGAACATGACAGACAAAGAGAATGACTCTCAGCTTGCTAAGGGCAAGGCTGCCAGCTGAGCTGTCTGCCTGGGAAAGACGGATCTGGATCCCCTCAGGCAGGGTGAAGTGGATGCCGCCTCAAGTCAGTGATCCAGCCATCACACTGCTGAACTGGTGGTAAAGCAAACCAGCCGCCGCTCCTCTCCTCTCCAAACTCTTGATTTTGCGTTTGAGAGGCAAACAGTGGCCGTGCTGTGTTTGTGCAGAGGCTGAGGGCGTTCGGAGACCTCGCGCAATCTTTTCAAGCAGGAGGGACAGAAAGCTGCCTGGCCTGCAGACCCTGACATGCACAGGAGTAGAATTTAGCTTTGAGGAATTTCATAAAATGTGTTCTGCCAGCCTTAAAGTCCCAGGTTTGGATGTACATGCTTTTGTTCTGCTTTGATCCCAGAGATGTGTCCAAACGTTTGGGGTTTCTAGCACTCCACTAACTAGAAAGGTAATACAGTTCAGTAAAGAAAGAAAGAAAAAAAACTGGATCACTTTAAGATCTAGGTTTTACTTACTGACTTCTATCCATAGAAAGTTTATCTGCTTTTTCAATTCAAAGTAGAGGTTGCACATTAGATTTAAAAGAGCAATCCATGAATACACCTCTTACTTGAAGAAGGAGAGTTTAGTAAAAGGTACTTGACAAAGCTGAAGGCACACAATTTCTCATCAGTTAAAAAATATTGAATGCACAACCCTCATTTCAGCAGTCCTTGAAGTGAGTATTTCTAAGTGCGTTGTTGAGAGGTACTCCAGCTTCTCTTGTCTGGGATAGATGCTCACCCTGCATGTGTTTAGCATCCCTCTAGGTGTAGGACTCAGCTCTGCACTATTTCCCCCCTTCTCTGGTTTCTTTGTGAAGGAAGACCAGAAATGAGCCTCAAGAGGGAACCAGAAGTTACTCTGAAGAAGTGACAGTTTGGACAGTCAGGAGACGAGGGCCTCAGACCTGCACAGCCTCCACCAAAAAATGAGTCTTGCCCCAGTCTTAAATTCTGAGCTGAAGAGTGTTACACAATGGTAAAGATGAATTCGTAACTATTTAATCTAAATGAGGCACAGAGAAACCAAAGTATTGATCCTGAAAATTAACACATTTTTAAACATGGGATGTTTTCAGGTTTTGGGAGAAAACCACTAGGAATGTGGTTGCAGTCAACAATTTCAGTCTGTGTGATGTATAGTACTGAGGCACTAGGATGACTACAGTAAAGACCATTTATAAAAAAGATTTTGCCCACATTAGTTAAGGCAAGTATTTCTGTTGAAATCAACACATTGGCAACTAGCTCCAAAATGCATAACCCAAACCCAGTAACATGTCACACTTTCTCCTAAACCTGGGTAATTTCATCCTCTAATTGTAAGTTGCCCACCATTTCTGCATACATTCAAGTAAGCTTATTACAGAGGTAGAATATTTTTTCTATATGCCATTTTGTAAGTACTGGGAACTGGCCATCCTTTAGCTTATTTATAACATATATAGAGGAAATCTTTCTCCTTATTTGTGGAGGACAGTGTCTGTTTTGGCTTCCTGAAAAAGCACATTCCTTTAAAGGAACTGTTGCTTCAAAAATTAATTTATAATTTAATAATTTAAATGTTATGACTTATAAATTAATTTATACTTTATATATATTATTTACAGAAGTCGAAAATTATTCCTTTAAAATTATTCCTTTAAAAAGGAATAACTTAAGTCCTTTCAAAAAAAGGAATAATAAATCCTTTTCTTTTTTCCTAAGAAATTGTTTCATGTTAAGTAGTATCTATATATCAGCTCACGGGGTGATATTTGAAAAAACAAACCAAAGTGTAATCAGTCATTTTGAGACTTAAAAAGAAATCAAGTGAATTCTGTTATTATTGTGTAATTCATAAAACATCTATGCACTGCTTCTCTCTCTTATCCCATAGCACTTCTAGTTAAAGATGACTTCACTGGAAATAAGCAATAAGAAGTTAATATATTCTGTGTGAACTTAGTTTCCAGAGTCTTCTTCCACCCAGATTTCAGACTTGTTCATGAGCGCTCCACTGTTATATGAAGAAAGTAGACCCCCATAACACGGCAGGAGACAGTTCTCAGTATGACATGCAATGAATGATGATGTGCATTACATACACACCCTTCATAAAAACTCAGGGAATTTCTATGTTTTCTCCTGCTCTTTGGCAACATGATATTCTACAGTGATTTCTCAGGGGTCCCATCTTATCAGACATTAGCGACCCTGTCCATGTTTCTGGCCACTCTGTGACTCAGTTCTGTAGTTGCTATGGTTTTACTAGATAAGCAGACTACAAGCTGTACCCAGAGAGTGAAATAAATAGCTGCAGTAAATGAGTAAGGAACTTGCAGCTGCTCTGCCATAACTCTTTGAGGTGCTTTTATGCCATCACACAGTAGAGTTTATTTAGTAGGATTCACACAATGCTAGCATAATGATACCCGCTTGTGACTGCTGCCGTTCAAGGTGAGAGAGCACAAGAGGGAATTTTTTAATGGTCACAAATGGCAAGGCTTGTTAGAGCTGTGAAATCCCAGCCAAGGCTCTCAAGGGCTTTTGAAAAAGATACAATAACGAAACTCCTCTATTTTATATTTCATGTCATCTAGAGCATTTTCAATATTAAATAGAATTGGAAAAGCATAGGAAAGTGAATAAAAATAGCCACAATACAAGAAAAAAACTGGGAAGTCTTTTATAAAACTAGTATGCATTTTGAGAGATCAGCATCAAGTGAAGAGAACGTAAAGTAACCAAGATACACAGCAACAACAGTAAATTCAATTGCTGATCTAACAAAAAGACATAGCTAAGTCCTTAAAAGGCTGATGACATTTGAACGCAAACATATTAGGAAATGTCTCAAAAATTATTTTGAATGCAGCCAGTGTGTACAAGAAAAATATTCTTACTGCTCTTCAGGTCAGGAAAGCGACAGCAGCTGATATATGGATTTTCTATTAAGGGATTTGCAGACATTTTATCAGAATGTCTATAACACAAACTTTTCTGTTCTCATCAGGAGGTAGGAAATATAGAAAGATGCTAGTAAGCCTAGTACAGCCAAATGTCCTGAATAGTTAACTTCTATGAAGTGGAAGAGGAAACAATACAGACAAAATTTTTAATACTGTTGGACATTTTTCAGCAGAACCATCCGCTCGCATTTCTTATTTTCCATTAGAACCACAGGCCGTAATGGCTTTGTCTATATTAATATATTAAACAGTGGCCAGGAATGTTCCCA
Source organism: Buteo buteo (assembly GCF_964188355.1). NCBI lineage: Eukaryota > Metazoa > Chordata > Aves > Accipitriformes > Accipitridae > Buteo > Buteo buteo. The sequence continues at coordinate 498,904 of NC_134188.1, read as the reverse complement.
GACACTGGTACATGTTCAGCTACACTGCCAAGTGGGTGTAATGTTCCCTGGTGTGGTTTTGGCACATACCAACTAGTACTCTCCCTAATAATTCCCAGGCATGATATCGAAGTGCTGCAGGGGCCTTTCCCAGAGGGTCTTTTGCATGTGGTCGCTCTGGTTTGGAGACTAGGAAAACCTACCAGAGGAGCTCTGCCAACTGGCTGCAGTGTCTGGGAGGCACATGCAATTTGCTGGTACAGAGTCATGTGTGTCATGCACTGAAAGACTATGGGACCGGTTTGCTTTCCGGTATCACTGATGCAAAACAGAAATAACCCAACTGAAAAGAAATTATTAATATTTGCTAAAAGTGAGAACAAAGTGAAGTCCCAAATTCAAATAATGATACCCAACAGTGTTTCAAATGAACTCTGTTTTCCAGCAATTATGTGCACAGTATGGCTGTGGTCCAATTTTCAACATTATGCTGTTCTTACTAAATTTGACCGCATAGGCAATATTCTTTATAAAGTTTACTTAAAATAGTCCAAAAATTTTCTGCTGTAACACAAGGAACATCAGTTCTGTAGGATAGCTATGATGACAAATTATAGGAAGAAAACCAGTCTATAAAACTTCCTAGAAATTTGGAGAACCTATTTCCGTAGCTATTTAGTTGTAAATCTGTATTTTGCAACTATAATTGAAAAAAAAATATAAAAGGCATTTGTAATTCAAAAAGATTTTGAATATTTTTTCAACTATTACACCATTTAAATGGCCATTTTTTGCCTTCAGTCATCAGGCAACAAAGGCAACAGAGCTGAAATTACGATGTCAAGGAGACACATGCAGTACACGTATCCCTAGTGGACACAATGTTTTTGGCACTTTGTCTGAGTTTTTGTAAAAGCTATCATTTGTGCTCTCTGAGTAACTTCCTTAATGAGGCATCAGAAATTATGTCCCATAATTGCCCATTTTTGAAGGTTCAATTAATCTCTTCCTTTCAGACCCTGCCATACAAGGGTGAATGTTCCCAGAAATTATGTGGCTTAATAACATTCATACTCCTAATCATTAAATAAATATTAGCTCACCAGCAAATGACTTAATACAGTTATTATATGGATAACAGACTAGTGCTCTCAGTTGAAATGTTTAATTGTGGAAATGAGGCATTTTCACATACTAAACCAAATACTAGTGAAGACTGTAATAGAGAGTGAAGACATGTAACATAATAAATGTATGCACACAAAACCACACATACTTACATACTAGCTAGGTGTGAAGAAACTAACTGATATGTTCCTTCAGATTGCCTGAACTTGCAAATTACCCCTAATTAGTGAGGCATGTTCTTCATGGTTGGTGTTGTCGTTTAACCCCAGCCAGCAACTAGGCACCATGCAGCTGCTCTCTCACTGCCCCCCTCCCAGTGGGATGGGGAGGAGAATCGGAAAAAAAATAAAACTCGTGGGTTGAGATAACAACAATTTAATAACTAAAGTAAAATAAAAGGTAATTCTAACAACAACAATAATAAAATATGATAAATAAAAATAATAATAGTAATGAAAATGAATATACTAGAATAAACAGAGAAATAAAAAAACAAACCCCAAGAAAAGACAAGTGATGCACAATGCAATTGCTCACCGCCCGCTGACTGATGCCCGAGCAGTGATCCACCCCTCCCGGCCAACCCCCCCCAGTTTATATACTGAGCATGACAACCCATGGTATGGAATATCCCTTTAGCTAGTTAGGGTCAGCTGTCCTGGCCCTGCTCCCTCCCAGATTCTTGTGTACCTGCTTGCTGGCAGAGCATGGGAAACTCAAAAACACTTAGGATAAGCACTACTTAACAATGACTAAAACATCCATGTGTTAACAACATTATTCTCACACTAAATTCAAAACACATTGTACCAGAAAAAGAAGAAAAATCACTTTATCCCAGTCAAAACCAGGACAGCTGGATTTGTGTCTTGGCTAAGGAGTAAGGGAAATCAAACCCTCTCAGACGGAGCAGGACCCAGAACCAAGGTCTCCTGCTTCCTTCCCTCTGCCTCAGTGGAAACCCTGGGGTAAGCCTCCATGTGATACGAGTGCATCAGCGTGACAGACACCCTATAAGCTGTGATGACTTTGAATTCAAGTCCTAGACCCAAACTCCCTCCAAACACTGAGGGACTTTAAAACCAAGAGGAAAAAAATTCTATGCAATTATAGAAGTGTTAAAGCTTATTGAATGAATGGGTGCTCCATGACAACCAAATAAATGAAATGTCAAAGTCAGAAGAAAAATCCGATCAAATTAAGATTACTTTAAAATGAAAAGCCCAGGTCTATCTCAGTAATCCTTAGGAGCTGAGTTCACCCAAGAGTACAAGTTCTTTTCTTGTCTTTCAGACTAAAATTGGTTTGTAGTGTAATTGTATCGATTGCTTATTCTGTCACAATGTATGATGCTTTTCCCTCCATGGATCTTATAATTTTCCCAGTGAATAGTTGATCTCCTGCTCATTCAAGCCTCTAATACTAATATTAATAAGAAAACTGATATAATGACACTTTTCATTGTTGCAATGGTTGCCATTGTGTGCTGCTGAACACAGTGGCAGTTTGGACATAATTTCCTATCAGTCTTGGTGGAGATGCAAATTCCCAACAAACCAGAACAATTTGTCAGAAGTGGTAACAAACCCACAATGGATAAAAGGAATTCTGCTTTCAAAAATAATATATTTCTCATTTGTGCCCAAGAACTCCTGAAGCTGTTGAGGTAAAGATACACTTTTCTCCCCAGAAGAAATTACTGGGTTTGTGCTGTTACTTATCTTTCTTTAAAAAGAGATTGATGAGCAGACCACTAAGCAGAACAAAAGCAGGGATGTAATGAAGACAGAGCTCTGAAAGTCCAAATACTTCTCCAAATGACTTTGGTCATGTTCTCTAAATATAGCGCAGATTTATCTTTTGTGAGCCATTACAAAAACTCAATTATTTTTTTTTTTTATTGCAGCCTTAATATTAGGCCCCCCTTTTTTTCCCTAATTTGAGGCCAAAATTTGATGTGTATTTGTATGTGTAATTTTCCAGAATAACCTGGCAAGCACGGGAGTTATTCCTTTTGGAGAATCTGTGGTGAACTAACTGCTTCTACTTTGGCTCTTGCATATTCCACTTTGCTGGTGAAAAAGCATTTTCCTGAACTTCATGGAGCTGTGGCACTCTGTAACCATATGGGTCTGTGCTAGTTTAAAGACAACCTTGGATCAGGGACATGTCAGTGGAACTGGATGTGACTCCACCTGTATCCTCTTGCACCTGCTGCACGCCCAAGTAAATATTTCACCTTCTCATTCATGCATAAGTGGGTTTTTTCACTTTATTTCCATACTTTTCAGTACAATCTTCCAAAAGACAGAAAGCAGAAACCCAAAATGGGAATTTTCTACCAAGATTTGAGCATAATCCTTCCCTTTCTCCTCTCTTCAGTTTCTTTCAGTGTCACGTCCAATTTCTCAGGATGATGACTCAGGTTTGCCGATTCCCAGGTGAGGATTAAGGTGAAACGACAGCAGGGGTCCTTTACTCACAAAACTGCATTTTTATTTGCTCACAACAAGAATTGGCATGCTCACCACAAAAACTGGTATGCTCACAACAAAAATTGGCATGAAACTATGTCAGTAAACTGTAACATGTGGTAACCATACATCACCAAACATACACTACAGGCCTTGCTTATTTGGGGATCAGTTCAGGGAAGACAATAAGGAGAGTCCTCCCATTGAGTCACGAGGCTCAGAGCAGACCCCCTCGCCTTCTAGACTCCTCCTCAAAGAGGAGCCCAGGGTGGCTGGATCCGCTCCTAGTCCCAGATTTGGTCAACGGTTTATGTCTAAAGGGAAGAGGTGTAGGGATTACGGAAAAGGAAAAGGGCAAGAGAGAGAAGAGAAAGATTTCACCAGTCCTGGATCCAGCGTTGATTCAGTCAGCTGAGGGGTCCAGTTCCAGTGGGCACACGCACGAGGGGCTTCAGTTTGTGTCCTTCTATCATCCTTGCCCCTCCTTCGGGTGGGCACTCGAACTCATTAGGCTAATTAGGTAGCCTTTGGGCCGTGGGCTTGTGGGTCCTTTGGGGAGTAGCTTCCCCCCTTGTAGATGTGTTCTTTCACCATCCATGGTGAGCTTCCCTGTGCAGCATATCAGAACAGCACAACAGGACAGGGAGCTGTGCACCCCCCGGCACACCCTCCCCCTCCCGTTGCTGATGGGCACCGATGGGCTTCTTTCCACCTGTGGTTCCTTGCTAGGCAGAGTTCTTCATTATGCAGAGTTAGTCATTAAGCAGAACTTGCCCCACCACAATGTTTGAGACATTAACTCCTTCAGTCTCTCACATTCAGCCCAACCAGTCTTGCTGCTAGGCAGCAAGAAAGCTTCTCGGGGCTGCATGCTGCCTTCTTGCAACCGGGAAGAAGCAAAGCCTTGTTCGCCCTGCTGGTAGTTTCTGGGTAAGCAAGTCTGGTCTTCCTAACATCTGTGCTAAAGAGCAGCAGAGTCTACAGGCATTGATTGTGTCTCCTGGTCTGGGGGCTCACAGAAGTCATCATACACCTCCAGTATAATTTATGATTAATCTAGTGCAGTTCTATATGCAATTGTCATGGTTTAAGCCCCGCCAGCAACAAAGCACTATGACGCCACTCGCTCGCTCCTCCTGCCCTGGCCTCGTGGGATGAGGAAGAGAAAATATAAAGAAACGCTCATGGGTCAAGAAAAGGACAGGGAGGGATCACTCACCAATTATGATCATGGGCAAAAGACAAACTCAACTTGGGGAAAAAACAAAATCAATTTAATTTACTACTGATCAAATCAAAACAGGGATAATGGGAAGTAAACCCAAACCTTAGAACACCTTCCCCCCACCCTTCCCTCCTTCCCGGCTCAACCCTACTCCTGGTTTTCTCTCCCTCCTGCCCCCCAGCAGCGCAGGGGGATGGGGAATGGGGGTCGGGGTCAGTTTGTCACACCTTGTCTCTGCCGCTCCTTCCTCCTCAGAGGGAGGACTCTGCACTCTTCCTCTGCTCCACCGTGGGGTCCCTCCCACAGGAGACAGTCTTCCATGAACTTGTCTGGCATGGGTCCTTCCCACGGGCTGCAGTTCTTCATGAACTGCTCCAGCATGTGTCCCTTCCACGGGCTGCAGTCCTTCAGGCACAGCCTGCTCCAGCACGAGCTTTCCCACGGAGTCCCGGCCATCCTGGGGGGCATCCATCCCCCTGCTCCGGCGTGGGCTCCTCTCTCCCCGGGCTGCAGGTGGGCACCTGCTCCCCCGCTCCCCTCCACGGGCTGGGGGGGACAGCCTGCCGCCTCACTACGGGGGCATCAACCTCCTCCCCTCCTTCTTCACTGACCTCGCTGTCTGCACAGAGGTTCCTCTCACATTCCAATCTCCTCCCCTGCTGCAGGTCCCCATTCTTAAATCTGTTCTCCCAGAGGCGCTACCACCATCGCTGATGGGCTCGGCTTTGGCCAGAGGCGGGTCCGACTTGGGGCCAGGGAAGCTTCGAGCAGCTTCTCACAGGAGCCACCCCTGTAGACCCCTCCCCCACTACCAAAACCCCACCACACAAACCCAAAACAGAGTATAAGGGTCTTCTACAGGGAACTTACAAACTTTTATTAAATAACTTCACCTAAAAGTTCTCTTAACATTTCAGGCTTGATACAATGTACATCAAAATAATCAAATTTATTCTCAAACAGAAAGATAGGATTCACAGTGATAATTACAAAACTGATTGAACATTTGTCTTTACCAGGAATAATCCTGCATTTAGACCCAACACTGGGGAGAGAGGGAATTGTTTGTTCATTTGTTTGTTTGTTTGCAGATAAACATAACTTCAAAAATTGATAAATAAGCACAAGAGTATTAACCAATCTTGTTATGGTACCAGAAACTAAACTGATCAGAAAGCAATTCACATTGGATGAAATGGACAAAACCAGTCATGAGCTTGCTTGTGATCCTCTGTGGGTCAGGATCCCAGATAGTTCAACCTGGTATAGGTCCTGAAAATCAATTTGCACTAGATGTGGATGGGACTTTGGGCCATTCTGCATTGTTCCGTATACTGTAACACAAACAAAAATGTTAAATGGTTTATGCCAAATGGTCCCACAACCTTGTTTTAGGTATCCCTACTTGTGGCACATGCTGAGACATGTATCTTAACATGAGGAGAAAAATGCCTGGACATTTTGATTAAAATTTTTATACCAGTGAATTTGGCAATATCTCTCAAACAGAATATCTCACTGGGGTCTGCGCAGAACAGAAGCTGACAACTCTAAACTGGGGATGAGACCTTTTGCCAATTTGACCTGTTTTGCCAACAATTGGTCTTTAGCAGAACCCCATCCAATTCTTGCCATTACCTTGTTAGAGAGTCTCATTTCCTAAAAGTGCTGCCAAAAGGTATATATTAGAAAGTTATTTTCTGGGGAAAGAAAAACACAAAAACAAAAGCAAACTCACACCACCACCCACCCTCCAAACAAAACCAAAAAACTTTTAACATTTTCACCTGTCTTTCTATTATTTACATAAATACTAGAGGGTCCTATTACTTAAGAGTTATATAGGAGTTACTATGCAATATCTGTGACTTACCTATGTGCTTTAGTATTGTGATGAATCGTGACCCTAGTAAGCTGGGTGAACAGAGGCAGGCATAAACAGAAAAAATATGATGTGTAAAGAAGTGTTTCAACCAGAAATTGGCTTATATTTTACAAGAAATGCATTACCTCATTCACTGACCCCTACAAAAAAATAGAAGTATAGCTAAGCACTTTATGATACAGAGCACTTAATTTTGTAGCCCTGGGCAATGATCTTACTTATCACATCATATTACTGCTAAAAAGCAGACATATAGAAAAGCAGCATTAGAAATACATCTAAGATATTTTTTACAAAGCTAGGAATGTCACTTCTCTGTGAATCTAAACTGAAATACCAATATGAAATTGTTAGAAATTAGAGATTTTATAACACAAAGATATACAGGACAGAAGAATATGCATCAGAAACTCAAATATGTAATATGCTAAAATATAATAGCTTGTCTGTCTCCTATAATAGGATTAATTACGTGACTTAGAATTTCTATTGTGTTAGTCTTTGCAGGCTCTTATAATAATTTTCAATCTAATAAAAGTGACTTTTACTAAGCTTTAACTAAATCAAAATTTTTCACACAATTTACTTGAATAATTGAAAGAATCGTAACTATGAAAAGATATTCCTTTTTCTCACATTCTCTACAATTTCTGTCCTTTGGGTCACTGTAGGTAAAATACAACCTTCCAGAACATGTTTTGACTCCGAAGTAGCAAAACCGATGATAATTTAACTTCCTCATAACTCATTTTAGAATACAATTAGACTTTTCTTTCTCTTGAAATACAGTCCTTCCGCAAGGTAAAATATTAATAGTGTTCTGACTTGAACTGGCAATTTTTTTGGTTAAAGGGTATTATGAGGAGGTTCTCAGACTTATATATTTCTTCCTGTAACAGTTTTAGCTGCTCTAAGTATTATACCTTCATGTGATACATTTCTGGTAAGGTTTGTTCTACAAGACTTCCTGAAATGTTTGGCGGTAAACACAACTGGCCAAAAATACATTTGAAATGAACCAATGTTGAAGTTGGTAACCTTGTCACTGTTTTGATCTAGAATAATCAAGCCATTCTGCAGCAAAGTCCTGAACAATCCCCAGTCCCCATGCATGGGTCTGGTGTAAGAACTGGTTTGTGCACAAGTGAACAACATTAATTTCATAAGCAACTAAGCAGGAACTCTGAGAACTCACATGCCCTCCAGCCCCAAAGGAAGGTCTGAGTCAGTGACTGCTCCTTCAGCTATCTTCAAACTGCGTGCAGCCAGGGGATGTTTGGTTCAGGGAATCAAACTACATCTGGTCAGATATAAAAACCTTGAGCCACCTGCAACGTAGATTGAGGCATCTTCTTTGATCTACCAACCCACTCCCATGGTGCTAAATTATTTGCTAAGGTAGATGTAGCTTATCTACAACCACTGAGGAACTGGGCCTGTATTTTAAAGTAAAGTTGGTTATGAAGTACAAGGAAAGAGTCATTTAAAATGACAAATCCACTACCCACATGAGCCCTTGAATAGCAACTGAATATCTTATGAAAGGTGTCCTCAGGCTACTGGGGGATGCTTTTTAAGAACTTAAATACTATGACAAACCCAAGTCCTTTCTCTGCAGCAAGAATGTCTGGGTGATTTGGGGGAAGGCAGCAGACTAAATGCTTCTGGACAGGTCTAGGTAAGAGTGTAGGTCACAGAGTATACTGAAAACATGAAGAAGGGACATGTTCAAGTGCACTTTGAACATAGTCCATTTGGTGAGTAATTTTTAAATCCTCATAAAGAGTGGGCTTCAAAATGTAACATGTAGTCCTCTGATAACTACAGCTTGAAGACATTTGACTGCAATCCCTCCAGATTAGGTTTTTGGCTATCATTTCTCGCTCAGGAAATGATTTAATGCCACTTGCTGGTTCTACTGTAGTATTTAAAGCCCCAATTGAACAATACCGCTTCTATTAAGTGAAAGTTGATGCTTTTCAGAAAACAGAGAAAACCACATGCTAAACTGTGCCTGGTCCTCCCAGGGCAGATGGGGGAGCAGATGCCTCAGGGCAGCTCTCGCAGTGCACCATACTACCGGCTTTGACACGAGCGCAGGGGATGCTGCGTGGCCAAGGCACCGTGGGCACTCAGATCCCATCTCCAGCTGCATCTCAGGGCCCACAGCCATCAGTGGACGTGAATGCAAGGCACAGACAACCTGTGCTGAGCCTCCAGGCAGTGCTGCTACATCCCAGGAGACGTCAAGTCATGTGCTCCATGAAAGCCCTCTCACGTCTATTGCTCCAGGTTCACCCCGGGACAAAACACACTCTTTACCATCAAGATGGAATGTCAATATGATATTCACTGTGAACTATATTCACTGTGTAATATATATATTTAATCTGAATATAACATATCCATTTAAGTACAGGTGAATTTCAAGACCACTGTGCAGTTCCCCAAACAAAACAACTCTATGCTAGTGTGATCACTGTAGTGTTTATTTACTAGCAGGTTAGGCTGGATGTGTTCTTTGCCCTTTTCCCTTCTGCTCAGAGAGTTTCTGTCAGTAGCATCCAACACCTTTAGTTCGAACATCAGTCCCAGAAAACTTTATGATGGCTTGTCATAGTTCCAACACTTTTATCCAGAGCACAGTTACTATCAAAACTTGAAAGGAAATTAAGAAAAAATTTTGATTGACTCGAACCAGTGAAACAAGGGAAATATTGGAGGCAGGGGAGGAGTGCAGACAAAGAGTTGGTATGATGTTTTATGTTGTTTCTGTGATAATAATTGTAAGATAAAATGGTCATAGCCTGTTATATAGTCCTGGTTTCAGCTGGGATAGAGTTAATTTTCTTCCTAGTAGTTGGTATGGTGCTGTGTTTTGGATTAAGGATGAGAATAGTGTTTGTAACACACTGATGTTTTAGTTGTTGCTGAGCAGTGCTTCCACTAAGTCAAGGACTTTTCAGCTTCTAATACTGTCCTGCCAGAAGAAGCTGGGAGTGCACAGGAAACTGGGAGGGGACCCAGCCAAGACAGCCGACCCAAACTGGCCAAAGGGATGTTCCATGCCGTGTGACGTCATCCTGAACAATAAAACTGGGGGAGTTGGCTGGGGGGTGGCGGCCCGCTGCTCGGGCACTGGCTGGGCATCAGGCAGCGGGTGGTGAGCAATTGCATTGTGCATCACTTGTTTTGTCTATTCTTTCATCATTATTGTTATTTTCCCTTCCTTTTCTATCCTATTAAACTGTCTTTATCTCAACCCACAAGTTTTACCTTGTTTCTGATTCTCTCCCCCATCCCACTCTGGGATTCAGCACTTACTGCATTCAGCAGTAAGACATGTACATAAGGTCACACAAGGAAGTAAGACAATGCATAGAAAGGTTTTGTGTAAATTAATTGAAATTGCCCTTGTTCCATTTTCCATCCTTTTCTTTGTCTAGATGGCATTATCAATAATTCAGTCCAAGAAATCACTGGTTAGGAAAGGCAAACCCAGCAATATCAGTGGAAAACAATTTCCATTCCTTTTTTTTGTCTGTTTGGTCATTAACAGAAGGTAAAACTAATCACGTCTCCGTTTGTCTCCACAATCTTTAAGACCTAATCTACTGGGATTCATTCTCTATCTTAGGAGCTCTGCATGAAAATAATACTGTAATACTGCTAAAAGAACAGAAATTTTAATTCTATCCATCATTTTGGTGATTACATATCCAGAATTACTTCAAAAGGGCAAACTCCTTTAAAACAGGCTAAACTATTCTGGATCATAAATGATAAAGAACATAAAATCTAATCCACATAAAACACTGTTTTTGCTGTTTTATTTGTCCTTATATATATTGTGAGTTTACCAATTTGTTTGGTCCTGAAAACTCATTAAGATATGAATGACCTAGTGAAAATGAAGTTCTGGCTTATCAATACCTTGGAAGCAACCTACGCAAGCAATCTCCGGTCAAAAATGTAATCATAAAAAACTGCTTCTGGCCAAACTGAATTTTTGGTACTAGAAAGAGACATTTCATTTTCATGATTAAATTAAGTTCATATGGGCCAAATATTCACTTGCCATTACCAAGTTTATGAACAAAGTCTCCATCCATTCTAAAGCAGTGGCTGAATTCTGGAAAATGTATTATCAAAAACAGACATAGTCCAAAAAAAGGTCTTCAGGTCTGGATGTATTTCTTATCCTCTTTCAGAAAAATTCTTTCCAGATTTTTTAGGGCTGGATCTTTTCTTTCCTTTCTTCGCTTCTATGTATTTTCTTCAGATTATTTTTTTTCTATAAGTTTCCAGAATATTAATATGTTTTAGTGTGAGTCAACTGAGACATAATAACATTTATATGTTTTCCAGCTTTTACAGGGTCAGGCATTTGGAAAATAGCTAGCCAGTGCATCAAATTCAGGTAATCAGATCACTGTCAGGCCACAACGACAAGCTTTGTCTGCTGGGTTTTTTTGCTTGCTTGTTGTACATTGTTAGCATTTGTATATCTAGATTACCATGCATTTTTGTGAATGATGTAAAAGAAAATTTAGCTGTTTGAACAGGCACAAAATCTCAAGGTTCTGGAATTAGAAATACAAATGGTTTGGGGACACCTTGTAAATCAAATTTTTTTTTAATACTTCTACAGTACCATATGTTTTCTGTGGGTTTGTCCATTTCAGTTTCACAATTTGCAAATGTCAAAAATACTGCCTCCTCTACAGAGAAAAAAAGGCAAATCCAAGTCCAATGAGAACTGGCCATTACCTTTTCCTTTTCCTTCAGGTTTTAAATCCATCATCTGATTGGTTGTTCTTCTTGCATTCCCCCTCATCCCTCTGAAGCAAATAGGAAACTCAAAAAGAAAAACTGCAAAAGTGAAAAGAACTTCCTGCTCTCCATGAGACAGGAATCCCAGCCCAGTGAAGGACTTCTCAAAGTAGGAAACAAAAGCACAGGGACAAGCACAACTGAGATTTCTCTCCTCCTTTCTTTAGCAGTAATCCAGTTTTCCCTTCCCTGCAGCCCCTCAAAAAGTTCCTCCTCATTCCACTTAACTAGCATACATGTCTGTCATATCATCCTTGTGACCTGAAAAATTATCTTTGCCTCCTTCTTCTCCCTGAGCACTCAAAGCATCTGAAAGAGATGAATGGGGCAGATCAAGAGTGACTATTGTGTGTTTTTAGAGAAACTGCTCAAAGATTTAGGTTAAAAAAATTGATCTTGCAACTGGAAGAGTGGGAGGAAGATGAATACAGAGCCAATTAAAGCCTGCACAAAAAAGATAAGAACATCAAAAAGCATCTTTCTTCTCAAACTAGCATTTGATGCAATGATGCTCATTTTCAAAGCAGTACACAAACTTTAATTATTCCTCACAATACACCAGTGAGATAAACAAGAATCAGTTAAGGCTAGCCAACAAAGTAATAAGGAAGAGAGACTTTTATTTTACAAGTGCATTAGGACACAAGGTCATAGTGAGGGAATGTGTTGGAATTAAGGCTGTTTATGAACAAATAAAGGCAGCAGTGAAACTAGTGATGATTGCAACAGCACCAAAATGCTGAATTCTAGTCACTAGAAACTGGGTGTCTAATCAGAGCCAGTCAGCCCAACCTCCCTTAAAAGTCCTTGGAAAAAAATAGTGACTTTGAACTGTGTTTTACCCCACTTGGATTTCTAGCTTTGAGCAGTTCTGGAGGTGTCCATAACTCTTTTTGGCTGTGAGAAGGGCCCAGCTGAGACTAGGGATTTCATCCTGACTTCTGCATTATTAAATGTGGAGACACGACTCCATTCCTTTGTACCCATCTTCTGCCTTTCTTCTCTTACACTGGAAGCTCTCTGGAAAGGGCTGTGTTTTATTATGCATTTATTCAGTGTATGTAGTACAGCGTGGCTTTTACCTATGCCTAGGGCTCCCAAGAGGTACTGCAATACAGATACATTTCTTAAAAAAAAAGAATTTTCTTCAGAGAATGGTAATAACAAGTTAGTTTTTCTGAATACGTATGAAATGACAAATACCTTGGGGGAAAGGCAAAAAGAAAGGTGAATGTGGCAATAATACAGCTATGTGGTAGCATAATGGCATGTAAGTGGTAACCTGTATACTTTGGGGATTACATGTGGTCCTTCTGCTGCAACTAGCAAACAGTTTTGCCTTTTAAAAGGAATAAAAAGTCCTTTTTATAAAAACTAAAGACACTAATACTGCTACAAAAACAAAAACAAAACCCCAAAACCTAGTGAAATCCTGCAAACTGCCCAAATTGTGGTATTAATCCAGATTAATTATTGTTATTGTGATTTCTAATAATTCACACTGCTATAAACTGACTTTGCTGAAGGAGATCATCTTATATCAAGCAGAGTATTAAAGTCACGGGGTTACTACACTGTATCTCTGGAATTTTCCAAGAAAAATTCAGACTCAGTCTCACACTTCTTTCCCCAGGATATTTGAGTTCACTTAGACTATGGAATACCTTTGTGCGGTAGTCGAAATACATTGTTTAATTCTTTTGGATTAAGCTAGTTAAAATGTGGCATAATAACAGTTTAGTGTATGACTGTCCAACAGTAACATTTTTCATGCCTGTAGATTCTGTACAGAATTGCAGGATATAATTGCAGTGAAGCTCGAGTGCGCAATACAAAAAACTAGTTAATTCATCACATGCCTTTCAGAAAAGAGCAAGCCAAGGCCCAGATAGATTGAATATGTAATAAACCAAAATGAACATTTAAACCTAGAGTTTTCACTTCGCATTTTCAGGTAGGGGTTTTTTTTCCATTTTGTTACTTGTTTATTGAAAACCTCTCCTGAACTCCCATCATTGATATATCTGAATCATCAGCTTATCAGTTGAGTCATTCCATTTAATTTGGGCTTGATAACATTCAGCCAAACCTATGGACAGTGAAACACATTTGTAGGCAAATTACCAGGAAAGAAATTAACAAGAAACTAGTAGACAAACCCTATTCCTAATAACTACAATTAGGCACCCTGTGGTTATCTGAATTTTGTGTATTTTGATCCCAGTACAGTTTTTATTAGTGAAAGAATTGGTGCTACACCATTAGGAGACCGATCATTTTCTAACTCACTTCTTTGCTTCAAAATGATTCTTGTTAAAACCTACCTTTTTCAGGAGAGTTTTCCCACAATGTATTGAGACTAAGTGTGACAACGGAAATGCAATGGAGGGTGGGAAAATTTGCCTCTCAAAGAGACATGACATTGCAATTCAGCTCATCTGGACCATGCAAGAAGCTGCAGCTTTTGGCTCCAAGTCGAGACCTTATCAGGCTTTAATCAGAAGTGACTTTGAACCATTGTATGAGCTGGAACCTGTTAAGGTACTGCCTTTGCACAGTCTCTCCCTGTGCCAGCCCATCACCTACCAGTGAAACTCTGGATGGATGTGATTTTTAAGCGTGCATGCTGGAGGTTACTGAGCTGCATCCTACCAGCATCGCTCTGTGTGAAATGACATGCCTACACACAACACCACGGCTCAAGACAGAAACACCTGAGAGCCCCAAACACTCAGGCAGGTCTGTGTGGTCCAGCACAGCATTAATTGCAGGTTGTAGGTCAGGTCTCAGAACAGTGAAGCCACATCAACCTGATGCTGAGCTCGAGCTAATCTGTCTTCCTGCAGGGCTCAGCATGCAGCCCCATGACAGCTAATGCAAATCTAAACCTGTCCTGCCAGCCTTCCCAAATCTTCCTCCCACGTGTTCCTGACCCTCCCCTTCATCAGGCACTAGTGTGACTCTCTGCAATAAACTGCTCCAGGGAGCAGCTGTGGCTGAAAACAAGTTACTTTTTTATTGTTTATGTTTTCTACAGGGTTCATCTTTGGCCTGGATCAATTCTCGGGGATGGCTTACTGCGTAGCCAATTTAGGCAAGAAGGCAAGAACGCGAGACTGTAGCTGCAGTTGAGATGTAGCTAGTGGTTACAGCCCCATGGACTCCACTCACGCCGTCACAGAAGTTTGTTGCAATTAGAGCAGCTGGCTTGTAATTCCTGAGCTAGGTTCTTACAGGTCTCATTCGTGTCTTCCCATAGAGCTGAATCACAAAGCAGACACATGAAGAACTGACCTTCTTGTGAGCTTGCTATATAGGTAAAAGTGACACATGACAGTGAAAATAAAGGCTGCACCTTCATGTACTAGAGGAGGAGGCAAAGGGAGTGCAATGATCATAACTGGTGAAACCTATTCACTAGACTCTGAGAAATTTCCGGCATAATTTTTCCAGTCTCCTGTCCTGCAAAGCTGCAATGGTTATACCTTCAAAACCATGCCCACCACTCAGTTTAGTAAAGGGTTCCACACCCATATACTTTGCAAAGAAATGAAGGACTTCTTATGGGGTAGAAATGCAGGGATGCACTTTTGGCATTCAGTTGAAGATCCTCAGTATCTGCACAATGTCAGGGTTTATCTCGAAAAAAGATGGACCAAATGAGTCAAAACATAGGATATTATCTTCTCTTTACATGTGAACATTCCCACTTGGTAAGCTGGTCCACAGCATTACCCTGAGTATTTTTGTAATTTACGCCTCTCACTTGGTGGGGGCAATGCTTACTGAAATCTCTGTCTTGAAGCAGAGGGTCTCTGGGCAAACCAAACGTTCAGAGCCATTCTTCCAAACCAAACCGATTCACACACATTGTCATTGAAAACTTTGCTATAATGTAGAAATCTTCATATCAGAAAGAGATTTGAGATAATTTAGTCATGACTTAGAATGGATAACTGTTCAAAACATTCATCATTTGATACTGAAATATATGCATGTTTCCTATTCCATAGTGGAGATTAGGAGTATTACTGGTTTGGGGTTTTCCTCTCCTCTCCTTATCTTTCGCTCTGGTGTAACATCATGTTTACATATATGCTTAGGCACCTGTGCATTCATGTGTTTTTGTACACACGCCATAGCTAGTGTCCCCCATGAACTTTTATCAAACTCCTAAGCATAATGTCTTTTAAAAGAATGATACAACCTAAACCAATTGGGTTTTAACCATGACTTATGCCTTGTGCCTCCACCTTGTTAACATGTATTTATCCTTTGTCATTAATGAAATCACTAATTACAATCTGTTGTAGGACCATACATTAAGGAACTCTACTGTTAACCTTCCTCAGGCCTGAAGTTTCTTTCAGACAACTTTTTGTCATATCCCCTTTAGTCAGCTTCTTATTCCTCTAAAAATTTCTTGTATAAAATCCACTCTTCTCCAGTTACCTTGGTAATTGCCCACACAGCACTGTATCAAACGCTTCATTAGAGATCTGTTAGCATGTGTCCTATCATCAATAGACTTTGAGTTGGAACTACAAAAAGATATAAAACAAGAGAGCAAACTATCTATCAGTTTTAGACAATGGGAAGAAAAAGAAACAGAAGGATACAATTTCCTGACAATGAAGATGAGGTTTTTATCACCTACACCTTTTTCCACATGCCTGTATTCTGCACAGTTTAATGGTGATATCAACCGGAATAAAGCACTTGCTTTGACTCCCCATAAAGTGGCAGTGGTATCACTAAGCAGTTACAAGTAAGATTTTAGTTGTTTCTATTCCTGACCCTGCATCTAGGAGTAAGTTGGTCTGCATATTTGTAAGCATCCACAACTTTACATCATTCTCACCAAATTTATTTTTCTCTTGGTGACAGGTAATGTTGCCAAATTGAACTTCAGAAGCAAACACAGCACAAGCTTTTTACAAAGATGCATAAAATATCACCTTTCCTTTTCCTCATCTGCAATGAGGAGCTATGGTCTCCTCTTGCTGAGTATTTGCTGGTGTGTGTGTTCTTTGAGATACCAGTTTATGAATGCTGGATCTATGATGAAATTAAGATTATATAATGTTAGCATGGATAATACTAGAATGCTAATAATACTACTGCTAAGTACAATGAAATATGACCTAGAAATTTCCATAAACATCAGCAAGTTCAGTGTGAGCAGATTCCTTGGAGCATAAGGCCGATAAGGCCTCTCTCCTGTACAGCTTGCCTTTTGATGACTTTTTATCCTTCACAGGCAACAAACAAGCCTTAGAATAAAGTATTCAAAGAGCTATTTGTGACTTTTAAGATACATAAAATGGAAACACTTTCTGGGCTGTTGTGAGATTAACGACAAATCCCATCTGTTCATTAGGTATACCAGGGAAATTTATCAAGAATAATTGTTAACACAATCCATTTTAATCTCACCATGCTTCATTTTTAAGATTATTTTCAAATATCTTAAGATACATTTATTAGGATGCTGAAAGTGTCACAGAAGAGACAAGAACCTTTTTCTTGTAACTGGAGTTTCAGAACTGACTTCAAGTGAATGGTCTGAATTACGTCTTAAACTTTATCATATTGCATTACTTTTAGAAAGATAAAACATGACAGAAAGAGAACTATTATAAACTGAATACATCCTGCTATCAAGAAGAAGGGATGAAAAAAGAAACAGCAATATGCTAAAGCTTCTGATCATGTATTTTGGAA
The DNA here is from genome assembly GCF_964188355.1 of Buteo buteo. NCBI lineage: Eukaryota > Metazoa > Chordata > Aves > Accipitriformes > Accipitridae > Buteo > Buteo buteo. The sequence continues at coordinate 481,656 of NC_134188.1, read as the reverse complement.
ATTTTTTAGCCTATATGCTAATAAATGTATAAATCAGAACAAATCATCATAGACTTTACAATGCTTTTTTCTGGTTTTTGTTAATAATTAGATTTTTGGTGTGGTATCTTTAATATCTTTACTTCAAGAATTTAAATTTTGAAGAAGAACTATCCATCAGTCTTGAAGCATTAAGCCTGTAAAAGCAAACAAAAATTCCTCTCATAACCGCAGATTGTTTCTGCATCCATACAGTTGTCAAACTCCCTCCCAAAATGAAACATTTATTTTGATCCCTACATTTCAGACAATCAAATTAAAAATTACTTCTGATCATCATTCTGCTTCCTCACAGCTTCCTTAGGACCTATTCTCCAAGTTACAGTGCAAGTAATTTTTTCTAATTTACACTTTGAGAATTAATGTACTGGCTTTAATGAAACACTCTGTCAACATGACTTTTCCTAAACTACTTCAAAACTAATTATAAATGTAATAGCATTGCATTTTGGTGCACCTTAAAACATAACATTTTCCTAATACAAATTTGACTCCAGGATCCATAAAGCAGCTGGCTATTGTCTCAGATTAGTCTTATTATCTTGTTTACCTGGTAAAGAAGTTACACTGTAGAGAAGCATGGAAAACACGCATAAGCAACCAAGAGCAATCCTATCACTGCAAGAAAAAGAGTAAAAGAAAAAGCTGTTATTTCTTATCAACACACAGAAAACTAGATTAGACAAAATGAGACATATGTCAATTAGCTTAGGAATGAGTTTTCTTCCCACCATTTGGCATCCACAGCATAATTACTAAAACATATTCTCAGAGCAAACCCAGGAAATTTAAAGAGTAACTGAGATATTATTTTACATGCTAATTAGTCTTTTTGTACATCATTAAAATGGCTCTGAATCCAATCTGCTTGAACAACTCTATGCCTCAATAACAAAAAAGAAAATGAAAGTAATTATTATAAAGATTTCTTCTTCAGAGCTCAAAAGGGAGCAGGTATTTCGGGCCAGTGTCTGGTACCATATTCCTCAGGCATGTATAGTCATGGTTATCTGCAGTGCTGGCACACTCTGGGACAGAAAATGTCTTTTTCCTGTCTTCTTATGGCACCCAGACATAAACTCACTGCACATTTTTAAACAGCCTCTGCTGATTGTGAGTCAAACCCACTCGCCAAATTAGCCAAATTCCTCTAAGCTGTACTCATTTATAACATAAACAAATCTGGCACCTGGTCTTATCACTACTAGAGTCCAGGAGATTTAATCAAGGGTGGATTTAGTCAAATTAGTGTAAAAAAATTTCAGGAAATAACGAGGTTTGTCCTTTTAGTATCCTGAGGGAAAGCAAGCTTTAAAGGGTATTATCTATTCACTTGATCAACAAAGACGTTTTCCTGACTTTTTTAATACCCATGGTTTCAAAACTCTATTATAATGCTAAAAAATTAAAAAAACTGGTTCTCTTTTAGTTCAAAGTACATTTCTTAACTACCCATTTCTCCATGTACTTAATAAGGGCTGGTCTCATTTTAAAAAGTTTGATTTATTCTAGTACCTCTAGATAAATACTAGAGCAAGAATATTTGTTTCACTGGCTCAACCTAATATTATGCAGGGAGGAAAAAATGGAATGGAAACTGTAAACAACAGGATTCCACAAAAGCATAATAAGAAACTTGAAAATAATGCTGGAAATCTGCAGAATCCAATAGGGAATGAAACACCAACTAGAGTTTAAGTATATATTGAATAAAAATATTATTTTACTGAAATTTTATAATGTAATTCAGAACCAACACAGAATTCCATAGTTTCCTCTGACTATTTGGACTGTTAGTATGTTTCATCTAGGGGAGGCAACCAAGCATTGAGCTACTCCAAGATGAGGGCAATTCTGGAGAATTCTACAGGTGTAGAAACACCTGTAAGCAACTGGCAAATGAAAAAGTAAACATCAATCAGTTGACAAATTATAAGGCCTTTGAGACATCTAGGCAATTCCAAACTTCACTGAAATTGTCAGAACTGACATTATGGATGAAGGTAACCAACTTCCACCTAAATCCATTCTCGTTATAGAAATCCTTCACTGCATGTCAATTGCAATCTCCAGTTTGACTGTACAATAAATTCCATTTTAAAATTCCTAACACAAGATGGAAAAAGAAACATTAAAGTCACATGACACAAAGTTCTGAGTCATAAAATCTGTGTCTACTCACTCAAATTTGTTCAAAAAATAGTGACTGAGAAATTTAACTTGGATGCCAGAAGCAGGTATCCTCTGGTTTATTGCAGCTAATACAAAGCAAGCATAAAAACATAACAGTGGTCTGGACTCTAGACAATTTGGTAAGAATGCAGGTTTATGCTCACATCCGATCTGGATTAATTTTGTACAGTTGCAGAATTAATGGTCAGAGAATGGTGGCCTCCATCTTTCTGATTTCACCTATATTTCATACTTGAAATACTCTTTGAGACCCCAGGAAAATACATGCTCCGAGTGTATGTCAGCTTTGTCATAGAGCAAGACTCAAGAGCTCACCAGGTCCTGCTTCCTCGGCTACTGTGTACCATGATTTCCCGTGATAGAAACTTCTGAGGTGCAAGATGGAAGACTTGGCACAATTCATCACAACCCCAACCTCAACTGTCAAAAGGCCAATGCCCCAGCATGTGTTTAGGCAATAGTGATTAAAACAGGTATTTCACATAAGGATAACATCTAACATAAGCTAACATAAGGATAGCTGAAGATTGAGAACTGATCAGCTCCACTTATGACAATAAGATACATATTAATATTGCATGCAGTTGCTATCAGAACTGTACTTCTCTAAACAGGATATGGGAGAAATTTTGCTCTTCTGCCATGGGCAATTTTTGTCTCCATGTTCTTTTAAAAGTTGTGGATAAGACTAGTACAAATACTTTCATCTTGTTACACACAGCTGCAACTTGCTTAGCAGAAAAGGCATGTAATAATAAGCATAACAATATGAGAAATATCCAAGCGTTTGACAGCTTTAAACTCACAGACCAGAACAGTGTAAACTGTAAACAATTTCATATTTAAATCAGCTGTAAGTCTATAAAAGTAACATTACTGAAGGAAAAACAACAAATAAATCCTATTCAATAAAGAGGTATAAAATAGATGGAGTCTTCAGATAGTGGACTATCATCTCACCTAATTTGATCTCATGTACATCACATTATGTAATTTAATTCTTTTGGTCCCATAATGAGCCCAGTAACTCATATCTGACAAAATTATGTCTGCTAGGAAAGCATAGCATCTTATCTGGAAGGCATTAAAAGATGCATAATTCACCACCTCCATATATAATTTGTTTTAATGCTTAATCATTGTAATGGATGTATTGCTCTATTTATAATTCAAATTCATTTACATTCAACTTCTATCTAGGCCTTAGCTGTAGGATTATCCTCTCTTCACTAGAGTAATGCATTAGCTAATACCCAGTATTTTTCTCTGTGAAGTTACTTATACCTGTAATTAGGTTAATTTTAATTGTTTTCTTTAATAACTTCACTAGATTAAGCTCTGATAAGAGCTTATTTGCTTTCATTGATTCATTTTCTTAGGTATCCTCTGTTTTATGAATAGCCTTGTAAACATGTGTACACCAGAACTAAACACAGTATTCCAGTACTGCACTTACAAATGCAGCGTACACTTCCTTTCTACTACTTATTACTCCTTTGTAAATACATATTAATCTTTCTTTTTTCCACATTAGTGTGTTAATTCAGATCAGGAGTGTACCTTTGAAGTGAATCTCCCGTTTTTCCCTCATTTACTACACTTTGATTTGCATCATAGTGTGGTTGTGGAGTGCCTGACTGTGATTCCTTTCAGATGAAACCAGACTGGGAGATAGAAGCATTTGGAAGCAACTGGAAGCAATTCTAGGAGTGCACCTAATGCATCTCAGGCACAAATGGACACAGTCCTTGAGACAAGGTTAGAGCTCGTTTGAAGGTGGGAAAAAAACCAAACCAAAACAGAAAAACCTAAATATTTATAGTGTGGATGTCAGATCCTCAGCATCAGCTATATAATTTTATAGATCCAGTTCTATTGGTCCGCTCTGCTTGCTACACACAGCTATAAGCCTAGGCTCTTTCTCAGAGTTCCTTACAGTTTAATACACAACACCTCTTCCAACAGTATGAGCTATAGTCCACCTTTTTAATGTCCAAATGCATTTAGGTAAAACACATTTTATCTAAAATATCCTAAAGTAGCAAGTGATTCCACCTTTGTGTAATGTGGCTTCCTGGCTTCTTCAGTACTTCCCACACAGAGATGATGTCACCCTTATTAATGTAGAAATCTACCTTAGCTAACCTGAAGAGAGGAACTGAGTATTTTTAGAGACTATATCCACTTAGAGTTCATGTAAAAAATATTTCAACTAGCATCCATCTATTCTTATCCAATATTTATCTTTGATGCTTACTGGCAGTAATAGGCCTTATTAAAAAATGAAGGGTGAGATACAAAGTAGTGATCAGCCAGTTCAGGGAAGATGGTCCATGAATAAGGGTAGAATTCAAAGGCATAACTGTGATCTTTGAATGTACTATCAAGCTGACACTGCTGCAAAGCAGTAGAGAAACAGGGCAATGAGGATGGGAAATTTATCATCACATTATTTAAGTCAACAGAAGAAAAAAATTCTCATCAGACATAGTTGCCATAGTAGATATCTAAAGAACAGTAATTAGCAAGGATTAGGCAGAGCAGGTCAACCTTACTATCATTAAATTATTTGCTGTGACAGATTTACCATTTGTAACATTAAAGACTTAATTGTAAAGAAAGTAACTCCAGGGTTGCTTACTGAGCTGTACAAAAATAATTTTAATTGAAATTCAAATTGTCAAAAACATACTCAGATTTTTTAATCTACTTCTGCACATTCAACTAATTTGACCTATAGGAATATTCTGGGATAGTGGTGATGCTTGTTCACTGTTCCTGCAATGTATAATAGCTTTTGGTTACATAAGAGTTTACAACTATTACAGAAGCTAGGTTTCATGCTGTGGTGTGGTTTTTGGAAAACGCATGCTAGATAATCCTGGACTAAACATCTATACAACAGTTATTTGCTGCTGTAGGTTTATATAATCTGCCTTTTCCCATCTCATCCTATTTTCCTATATAATATCCATGGGATTCTGCCAAAGATCTATACGTGGAACTTCTGTGTCATTTTTCAGAGTCTATAAGAACATAAGAATGACTAAACTGGGTCACACAAAGGTCCATTTTTCTAGCTGTTCATTATCCAAGAGTGGCCAAAGATACATAAAGTATAAACCCAGAGTAAATATATATATATATATATATATATAGTATCAAGGATAACTTCTGAGCTTTGACATTGAAATTCTGTCATTAATTTGAGCATAATGGAAAAACTGACACAAAAATTATGTATTATCATTGCTAGTTTTCTAGTCATCTTCTCTGGTCTGTATAGACAGACATGAACATCTCCACAGGACTATTCAACCTACCTATTTTAGACACTTTTACGTTTGACAACTTACACTCAATGAGTCTCTGTTCACTGAATAAAAATGGTGAATGAATAATTAATATATGCTAAACACATCTTTTTGATGGTTAAAATTAGTCTTCCCCCTGTACAGTACCTAAAGTTTGTTCCCCCTTATTCCTAGCAAAAGAACCAAGAATGAGGAAAAAATATTACAAGACTTTCTAAATTGTTAAAAATAGATATGATTTTTCTTTTCATTAATAATAAAATAAATATATAAAGGAATATTAACAGACAGTCACCCCTATGACAGGATTTCTCTTACTTTTTTATTTTTAATTGATCATGATTTGGTCATCCAAGACCCTGTTAATGTTCATTTCATATTGTAAGGAGAGGAAAATTTGTGGGTTTGTTGCCTTCTTGACATATAAGAGATTTTAAAAATACATATTTTGCAATTACAAGGCAGAACAAGAATGCATTCTGTAACTACCAAGTGTTCTGGTGCTTCAGCACAAAATTTTAAAAATCCTGGAAAAAAACCCAAACTCTAACTGTTAAATTAGCTTCATTTCCCTTTACCTTTCCTTTTCCCTTTCCCTTTCCCTTTCCCTTTCCTTCCCTTCCCTTCCTTTCCCTTCCCTTCCCTTCCCTTTTCCTTCTTTCCTTCTTTCCTTCTTTCCTTCTTTCCTTCTTTCCTTCTTTCCTTCTTTCCTTTTCTTCCTGTTCCTTTTTTCCTTTTCTTCTTCCTTTTCCTCTTCCTCACCTCGCCTCTCTTCTCCTCTCCTCTTCCACTTTTGGTTTGGTTGTTTGTTTTAAAATATTTTACACATTTCAGTGAAGCATTTTTTGCTGATCACAACCCAATATAGCCCATAGCTCATGAACCTAGAGGGTGATCTCATACAGAAATTTGTATGTTCCTATATTACTTGAGTATTCAATTCACAGCTGAAAATCAAATAGAAATAAAAATCTGCCACATGTGAGATGTACAAGAGAGAAGTTGGGAGGAACTTGGCTAGAGAGATTCAGTTCTCTCAAAAGAGGACAGAAAGCTACTAATGACTTCAAGCAGCATTGTTTAGCTTCAGAAACCAACAGCAGATGTTTCCATTTGTTTAGCTTTGTCACATAAGTGTGTTTTTCTAGATCTTACTGTTTTTCCTGTTTAGTCCAGACTTCTTTCTGTAATATCAAGTACAGATTCCATCTTTTTGATCAGAATTACTCATCTACTTTCTGTAAACCAGTCCTGTTTTGTTTTTTTTTTTAAAGAAAATAACTTTGTTACCGTATCACTTCTTGAGGTACATTAAGTTCCACTAAATCAGTAAATAGCTGTTTAAAATATTGACTGGAATTTCATCAAATTTTCAAGGCAGCCATCATTGTCACTCCCCTGACTGCACACGGTACATTGTAAAACAGACACGCAGCAGGCTGCAGTCATGCAGGTACAGGAGCAGGAAAGTTTCTGGGTCTGTCTACTGGTTTATAGAACAAAATTAAAGCACTTTTTTAAAAGGTTTGCTTTATAACACATAATTGTCATAATCTCAGCATATTCATTGTTAGCTTTCGCAGCGGCAGTAAAAATGAGAGCAGAAAAGGAGATTCCAAGCATATTTAAGAAAATGTTCCTTTCATTTCCTTCTAAAGTTCCTCTAGATAAAAGATATACATGAAGGAGTGAAAATAGTCAACCAATTGAAATAAAATGAAAAGTAAAGGCTGACGCTGACAGGATGTTTAGGAAACCATTGTTAGCATAGCTACAGAAGTAGGAACTTTTCTTGAACAGTGGTGTGTAACATGGGGAAAGATTCACATACAATCAACCAGTGAGTGTAACTCACTAATGAAAAGTACTTCTTGCCATTAACAGCAGCTCAAACCTCCTGCTGATGGCCTGAAACCTCATCTTTCTAAGTATTAAAAAAAAAAAGAATTTTTTAAATCTAGCAGGTATCTTTAAGCCACTACATTATGTCTGAGTGATGGAACAGTTTTATTTGGTGATCTGGCCAAAGGCGAGCAGCACACACTGCTTCCCTGACTACCCAGCCAGCTGATTAATGCACATGGGCTCTCCAACAGACCAGGCAAGGAAAGAGAAGACATTACAGCAAAAGTGGAAAGATAGGGGACATGCAGCGGAAGAGCTGTAGGGTAAGAGAGACGGTGAAAGATAAAACATTAGCAAACCAGGGAGCCACTGGGATGGACAGTGGGGCTGACTCCAAGGAGGTAACTGGGACTTCCCCATGGGCCAAGACTCACCGAGCTCTGCACTGCCCCTTCGGGGACCTCCAGGCCAAAGACACTGAAGTTACCCTTCTCATTGTCATTACGGAGGTTTGTAACAAGTACAGAGACACAAATTTTCCCTCACCCTTGCATGCAGAACTCCTAAGTTCTGCAGGATGAAATCATGATGATGCTGTTAAAGGGCAAGGGTAGACTCCTGGAAATTATTTTTCAGTTATAATAATTTTTAAAAAATCAAACAGAACCATGGCAGTGTTACTAAGTCTACCTATCAAATTCTATACTATTAAGTGAAAGAAATGAGCTTCATTTCAAGCGTGTTCAAGGTCTTTGCTAATAAGTTGTTCAAAAACATTTATGTACACCTAACTTAGGAGTTCCTTTTATTCTTATGCAACTTCATTTCATTCTTGAAACACCTTTTCCTATGCAAATATAAATCTTATTAGTTATCCTAGACTGCAAAATTCTTTTCATATTCACTTCAAACTTGCATCTGAGTTTCAGGCATCAGGTGAACCAGTATTTCTAATTTATATTCCTATGTTTGTAAATAATTAATGGATAGTGTCTCTGAGGACTTGTGAGAGAGGGACTCCTCTCACTAAATTTAACTGCCTAATTAGTCCAACACCATGTTGCTCTGCTTGAAACCATTTTCATCAAATTTAATCTTTATATGGTTTCATGGAAATACCATACAAAAGGAAAGGGGAAGTAACTGACGCACAAATGGAAATGGGAGATACTACAGGAAACAAGGTAGAAATAAAGACTACAGCAATGAACAGGTGAAAGACTGTGGTGCAACAGGATAAAAAAACTGCCACAGGTTATGATCCTAGAAGCATTTCCCCTTTGAATAAAATAAAAATTATAAGCAAATAATTGCTTGTGCCCATTTACCTGCATATATTTGGGCAGGGATGGAAAAGGATGTTTTCTGCTTCTTCACCACTTTCACAGGTATACGTTTCAAAGCACAACTAAGCCTTTAAAAGACAGCACAAGAACAACCTTTCAATATTGATGCTGAAGAATATTTATAGCTGACCTGGAAAAAGAAAGCTTCAGGGAGAAAAAAGCACTGCTTTCTGTAGCATCTTCCACCTTGAGGAGATCACAAGTATAATTTGCTAAGCAATTGCTAAGCTTCATTTTTTGGTTTTGAAACTTTGGTCTGATGCTATTTCAAAATAAGTTCAAGTTATCTCTGGCATATCTTAAAGGACCAGGTTTCTACGACACCAAAGGTGCTTTCTGAAATTCATTAGGAGGAGAAAAACTACTATATGATGGCAAGTATCACTGGAAAAAAAAGTGGACTGAGGTGCATTTTAGAAGCAGAGGAACTACAATAATAACAGGCTAAGGTGAAACTTTTGTAGGAGGATACAGATTCAGCCACAGAAAAGTCTGTCTATTGGTAACCTTATATCGAGAAATCTTATATGGGGAACAGGTTTTGATAAATTTCAACCAGGACAGGGACCTGGTGCTCTAGTTAGAAATTCCTTAAGCAAGAAAGATTTTAAGCTGTTCCTGGATGTGAACTTCCACTCTCCCTAAAAGCCCTTCTGAGTAGTTTCCTTGGGAGGACTTCCTTCTGAACAAGCCCAGCTGCTTCAGCTCTCTCTGGCACAGAGTTTCCCCCCTGCAATCAAGTTATTCTGAGAGAAGGTCAGGATTCAAGGAAGCCAGGATCCAGAAAGACATTAAATGGTCAAGGGACTTCGATATCCTGTCACAGAACTTCCAGCAATGTCACAGTATTAAATGAAATGCAATCCCAAACCCAGACATTGTGGGTTTGGATGAGTTTTTTGAAAATTAATTTGCCATTGAGTAGTACCTAACAGGACTATCTGCCTCCAATTGATTTCTTATGCAGAGGACGATATACTTGAAAAATGGAGGAAGAAAAATCTTTGAAACCTCTTCTTAATGATACCACTGACACAGCAATAGCACTGGAAATACCACTTGAATATTCCTGCACCAGAAAACAAAAAAGGGGGAAAAGATATTATGGGAATAATACACAATTACATGGTTGAAAGCCTAAATGTGAAAAGGATTTTTTCCCAACATTTGCTAAATACATTAGCCAGAACTCCTCTCCAAATTTAAATATACATGGAGATTGCTCGTTTATGTGAAATTATGAGGTAATTTTATGTTATTTTCTTTTATTTTACGGATGAATAGACTCATATGAGGTCTAAGAATTACTCCTAAGCAAAAGTACTGATTGTGACTTCCACTTGCTTTTCCTTTCCCTAACAAAGTTATTAGAACTGTTAGAAAATACTTTTTTTTTTTTTAATTGCATTCAGCAAAGTGGTCAAGACTTAAAATTGAACTCATAATGTATTGGGGCAAGTGACCAAGACCAGTTGTTCTTTCAGAAAATTTTGAATTATCAGAACACAAAAGAACAATACACGATTATGTTTGAAAAAAATTTTAAAGAGACCCCTGAAGTCTTAAGTTCTGTTCAATTTGAAATGATCATTCCAGCCAAAGAAGCTGTTTTATGAAATAAGAATGCCTTCTATTATTTCCCTTGGTAAGTGAAAGCGGTTTATGTGTTTTTCTTAAAAACACTGTGGTCTGGGTTCTCCCCATTTATTTCTGTCTGCCAGAATAATTTGAATTTTCTCTAGATTCCCCCATATTTGCTCTAGATTCCATATACAGCCACATCTAATTGCTGATATGAGTCTTGTTCTGGAGGTATTTCACACTTTTGGCTAACACTAGAGCCAAGTGTGAATCTACTCCTACTCCAATCATTTAAATTAGAGATTAGGTGGGTTGATTATACATCAAAACTCTTCCTTATTTTTCTTTATGTTATTACACCCTTGTCACCTAGCAGATAGTTGAAGTGTTGAGTCTTGCAGTTTGTTTGTGTTTGTAGAAATAATCTGGTGATAGGTTAGGTATGTCTTTGATGCAGTTCTGTTTGCTCATAAATATTGCACAAAGCTGTGTTTTCTAGACATTTTGTTGAGAATAAAGCAACAATAGATAGTTCCTTCACTCACAGATCCAAGTTTCTTTCAGCAGGACTCCACCAAAATACAGGGGGGCTTCTGCGTTTTTTCATGTGACCCTACAAGTATTTCCCTAGTAATCATAATCATCATCATCATCATCATCACCATGTTTTAGAAGGGAAAGTTTGCTTCCCTAATGCCAAAGATCTGTTGTTGCAGAGCCCGGCCTTTGTTCAGCTTCTAAATTTGATTTGGAATCCAGGTGGCCACCATTGGACATGAGATCTCTGAGGCTTTTGTTTAACCTATGAACTGCCATTGGCATTCACCTATGGAAAATTCAGTATTACTGAAATCGAAATGATTTAACATCTAAGCATAGCCACCTCTTTCAGAATGTGGAAGGTTACAGAAGTTCTTCATATACTTTCCACTAACCTTTTCTCCATTTTCTCCTCTTCTGCTTAATTGCTTCAGGGAAAATTGCTTGAGGAAATACTGCTTTAAAAAGTGATTAATACAACCTCTTATATTTTCAGTTAAAAGGTGAACATCTGTAACAAATACTTCCCTAAGGTTTGGCATTTAATTTAGGCCTCCTTATTTTTTTTCCTTTATGCTTAGAAACTTGTGTTCAGTTTGAGACCAGTCCAACCAGATATTCCATTTACCTGTATTTACCTCCATTTATCTCTATCTCTCTATTTATTTCCAAATCTTGCACAGGGAAATTCCAGGGGGCGAGGAATGGTTCCCCACAATGTTACTGGAAAGAGAGATAACTGCCTCTCAGAATACATTTTATGAACATGAAGTCCATCATTTATGCAACATACTACTGGAAAATTATATGCATATTTTATGAAAGAAAACAAAATCCTTGGGGTCCATGAATTATGAAGGTTTTGCCTGTTTTTTTAGAATTTAGAAGTTTAGCTGTGTTGTAATTGTAAACTGTACAGTATCATTTCTGAATGACCAAGTCTGTTCCCAGCCATGGCTGAAACAGTCCAGGTTTATGTAGAGTGCAGTCTGAAAAAACCCAAACAGGATGCTTTCAGAACCATTGGCAGTATGTGAGAAGACTAAATGGCTGCCAACCTGGATTTTTATTGAAATAAGGGTTGTAGTAATGTCTGATTGTGATAGCTAATTTTTTTTGTGATCTGAAGTAAACTGGGTGTAATTCATTTGTCTCCTTTAAAAAGCGAGTCTACAAAAAGTGTCACACGCTAAAGAGCCATAGTTTTAGGCAGCATCTACACAGCTGGACTGCTAACTGCTGGTGTGGACTTTCCTCCTCCAGTGAATTCTGGAATATGATGGGTATGCCTTAATTAAACATTAGTGGTGGTTTAATCTAACCTGTCCTTTACTAAGAAAAGATCTCAAAAGAAGCTGAAGAGTTGTAAAAAACAATGCTCTAAAATAATGGCCCATTACAATTGTTGCATATTTGTAAGTCATACTTTTGTCTGAAATACAAACCTTGTGCATCAGAAACAATGTGTGGTGGGCTGCAGAATCAAGGAGGTAAACGTCCTCACAATATATAAGTAATAGGGAATCTCTCACAAGACACATGTTTCTAGCTAGAGACTATCCCATAATTTCTAAAAGTGAAAGGTCCAGCAAAAATGGTTCCATGCAGAATTACATATGAAAAGAAATATTTCTCTTGAAGATTGAATACTGTTCCTGACCCTCTTTTTGGATACCAGTTCCTCACTGTATGTGGATCCTTGGACTTCCAGGTAGTCTCCACTTAAACTCAAAGTGACCTTGGTGCCTAATTCTTCAGAGGTGGCATGGTCTTCCCAGTAATGATGTGGATTAGCAGGGGTGCGTTCTTAATTTGTTTATTCATTGCAGGCCTTGATGTACGCTTGACTCCAAATGCTGCTTTGAGATTTTGTCATTAAATCAATGATTAACAACCAAATGGGTTACTATAACTGGAAACACATTGGGTAGAAAGATGTAGTAACATACAGAATTTGTTTGGTTTTTTACAATGTTATGCAGTTTTTAATAAGAAACTATTTTGATTTATATTCAAAATAAAATACACTCTAGAAAATAGTTATATGTATCAGTATGTCAATAATAAAGCACATCTTGTAACTTAATTTGAATTAATCAAGTTTTAAAAAAATAATTAGATTGAATATATCTCTAATATAATTTCATAATGGTAGATTCATATAAGTTTAGCATGGCAATTTCTAGTCATTAGACATCTTAGAAATTACTGAATTCTTAGCATTAATATTTTATTTAAAATCTCTGCAAATACATTTTTTAAAATTTAATATTAAAAATTACCTTAGTGATATGAAATTTAAAAATACCAAAAATATTTAAGAATCATTTTCTTTGCTAAGATAATACTTGGCAAAGCTGGTTTGTGATTTTATAAAGAAAGGTTAACTGGTGCATTTGTTGGGGTGGGAGGGAGAAGACCAGCAGTTTTATCATAAAATCAGAATGATTTGGGTTGGAAGGGACCTTAAAGATCATCTAGTTCCAGCACCCTGCCATGGGCAGGGACACCTTCCACTAGACCAGGTTGCTCCAAGCCCCATCCAGCCTGTCCTTGAACACTGCCAGGGATGGGGCAGCCACAACCTCTCTGGGCAACCTGTTCCAGTGCCTCACCACCCTCACAGTGAAGAACTTCTTCCTTACACCTAATCTAAATCTACCCTCTTTCCATTTGAAACAGATACCCCTCGTCCTATCACTACAGGCCCTTGTAAAAAGTCCTTCTCTGGCTTTCTTGTAGTCCCCCTTTGGGTACTGGAAGGCTGCTGTTAGGTCTGCCTGGAGCCTTCTCTCCTCCAGGCTGAACAACCCCAACTCTTTCAGCCTGTCTTCATGGGAGAGGTGCTCCAGCCCTCTGATCATCTTCGTGGCCCTCCTCTGGACTCAACCAACAGGTCCATGTCCTTCTTATGGTGGGGGCCCCAGAGCTGAATGCAGAAATCCAGGTGGGGTCTCAGGAGAGCGGCATAGAAGGGCAGAATCACCTCCCCTGACCTGCTGGTCACAGAATGCAATTTGCTTTCTGGGCTGCAAATGCACATTGCTGGCTCAAATTCAGTTTTTCATCTACTAATACCCCCAAGTCCTTCTCCGCAGGGCTGCTCTCAATCCACTGATCGCCCAGCCTGTATTTGTGCTTGGGATTGCCCCGACCCATGTGCAGGACCTTGCACTTGGCCTTGCTGAACTTCAAGAGGTTCGCACAGGCCCACCTCTCAACCCTGTCCAGGTCCCTCTGGATGGCATCCCTTCCCTCCAGCGTGTTGACCGCACCACACAGCTTGGTGTCGTTGGCAAATTTGCTGAGGGTGCACTCAATCCCACTGTCCATGTCGCCGACAAAGATGTCAAACAACACCAGTCCCAATACCAACCCCTGAGGGATGCCACTCGTCACTGGTCTCCACTTGGACATCGAGACATTGACCACAACTCTGAGTGCGACCATCCAGCCAATTCCTTATCCACGGAGTGGTCCATCCATAAAATCCCTGTCTCTCCAATTTAGCGACGAGGATATCATGCGGGACAGTGTCAAACACTTTGCACAAGTCCATATAGATGACATCTGTTGCTCTTCCCTTATCCACCAACGCTGTAACACTGTTGTAGAAGGCCACCAAATTTGTCAGGCACCATTTGAAGCCATGTTGGCTGTTAGCTCCTCAGTTTTACTCAGAAATAAAGCAGAAACTCCTTGTTCTGAGCACCACCATCTTTTTGAAGGACTGTGCAGATCTCAGAGTTGCCTTACAGCCACAGCATCCTATGCAGCAAAGATGTTCAAAGGTATAGCACAAGAAAACATGAAAACCATTTTGCCTGAGGGAAATTAAATTCACCATGGAATGTGAGGAACAGGCCTTCTATAACATATCTTCATGAGCTGTCATGCCCTGCATATTGTTTTTTGAACATTGTCATGAGACTTACATATATAGCTGTCTCATCTGTCCCTGTTCTTCCCAATGCAAGGCCCACACATCACACATCACCCATCTTCAGAACAGGGCAATTGCCTTTCTCCCATTCTGTTGACCTATTTTGCTCAGTATTTTTTTTCCAAGATGGCATGTCAAAACACTGGAAGGGATTGTTTATTGTTAAACCTTTCTTTCCCCATTATTGCAGTCTTCTAATTGTTAAAGAAATAACACTTTGTCAGAATAAGGCTGCCACAAATTTCCAAAATGAAAAATGATTGGCAGTGGGGATCAAATGTTACTGCTGGACTACAATTCCACCCTCATGCAGACCAGGGCAGACTACAAATCCCCAGAGGTGATGCCCTCAACACAGAAAGAAAGTCTGACTAAACAAGCATCTTCCCTGAATTAAGGATAACTCCACCTCATCTTCCACAGTTTTTCATTTGGCAATTTAACCATCCAATTAAATCAATCCTTTCAAGTGGCATGATTTAATCATGCTGCCTCTAGGTTGCCTGTTATAATTTTCTTCTCCCTCTCCATCTTCTTGTTTCTTCTACATTGTGACTTTTAAGATCTTTTAAGTATTTCAGGGCAGAAACTGATGCTGCTGGGAGACACAGGGTCTACTTAGCTGACCTACTTAGTACAATCGTTGTTAGCAAGTGAGTGTTGTTCCCCTGAAAGATCCAGCACTGAACAATGCTGAAAACTATCAAAGCAGATTTATTTCCTTTCTTAGAACAGATCCACATGTTACTAACATGCCTGGTATCTTACAGATGGTATGTGTGTCATGTTTAATGTATTTTAAAAGGCACTTTTTTTTTCTGTGCAACCCTTAGGGTGCAATTAAATAAAGCCAATGCACAGAAGACTAGCATATGAAGGCAATGCACAAGCACTTTGTACCCCAGGGCTGTACTACATACAGATCCTTCTTTTCAAAATTCTTAGATTTTGTCATAAATATAAGTGGTTTTGGCAGGAGGTAAATGCTTAAGCCTGTCCTTTTTTTGACCTGAGCATCTCTTGTAGGGCTCAATATTCTTGCTGTACATAAATAAACTAATGATGCATAGGAGATAAGATGAGTTCTAGAAACTGTTCTGTATACAACTCAAACAGGAAAAAAACTCTTGCAAAATTAAGGCTGAATTACCTGTCTCAAAGTTATGAGCATTTCTCCTTGAATGTAGTCATTGCTTGATCTTCTTTTCTTCTGTTTTTCATCCATTTGAGCTTTGGAGATTCTTGTGTCATCAACTTGATAAGTATCTTTTAATTGTCAGTCATTTTATTTACCCTGAGATGTTTTAAAGATCATTTGATTCTGCAAGAGGGGAAAAAAAAAAATCTGTCAATGTTCTTTCTGGTGTTCCACTGATTTCACTGACAAGGTATCAAACGTATATTTCCTAAAAGTTGCAAAGAGACAGGATATTTTTTTTAATATTGAGGTAATAGTGAGAATGGCTGGTAAAAACAGATAGGGTTTGGAAACACAAACATTTTGTCTGGAGCTTTTTTTAACTATAATCTAGTCTGATAGTATCACTACCCAAGAAGTTCTATCTTCCTTATATTCTTTGACTACTGGGACTACGCCACCAGAGTAAGAAATCTTGTGATGCTAGCATTTAAATTAAAATCCAAGATTTGGATTGGTGTTGAACAACTCAAGCTGTAGTGGTACCTAGAAGTAATGCTGTCCCTGGGTATCATCCCTCTGGCCCTATTCTCTGTCAGTTAACATTGGCATCTGCTCTGCAGTGCCCGACATAGACTCCTGGATGTATCACTATGACTTTCCTGCCTACCAGCTCACCTGCATGTTCAAGGTAGCACAGGAATAGGCAAGAACTGAGATGCCCAACATTTTCTTCCAGATAGCTATAGCAAGCACATCAAACCTTTTTTATCCCTTCAGAGGGCTGGGTGAGAAAGACATTAAAAGACTACAGGGACTGAGTGATGTTTCCCAATGTCCCCTCCCAGGAGGAGGCTTGAATTGAAGGGTGTTTGCCTTAGCAACTAGGCTTAAATATCTCCAAAGTCTGTGTTAGCTTTTTTTCCTGGGTGAAAGACAAAGGAAGAACAGTATTGGGCAAAGCCTGACTGAAAATTAGAGTTCGATGAACAATGCCGATACAATCTAAGTGCTAAATTGAAAGACTTCAGTGAGGAACAAAGTAGTTCCAGCTCAACAGGCTGCTTCACATTTAAAACTGAAAGTCCACAACTAGTCCAATTAAGCCTCAAATAAATACTTCTCCAGTTGACTTGATTCACTTTAATGGAAGAAAGTAAGGTTGCCAGGTCTGAAATTAGTCCTGCCCTGCTTTGTATGCCTTTGGTGCAGAAAACAGTCGACTCCGGGTGAGCCAATTGCATGAGCTAACTTTTGACATTTCATTAGAACATGAAAGCAAGGGCTGACCCGAGTTTTTCTGAAGTTTTCTAAAAAGCCAGGTTTGCTTTTGAAAACATGGAATGCACTGTATGTATCCACAAGTCATCACCCAAAATCTTACAGAAGAAAAGGAATCCTCTATCATGTGTTCAGCAAAAGGTCAAGAATTTACACCTTTGACATGTTGTTCCATCAAGGTAAGACAGAGACCTCGTTTTGTGATATTCTGAGGCTCTGCCTGGTAGCTACTGTTATAAACGCTCGTGACAAATTGGAGGAGCCAATTTGTATTGGATAAAAAATCGAATTTATTAGCAAACGATAAGAGAGCAAAACAGCACTGGGCAGCCGTGGAGGCAATGCTCCGCCACAAGCTCGCGCTGAAACTGGGGAAGAGTCTCTTTATTTATACAGTCTTTTAGTCCCTGATACATGACGGCTGGCTGGTATCTTCAGTATCTTGTGCCATCGGTTGTTAGGTGGTCGGTAATCTGCCTTCTGGTGGTTGTTGGGATGAAGGCCGAAGTCTTCCTCAGCTGTTCTTTAGGTGACTCAAGTCCCATTCATGCTAATCATCAGTATGTAATTGTCTACTCAACTGGATACTTATGGTCTTAGATAAGTGAAGAATGTCCCTACCTTTACAGGTTTTAGATAAGTAAAGAATGTCCCTACCCCCACATGCGATTTCATGAACAAAGTTTACCCGTTCATTACAGCTGCCAGAAGATCAGGTGAGTTATTAAGACCATATGGGAAAAAAAAAGAGGGATTATGTGGAAGACAACTATGGTATTGCTAAGCAAATGTGTAACTTAGCATTATAATCTTCAATGCAGCAAAGCTGGTCCCAGCCCCCTTCCTCTGAGTTCATCTGCTCTCCATTTGTTATATAGTTCTGTGTTTCACACCATGTTCATCAGCTTTGAATTTTCTGGTACAGAAATAAATTTGCTCTATCTATTCACCACATACCCCTATTTTTCTTTGTGGGAAATTCTTCTGTTTGCAGAGTAAAAATGAGGGTGATTTTTTTTTTTCTTGCTTGCTTCTTTTTCTGTTCAATAGTTCATTAATTTGCAGACAAGATCAAAAGCTTCTTCAGCCTTCTGAAATAAACTGATGGGCACTGTCAAAACATCCATGAAATTACATATTTTTTCACATGAGTATAAAAAGTGCTCATTGTGTTTAAACATGAAGAAATCCAGATCTGCCACTTACTCTAATGTAATGCACCTTGCAATTGCCTGTTTTTAAAAGCCAAAGAACACAAAATGCTGCTTTATAGATGTAATATTATGAACAAAAAAACTGGCAGCAGAGTGTCCAAGACTTCTGACACAAAATAAATCTATTCAGGTCAGATATGACTTCAGGAATTATTGAGTAACTGCATGACTAGACTTTTAAAGGAATGAGAAATGAAGGTTACTACACAAATATTGTGTTTTTGTTACAAGTAGGTGAATTTTGACTCTCCTTTTGATTGCCATAACTGTATAGCACACTGGTGAGAGACTGAACTGTTATCTCGAGCTATTTGTCTCGAAGATGGTTGTGAGAGACTGGACTGTCATCTCAAGCCATTCCTCTCAAGGATTGTTTGCTGTGATGAGCCACTTATCCCAGAGATGACCTGTTTAAGCAGGGCTCTCCTCTGTCCATAAGGAGGATTATCAGGCCACTGAGGGCTCCAGGGGAGGAGATAGACTGGAGCCGGCGAAGCATGCAGGAATGTGGAGACTACCATTGTCATGGAAACCGTAGTCTTTGAGATAAGGTACTGGTTTCTAGTGTTGATCACACGAAGGTCATGTGAGAGATGAAACCTGCAGCCGTGAACAGTGCGTGAACAGTACATATGTGCATAGAGCATCGAACTATGTCCTATAAAAAAACGTGGTGACAAGCTATGGTGTGCACCCATCATGGAAGAATTGAAGACTGAGGAC
The DNA here is from genome assembly GCF_964188355.1 of Buteo buteo. NCBI lineage: Eukaryota > Metazoa > Chordata > Aves > Accipitriformes > Accipitridae > Buteo > Buteo buteo. The sequence continues at coordinate 462,499 of NC_134188.1, read as the reverse complement.
CAGCGGGACGGCACTGGATCCATGGTGGTGACTATTCTTGCAACTCTATCCCGACTGCTTGCTTGATTCCTGCCTTTTCTTCCATTCTATCGTACTGCTACTTTTGATACTTTTGATAATAAAAGCTCTTTTGGGTATACAGCATTTGACCTCGTTTGTGTCTTAATCTTGCTCTTGGGATCATATCAAAACCTTCTCCAACATGGGATTGGGACACACACATCACCTGAACTGGCCTTTGCTTTTAGGGACATTTTGTCCCTTTTTAGGTTGTCATGAGAGAAAGTGAAGAGGTGACAAAACCACACTTTAGCTGGGTGCGATTCACCTCACTTAATTTTAGGTATTGCTAATGTATATGTTTACATCTCTGCTACTAACAGAAGGCTCAATTTCTAATCAACAGAAAGAAAAGAGAGATCTCAAGGTGCTCTTCATTTGTGTTGCCTGTCTGTGCCCTTCAGCTACCTGCCATGCCAGTAGACAGCTCTCTTGAGTTCAGAGGACCGGCCACTATGCAGACAGCCCCACCAAAAGCAGTAGAGTAGAGTAAAGGCAACCAGCAAAGCTTCCAGCTAGTCTTTGAGAGTAGTCAGTTAAATACTAATTTTTATCACCTGTTTCACAGCCACAGGAACCATGTGATTGCTAATATTCAGCTACCTGCTAACACTTCAAATACATCTCTCCGGAATTGCTCTTAAGTAGTGTATGTGTTGTACAGAAAACACTGTTTTATATCAGCAGATAAACAGACTAGCTTTCAGACAAGCAAGGCCTGTCTTCACGCTTCATGCACAAGAAACAAATTCCAAGCAAAAGGTAAGTAAAAAACAATTGCTCTAAGTTTAACTTAATTATGTCAAATTTCTATTCATATTTTAGCACTTGAGTAAGCATCTGACAGCTAGTGAGATGGTAGGTGAGTGCAGAGGAGGCTGAGAAACAGGTATTACCTTTAAACATGTTTGCAAGAGAGCTGAGAAAATTCACAGCCAAAACAGCCTTAAGGGTCCCAAAACATGCATGTATGATGTAAAATAGCCTTTGGTTACCACACTGAAGCTTGCTTTACATGTCAAACCCAGGTAGACTCAGGTGCCAAGCTCAGCTCACAGTAGGGATTACAAGTTTTAAACTCTTACTGAAGGGGTATTTGAACCTGGGCTCAGGTTTTGAACAGTGTCAACAGCAAGTGCATTAAGGCTTCAGCCTAGGCTTCTGATCAGCGTCGGGTCACCAAACACCAGACCTGCCTCCCAGCAAAGGCTGAGTGTATGTACATACGCAGACAGTAAAAAAGATTTACAGCTTTAAAAACAGCACTGTATTTAAAGAAATCAGCTCAATCAAAAGTGTGAACCATTTTACACGGGACAGTTTGACGTTTTAATTAGACATGGATAATTTACTTCCCCAAATAATTAAGTACTTTCATGTATCTAACTCTAGAGTATTTGAAGCATACGGTTCCATCAGTGAAATCTAGTAGTTATTTATTCTGAACTCACATAACATAAATAGATAATGACTAGTGATCTACTTAAATATATATGTGAAAACGAATAAAGAAATAATATTCAGCTCCAAAAAGACAAACTACATGCAAAACCAAGCTCCTGCTCTGAAAAATCACTGCTAATTTAAAGTACAATGTACTAATAGCCTTTCCCGATAAGCTTATCTGGAGGCATTATGGATAAGGAGGGTTGGCTACCTCACATCTCCATCATTTCTTCATCAGTCTGACCTTTTGATCCTGTTGCAACAGGCTGCCATAGGTTTTCTATTAATGTCTTAATTCTCAATATATTCTTACAGTTTGTCCTCCTTACGTCCCCCTCACACTCTGGAAGGATTGCTACTAAAAATCAGGAAAGTTATCCCATTGCCACAGTTCATGCCTCTACAAGTCCCTGGTTCATTTCATATTCAGTTTTTCATCTACTAATACCCCCCAAGTCCTTCTCCGCAGGGCTGCTGACAATCCCTTCACCCCCCAGCCTGTATTGATACTGGGGGATTGCCCCGACCCATATGCAGGACCTTGCGCTTGGCCTTGCTGAACTTCAAGAGGTTCGCATGGGCCCACCTCTCAACCCTGTCCAGGTCCCTCTGGATGGCATCCCTTCCCTCCAGTGTGTTGACCGCACCACACAGCTTGGTGTCATCGGCAAACTCGCTGAGGGTGCACTCAATCCCACTGTCCATGTCGCTGACAAAGATGTCAAACAACACCAGTCCCAATACCGACCCCTGAGGAATGCCACTCATCACCAGTCTCCACTTGGACATCGAGACATTGACCGCAACTCTTTTGAGTGTGACCATCCAGCCAATTCCTTATCCACGGAGTGGTCCGTCCATAAAATCCCTGTCTCTCCAATTTAGCGACGAGGATATCATGCGGGACAGTGTCAAACACTTTGCACAAGTCCATATAGATGACATCTGTTGCTCTTCCCTTATCCACCAACGCTGTAACACTGTTGTAGAAGGCCACCAAATTTGTCAGGCACCATTTGCCCTTAGTGAAGCCATGTTGGCTGTCACCAATCGCTTCCTTATTCCCACATGCCTTAGCAAAGTTCCCAAGACGATCCGATCCATGATCTTGCCAGGCACAGAGGTGGGACTGACTGGCCTGTAGTTCCATGGGTCTTCCTGATTTGGGGGGAAAATCTGATTTTGGGGGTACTTCCTTAGCTGTGGGCTTAGAGACCTTTAAAAACAGTTATAAATATACTAATAGGGCTAACACTATTGAAAAGGCAGAGAGAAATGAAATAAATTTTTCTGAACTCTCACTTTTGTACTAATGTTTTGGTGGGTTAGAAGTAACATAATTCTCTGACATCACAAACTTTATCAATATTTTCTGTGTTTGAGGCTTAAAATGGACATTATATTTCAATCCACCTACATCTTGTCTCTTCAAAGCAGAAGAAACAAGTCAGCTTGTTTGATGAACAAACTCAGGGGAGTATGTCAACAATATTTGACCTGCTTTGGGACCATGCCAGTAGCAATAATGAAGTACAAAATAGTCCACTTGTTTACATTCTTATTATACATCCACTGAATGACAACTGTTACTAAGAATAAAGAATTTCCCTTTTTCCATGAAGACAGAAAAATGAAAAATTTTTAGTGACAAATTTTTGTCACCTAAATTTTATTCAGCACACTGTACTTCTATTTAATAACAAATAGCCAATTAAACTGCAATTCTGGGTTTCTTTTTCAGCACATAAATGGATAATGTTATTTCAAATATTTTGATGGTACCATAAGAACGTTATAAGGTTTTGAGGGAATTACATTAACTAGACTTCTACACTTTCAGATTTATTAGCATACTTCTTGTTGAACTAACTTTGGAATAATCATTAAGTGGATGGAAATCCTTCATATAGATTGAAGAGCAGTGTTGACACAGTTATAAAATCTATTATGAACAGCAACTTAAGAGGCCTAAGAACTTCATATCATTGGCTTAATTACTTAATTATGGTAACTACAATTTTTCAGAAAGATAGTGAGCTGCTTTGCCCATTAGACAACCCTTTGGGGTTGTTATTGTTTGCAATTGTTTTAGCAACAGTAACAGGAAAGTAACTCTTCCCTTGATTCAGGGAAGGTTCATGGTTATTGTAAAAATATTCAAAGGAGGCACATGCAGTCTCTGGCACACTGTGGAGAAAGAGCTTTAAAAACAGCCAGTTCATGCTTTGCAGTATCACACAGCTCCACTGCCACAGCTTCAGTCTGTCATGCACAGAGAAATGGAGGAAATAAGGGGTTAAAACCACAATCCCTGACAGTTCTTAGTGCACTTTTTAAAGTTGCAAACATCTTGAGACAGCTAGTGAATGAGCTGGTTGCTCAAAAAAAATAATAATAAAAAAAAAAAAAACTCAAACAGTGGCTTCTGTGAGCTAACAAAATCCAGTAACTCTTCACCTCCAGAAGTGCAAGTGGGCACATTGCAGGGGTTGGAGCAGCAGTTGTTTCAGGAGAAAAAATGAACTGGTTCTCAAATTCTGTATCACAGCTTAACGGAGCAATTCTAGTGAAAAGTGGCAAGTAACAGTCATCTCAGTCATAAAATTATAAATCCTTCTGCCACCAATGCTGCTAACTGTCCTTCAGCTGTCAATATGATTTGCTTGGGCAAGGAGTCAAGTGTCTCCAGATCACTAACACCAGCAGATCAGTACCTGCAGTATGTACAATACTCTTCACTGTCAATGCATGTGAACGTAGGACTCTGTGCATCATGTCTGAACTTGTTACAGTTCTTAATTGCTTGTTTACCCCTCTATCATCTTCTGTCTTCTCTTCTACACTGCCTGAAAAGTTCGCTTCCTAAAATGGCAGCATGTGGGAACTTCCAATGGTATTTTTTGCTGTATTGACACATAAGGAAAATGCCAACAGCAAACTTGGAAAGTCCTTTCCTTTAGGTGTCAAGTACAGAGAAAGACTGTGAGGGCCAAATTCCAAAGGCAGTTGCTCTCCCTTTGCAGATCCGGATGAGCAAATGTATCACACCGAACAGCAACACTGGGGCAGAACAAGCCTTTTTTTTTTTTTTTTTTATGGGAAGCTGGAATAGTGGACATAACATAAAAGAGAAAAGAGACTGAGTTTGTTTACTACTTGCCAATGAATCTACTATGACATCTACTATGAATCTACAATGAATGACTGACTGGGCTTTGAAGCTGAAATCAAATTGGTGAGATGTTTTTGCTTTTACTATTTATACTCTGTTCTTTATTCTTGGACGTGTTCACATATGTGAAATCTATAATAATGAAGTTTTAAACCATATGCAAATGGGACTAAAAGTAACTGAAAAACTCACAAATTTTATTGAATAAACTGCACAGATTGCAATTAATTGTTCAATAAACTACATTAATAAATTGTTCAATAAATTGCATTGCAATCAATTGTTAAAAAACTGCATAAGTTTTTCAGCCGAGATACAACCTTTGACAATGACTTTTCCTCCAATTTTCTTGATCTGCAAGTCTACTGCAATATTCCGAAGTTTTCAATCTTAAAAAATAAATTTCAGGCATATTGTTAAGGATCTCAGGAAAGAGCCTAAATCTGAAGGTTTTGCTTTGTCATCAACATTCTAGAATGAATCAGGAGGTGTTTGAGCCTCAGGGACCAAAGCTGAACCATATGAAAACCAGGACATGGCTTTAAATCACTTAATTTCCTTCTGACATTGGGGTTTACCTAACAGTAAGCAGAGACTGGTGAAAGAAGGCACGGTCTGCAGTTACCTTGGGTTGTCTGCGGTTCTCACGGGGTCATTTTGAGAGCTGGGATTATGTACTGGTTTCGCCTGGGATGGAGTTAAATTTCTTTGCAGTGCTTTGCATGGGGCGACGCTTTGGATCTGTGGTGAGAGCGGTATTGATGGCAGGAGGATGTCTCAGTTGCTGAGCAGTGCTCGCACGGCGTCGGGGCGTCTTCGGGTCCTCGCGCTGCCCTGCCAGCGGGTGGGCTGGGAGGTGGGGGGCACAGCTGGGGTGGCTGGCCTTGGCTGACCGAGGCGGTATCCCCTACTGTATGGTGTCACGCTCAGCAATAAAAGCCGGGGGGAGAGGATGGAAGTGGGGCACGTTTGGAGGGACGGCATTTGTCATCCGAAGTAACTGTTACAGCTGACGGAGCCCCGCTTTCCTGGAGATGGCTGAACAAGAGATGCTCCTTACGAACCAACAATATCGAATTTATACCTGGTTTTGTGTCCCTAGAATCATGCAAACAGCTTTACAGATTCAAACATCTAACTCTGTCATCGTGACAGAGCCCAGGATGAATCCCATTCAAGTTGCAGGACATCACTCAGTTCTGATCAGTGCCCAGTTTTTCAGATATCAAAAGTCTCTGTTGCTGAAAATCTGTAATAAGCACAGAGTTTCTCAGATTTCTTGTCGACTAAGCTTCCAAATAAGATGGAGAAAGAAATATTATAGTAGCAACTTTTTGGTGGTAGTTTAGTAGATTTTATTTCTTTGATTTACTGCAGTACTAAGAAATTTAGAGAATGTGGTGATCTGCAGCACTGGAAGAAACCAATTATTAGCTGAACACTATTAGATCTGCAAAATCATGACTAGTTTGTGCTTGGATGGCAACTTAGGTCAGAAGTATTTCTTGTTTTGAGTAGGAAGTTCTCTTGAACAGAAACTGCTCAGTAGCTCACAAATTGAATGACTATATAAAGAGTTTTTAATAATAACTGTCTGCTTTAAAAATTATTTATCTACATTAAAGAAACATATTGAATACTAATCTTTGTCTTTCATAAAATGTGTGCATGAATAAATAATAATGAATAATGAATAAATAATTTCTCCTAAAGTAACTAGACAATTCCACAGAATCTTGTTCTGTCGATCAGGTTTTAATCTCATTTCATAATACAAGTAACTGTGAGGTACTTACTTAGGTTAGATTTTATTTTGATAAGTTATTCTGTAAATTATACAATAGTAGTCTTATCTATCATTTAGCTAGTGACAGAGTATCACTTGCTATGCTGTATTTAAACAGCCAGTCACCGTATACAGTCGTATGAATGTATTCCTTGAGTATGCACATGCATTTGACATACACAAACTGTATATTAACTGAATTATATTAATTAAAATACAGCCAGAATGATTCTTACATGCCATCTTGTGGAAAATCAATGAAATTTTCTTATCCAGTAGCTGATACTAGAAATTCTGAACTCACAAAGAGCTGTTGGAAGTTCTAAAAATAGCTATTAGAAAGAAGGATAAAATATTGCTGCAACAAGATATAGCTGCTGCTAATACCTTTCTATAGCATCTGTTAGCTACAACAAATAACTGAATGAAAAAAATAGCGCATACTTCTCTGTCTGAGGCTTCCTCCCAGCATATTTTCACCATGGATTTCTTTAAATGTGGCCAAAACACACTTTAGAGCTGAAACAGTTAAAAGGTGTCATTCTTAACCAATAGCCATAGAGGAAAATGTGTTTATCTAGTTAATAAGAGGTGGCTTTAAAAAAAAAGCTTTGAATACAGTATTTTAAAACTCTAATTACAGTACCAGTGTTCTAATGTCACTCAGATGTCTTTTATTATATTTGTATAGCTCCTCTGCAATGTCTCATTAGTCCTCAAACATAATCTGCTGGTAAAACATTGAACATACATAGCTTACATGTGAAAGATCTCAGTATTAAATTTTAAAAGTATTGACTGTATGAAAATCCAGGTTTCACAAGAGAAATCAGAATGATTTCAGCAGAGGCAAAATCTCACCTATTACATATAAAATTGAAAAAGTTTCCAGTTTTACTTTCTCCACAAATTTGCGGCACCTTCTCCAAGTGAACTGTATGGCCTTCAGACAGGTATCCAGAAGGAAGTATTTTGTAAAAAAAAAACTCTAGCAGGATTATTATGCTTTCTTCTTTGCTTAGATTAATGCATGGAAATGGGAATAGAGATATTGAATATAATTTCTTAATTTTAAAGGGACTATTGGATAATGCTGACATTAAAAAAAGCCTAGCAAAAATGCAGGAAATATTATTCTCCACTTTTCAAAGAGGTTTTGATCAGAGACTTTAGAACCTTGTTTTCCAAAAGCTGTTTAAAATGTTGCTTAGTACAATATTGATGGAATTGTTTGTCACATGGTTAATCATAAGCACCCTTGATGTCATCCCAGACAAGAGTTAAGAAGGTAGTAGCTAAGGTAATAAAATGGGCATCTTGAAGGTCCTTTAAAAGACACTAAGGCAAATGCTGTAGAGGATCATAGCAGTGACTCAGGCTGAAACTGGAAAATAATGTGCTACCATGTCAACTAGAATGACCAGCAAGTTCTTGTATTACACCGCAGATGACTTCAACGAAACTAATGAAATAGTTCTGTGATAAATCAGAAGAATTTACCAGTTCAAACAGTGTTTAATCCTATTTTTCCAACTACCTTCCAAACTAAAACTGCATTATTTCTCCCAACCTAAAAGTATTTTTTTCCTAATTACACATATTTAAAAGACTTTGTGTATGCCTTATGTACTGAGTACTAAGTAGACAAATTATGGTAAATAATGGGTGATTTTTTTATTTCTCTACAAAAATCATGTAAATATGGAGTAAAACATATCTGATGTGCATGTAATGTCACACACTTCTTGGTGTGCTCAGAGAAAAGATTTGAATTTCCCTATGACCCCTTCAATTGCTGGGGAAGAGGCAGATATGTCAGCTTTTTACTTGTATTTTTTGTAACAGTACATTGCCAAAAATACTCCAGTCTCCCAAGGGTTCTAATGAAAGGCTATGTGTAGGTTAATGGATTATATTGAAAATACAGCGTGTTCAAATGTGAAAGAAGGAGGTGTGGTTTTCCTCTTTCAATTTCTTCACATCTTTTATTCTCTCCAAATCACATGGCTCACTAATGCATTTAGAGCTCTCTCCTGTTGAAAACAGCTGTGAAACACAGCGGTTGCCCTTCTCCCACCTCCTACACCTACCACCCTTTCCTTCCCAGAGAGCCTTTATCACCCCCGGGCTGCACACAGAAACCTGAAGGAGTTTGGGGCCCTTTTTTCTGGCCTTCCTGGCTAGAAAGGATAATAATAATCTACAGCCTCCCCAGAAGTCTGAAAGTGCGGAAGAACAAATCTTCGTCTCTTCAGTTTGCTTGTGTTTCTTAGCACAGGTGCAGGAAAAAGCCAATCCTCCTACAAGTCAGGAGGATTTCTGAGGAAACTGAGGAGGGAACAGGCAGTATTTAAATGCCAGCAAAATAGACAAAGACACAGAAATCCTTCTCTGGAGGACTAACGCACCGATCCAAATGCATACAGCCTCCCCAGGTCAGCTGCCAGACCCATTGCAGAGGCAAATAATTTCTTCCAAAACAGCTACACAATACTTTATCATTTCTGTGCAAGGTGTTCTAAGTAGGTTCAGCCTCAATGCTCCTGAGGGGTCTTTCTTGAGGAGGAAGCTGAAGATATAAACCACAGAGAGCATATATTCTTAAAGGGCTGTCTAAGGCATTTGGAAATCCCTTCTCAAGATTCTACCCTGACTACACCTTGAGATGGACAGTAAGACTTGTCTGGAGAAAAGCAGAAAGATTAACATTTGAAAAACACTTTCAATGTTCATATGTACCAATGATCAAAGCAGTAGCTGTAGGATAAAACAATCTTTATGCATCTTCAGTAATATGCCCATTAAATAAAATTATTATTTTCTAAGTGATGTGGAACCTTCAACCTAATAATCCGAAGTATAATGTACCTATTAATTTCTCATTCTCTGTGGCTTTGTGTCCAGGAGTTACAGCATTTACTTGTGAAAACAGAAACTAAATTCCCACAAACACCCACTCTAAAATTCTCCCTGGGAAGCTCTTTAAACAGATTGACAAACGCTGTATTTGTCTTCCAAAACTTGGTTAAAACTGATCATCACTAAAATGCTTCTCAGTGAGCAGTTGCCTTCTTCAGTAATTTATCCTTCTCAGAGAACCACCTAATGAAAAAACAGCCTGAACGTGTCCTGGACATATTCCTTTCTAAATGCAAACTTTTTCAAAGGGCTGTTATGCACTGGGGACCTGTGATCAGATCTGGAAAAGGGCAAAACTATTTCAACAGAAAAGCATCTAAAATATAATGCTATCCAGACACTGACCTTCCTGAGATCTTCCTGAGATTATTTGCCGTGAAGTATTCTCACCTTGCAAAATCACAGAGTTGGAAGAGCTGCACTACAGCGTAAAAAGATACATTTCATTATGAAAGGCATCACAGGTTTGTGAACAACAGCACATCAGAATGGTTTCAGTAAATCCCCTGACAACCCTGGAATTTGGGAGGTGGGAATTTTCAAAAGGCTGGAAGGAGTATCTTTATGAGGTTCAAAAAAGCAAATCCTGGGTGGATGTGAAATGGTAGATAACATCTTATTCAGCTGCCCTCTCTTCTTCTCCTCACAATCTCTTGCAAAGAAATAAAATGTAGTTGAAAATTTTTGAGCCTGGGTAACCGTATATAACGTAGATACTGAAATGACGACTAAAACCAGCTTACTAAAACACGCACATACTTTAGATGGTGAGTAATTAATTGCTATTTGAAACTCCACTATCATGTTTAACAGCAGCAGGAAAGCTGGACATTAAATCCCTTATGTAAAGACACTGTCAGTGTTTCTATACAGGACTATAAAAAAATAGATAATAATTAAAATGGGGGAAAAAATGAGTTGGTGAAATTACTTTCAGTGTTCGACCATGGGAAGAGTGCTGCATTCTCTGATGAAATTCAGTAACTTAGTTTGGCATGCTAGGATGACCCATATATATCTATGTGAGCTTTCTGATTATGATTTATAGTACTACAGGGAACCTAGCTCGATTTTTCAATTTGCCGAGCTGTAACAGGGAAGTCTGCTGAAATCCCAGCTATCATTTGAACATTAGGGCTACCTTCCCCCCACTAACTGTATGACTGATCATTCCTCTGCTCTTTTTTTCACATAAAATACTTTTAATGCAATCATCTTCAACAAAACAAAACAAAACCAGGTTCCTTATAGAAAATGATTACATTTATATGCAATCTTTATTGCACTATAAAAAGCAATTTTGTAACAATCATTCTGGGTGTTGTTATTCTTACTCTTAAATCTAGCTACCTCACAAATTTTCACTTTCACTGGGATAGGTAACTCTAGTGTCTGTTACTTAAGCAATATTCTCCATAGAATATATTCAAAGGGGCTAAGTGTCTTCCCACGTCCTAGCAACACAGCAGGACTAACAGGCAAGGGAAGAAATTTGCTGTCCCTTGAAATCTGACTTTGGACATGTTCCCTCAGCTGCTAATAGGTTTGCCCATCCTACCTTCAGCAGCATGTTTTGGAAGACGTCATTTTAACAAAACACTCTTCTTTTTATTGATTCAGCCCTTCACAAACTTTCCCACTATGGTCTGGCTTTTTGAAACAAGTGATTTAAGTCTTCTGTCATAAAAAAAGTCTTCTGTCACAAGAAAAGTCTTTTACATATTCAAAACTCACTGCTCCTTTGATCCAGTCTAATGTTTCTCCCCTAAAAATTATGGTTGCTAAGATATGTCTGTCTGAAACACACACAGTCAAGCCGCTCTTCCTTAGTCTATATTCTTCACTGCAGTAGTTTCCAGGAAGCCAGACAGAATCTGAAGAACCCATTTTGCCACACAAGCAATTTTATTTTCTTCTTTATTCACTCTAATCCCCAAGTCTTTTATTCCCTTCTGCCATGCAGCTGTAATTCCAGTCTGCATAATATGTTCTATGGTATTTTGTTATTATACACAACGTCGTGAATTTATCACAATGAATCTTACATTTTACTAAGGTCTGCTAGATTTTCTTGATTTTTAGAAAAGGTTGTCTATGGCTCAGTGACATATATTGTGATACTCATATAGAAAATACTCCTGTTCTATTATTACCATAGTTGGTTCCTTGTGTTGTTAATACCAGTGGCAAAAACAGGCTCTGTGGGTCTCTCTGTTGCCATTTCTTCATGATGACACATTCATTTGCAATAAAACAAAACTATTCCACTCATGCTTGAAAGTTTTTGCCCTATGCAAACTTTTCGAAAGAGTTCAGTTCATTAGATCAAAGGCTTTCTCTGAAATAAAAGAAACATCCCTTGGTTCCTTTGAACAGAGAGCTTTTATTTTTTTCAGTTGTACTTTATGTGGGATAAATCTAGTGGATTAGGTCAGAGAGAACTGGACTGCATTAATTCTTGACAGAGACAATGATATAAACAGGATAATACCTTGGAGACGTTTAACGATGGAGACAAGAAGCTTGAATTTCAGGCTGGAAAAAAGCACAAGAGTTGTGTATAAATTTTAGGTATGTTATTTTGACTAGACTGTAAAAACAAAAACACACCAACAAAACAAAGATAGGGCAGATAAGACAGTAAAGAAAAGCTTATAGGTTTAGCTTAGCCTTGGATAAGTCGCTCCACAGAACCAGAGAACAAGTGACGTTGGAAAGGACCCTGCAGGTCGTCTGGTACAAAGCCCACTCAGAGCAGGGTCAACCAGCGCAGAGACCACAGGGCCTTGCCCCATTGAGTTTTGAGCATCTCCAACAATGAAGATTTCTCAGCCTCTCTGTATAATCTGTGCCGGTCACCCTCACGGTGAATTCTTCTTTTCTAATATCTGGCCAGAATTTCCCTTGTTGTAACTTGTGGCTATTGCCTCCTGTCCTGTAGCCATGCTCTTCTGAGAAGTCTGGGTCCACCTCCCCTACACCCTACCACAGAAAGCAACAAGGTGTCCCATTCACCTTCTCACCTTACGGCTGAAAAAACTCTGTTCTCTCAGCCTCTCCGTGCACATCAAGTACTCCAGCCCCCAACCATCTTGGCAGCTCTCCACTGGAATTGCTCCAGTGGTTGCTATTTTTCCTGTTCTAGGGAGCCCAAAAGAAAAATATTGCCATCTCACACATGTTGAACAGAGCAGAATGATCACTCCCCTCAACCTGCTGGCTACACTACTGCTCGTACAGCCCCAACAATTCCCTTTTCCCTTTCTAGAAAATTGGTTTATTGATTCTTCCTTTCAAAATTAAAAAAAAAAAAAAATGTTCTAAGTAACAGTTGTCTCATGATTTTAAGCATGGCATATACTTTTATGTTGAAATACCTGGACATGATAAGTGCCCATGTGTGTCCACAGAAAAACATGAAGTGCTTAATGGCAATATTAAAATCTTTGTGATGATTTCAAAATGTAAAACTCAGAAAAGAGAGAGAAGAAACAGAATGGGAGAAACCGTATTTCAGTGCTGATACGTTCAAGGTGGATTTGGACTACCTTAGTTTATTTCTTACCTTTTTGATATCAGAGGAGATACTGGAGAAGTGAAACCGAGAGGATGCTAATGGAAGTGGATCTTTGGTGGATGGAACACCAAATCGAAGAGTTTCCATTGTAACATTTTTGTAATAGCACACAATGTGAAAAGAGACTTCCAGTGGCAAAAATCGTCAAGTGAAAAAATCGAGATAAAATCAAGAAAAATATGTGAAGAACAGTATTCATGCTTATTCCTACTTGGAATGTGACTTTTAATGTAAAATAATTTGTGAAATTTAAATACCTCAGAGCAAGTGGTTCTAACACAAATTGCAGTTTCATTGCATTGCAGAGACACTATATTGATGTACACTCTCCACAATGCAACAAAACTATAATCTGTGTTATAACTGATCATTCAATATTCAGCCTGATCTGATAATATTTGTGAATTTAAGGAAACAAAGATATGATAGCAGTGTGAAACCTTGCAGCCAGCATAACATATTCTAGTAAAAAGTTTGACTTTCTACATTCATAAATAGTTACCAAAAAGATGGTATGTATTGTCTTGTATGCATTATGTATTCTCTAGCACAACCAGATTAAAAATGTAGCATCTTATATGTAACTTCAGGTGTGGTATCACCAAAATTAATAAGGTTATTTTAATTTAATTATGGTAATAGATTACCTTTGTTCTGAGTTCCTAACCATGTGTTAATGGCTACTCACATGATGAATAAATAACATTTCTAATTTGAATGACCTCTGAATTTTCTTCACTTATATTTCAACAAATAATTCAACAGGATTGCAGAATTTAAATGCAGTTAAATTAATTAATATGCATTTATATTCAGTCACAACAATATAAACAAACAAATGTGTTATTGCAGGTTTGAAAGAAATCATAGTCTCTATTATGCAAATAACTTGAAAAAAATAAGCCATATTTCATTTAACCTAACAAATTCAGTATTGCCAGTGGGAATGAAGAAATCAAAAATGAGCAAGCAGTTTCTGCAATTTGCAAATGTGGAGTTTTTTTTAAAAAGCTCTGCAGGGAATGATGTACCACTCAACCAGAGTTTTCCTTGGAACTATCTACGCTTAAAGCATCTAGATTAAAATAAGGCAATGGGACAAAAGCTGGGAATGTCTTTTCTTACTTTTAATACATTAGAGCAGAGCCTGGAGGCCTTCATCAGAACTAATTAGCTGGCCAACTCCAACTTCAAGAAGTTCAAGGGGGGACATGCTTAACTAAATGTAATCCGCAGAGTCGCTGAACCGGCAGGACCCGGCGGCTGCAAGGTTCTGTGCCGGCGCCAGCTCTGCACATGCCTGGCTCAATCTGCACGCAAGTTCTCCTTTTGTCTTCGTGTCACAGAATCCCTCTCAAGAGTAGGGCAGCCGATATCTGGTCACGTGCTTTCTCTGTCAAACTGGGTTAAGAAGCTGAATTCAAGGGTGTTTCAAATTTGTCTGCCATTAAAAAAGAAATAATTTTTTAAAGGCCACACAAAACTACTACTTTCAGGATTGCCCATCTCAGACTTTTGGAACAAATCTGTCTTGTCTCAGAGTAATTTTCTGATTCATAATGAGCAGCTGTGGTGTTGGTGTCAATTTTATTCCTTAGGTGACTTTGCTTAGGATGACTGCAGATACAAAATAATAAATGAATTTTAGTAAAACTAAGCCCTTCCTGTGGATTTGTTATACTCCACTGCCATATCCCAGTTTCTGTCCTCCACCTTCATTCTGTGTTAGTATTTCCCAGCTCAGGGAAATATCACAAAAAGGATTCTTGAATTTTGTTGCACTAAAATGTCATATCTTGCTCTCTGTTTTGACATTTTCTTGATCAATAAGTTGTCAATGAAAAAAGACACAGCTATTTAACTTTCTGTGTGCAAAGAAAGAATACAAGCTGTTACTGGATTTCTCAAAGGCCAAGCAGTGGGACATGAAGGAATCAGCCATTGATCGTTGGGAGCCTTAGTGAGATCAAGTGGGACAGACAAGGCAGAGATGCCACACATTTGTAAATAAAGCCAGAAAACAGGGCTGAAGAAAATCTTCTTATCATCTAAGGGCTTCTATGGATACTCAGAATGTTTTTCTCTCTTACAATTCAAGATACAATGAAAGAGGAGGCAGGTCTGGCCATACCACTAGAACAACTAAGGTTTGATGCTTTCTTGCTTCTTATCGGGGTTGTCAATACCCAAATTTCCAGAAACTTGGGACATAAGCAAAACTGACTGCCTATTATCTACAGTTAAGACAGAGATACCTGGCAATTCAAGGGAATAAGTAGAAGGGAAGGCTGTTACAATCCGTGGTCCAAACATCCTCTTGGGTTTCTTTGCTGCTCGCACGATCAGGCAAAAGTCACAGCCAGAGAACATGCTTTTCCCATCTGTGTTCAACCTACCTTTGCTGGTGCAACAAAATGGAATTTGCATCTCTGATGCTTCCAGTTGCATTACCATTAGAGCATGCAGTTTGTCTGTGAAGACCACTTTGTCATTCCTGACAGAATTGACTGAGGCTGCTGATTTTCAGAGAGAGCATTAGAGCATTTTACATGTACGTCTTTCGATCTCTCATTGTAAATCAGAAGGTTATGTTTGATCTTTCAAGTTCGGTTCTTAGCTACTTTAGATGTCAACAGTAAAATAAACCGTGTGTGTGTGGCTCCAACAACCTGATGTCCCATTCCTTTGCAGTTACAGAAATACTGCATCACATTCTCGCCAAGGTCAGTGAGTCCTTGGGAAAGCAGCCAGTGAAATGGGGCCTCGGGAGAGGGAGAGACTTTTCCAACTCCATCTACAGAATTAAAAGGTAGCAGCGAGCTCCTTTGTTACATGTTCGCCACTGCAGCTTATAATGAAAAGCCTGATTACACTTTTAAAATACTCAGCGATGTGGGGTTTTGCTTATTTTCTTAATGAATTACTGTACTGTATCATTTTCCACTCCTATACAAAGTTCTGGATGAGCCTTTTCCATTTCCATATGAGATATAGGGCATTATGCATGATGGGTCTGTTTTGTTCTAATTTTATTTAGATAAGATACTTTTTTCCATGAGAAATTTTAAGGAAAGAAAAATACACAGTGTTCAACCAGAATTATGCCAAAAACTTATGCTAACAGATTTAAATGATCTGAGTGTTTAAATGTATTGGTTAAACAATCCTTAGCACTGGCAAGTAGGGGAAGATTGGTTTTCGAAACGGGCTAGGGGAATGAATTACGCCCAAACACAAATCTGTGTTTTCTATCTTCACTTTTACTTGTTTTCCATTTCTAATGGAGTAGGATGTGTTTCTTCACACAGGATTTTCTTCTTCAGCTTCATACCAATGTTCTGCTCCTTTGACTACTGGCAAAGTTGCTAAATCAAAACCTGTGAATAAACTTCATATCACAAGGTACATAACTATTTTAATAATTACTTTTCTACATGCTGAGAATATCTGCAGGGTGATTAATATAATTTGGTTTCATACAAAATCAAGTTAATGAGAAATAATATCTTTCTCTGGCTTTCCACCTGGAGAATGTAAGTCCTTACTAATAAAAAGAAAGAAAAGCTTTAGTTCAGAGTAGGATTACTAAACTGAATAAAAACTACAGCAGTTACATATATATATCAGAATCTATTTGCACATTAAGAACCTTACAAATCCTAAATAAAACTGGAGTATGTAATTTCATCTAGATATTTAATATTGTTTTATAAAGCACAAGAAATGTTGGGAAATTGACTCCTCGCACACTCTTCTAGATTATTAAGGTGCTTTTGGTTCTTAAATGCAGGTACCTTAAACCCAGTTCTCTGGATCTAGAATTTTAACAGTGAAGATTCAAGTTCTTAATGTTTGCCGTTTGAGCAAAGACTTTTCAATTTTCAATTTCTATTCTTCTTTACTTCTTTTTCAGTCCTCTTTAGCTAGAGGGAGGGGTTATTTTACTGGAACATCCACATTTACTTTATTATTATGTTGTACAATATCAATAATACCCGGGGAAGAGCAATATGTGCAAAATATGACTGGAAAGACAGAAACTGAAAAGGCACTATAAGTAGCCATAATTAAGGTGTGATAAGTAATAATAGGAAACCATTACCAAAAATAATTTGAATGCTTTTCAATCCATGAAACATGCAGGTAGGTTATAACAGACTCCCTTTTACTCATTATTTGGAAGACAATTAATTTGATGTATCATGCAAGGAAAATTTGACATCAAGATTCAATACCTTCTACGCCAAAACCAGTCTGCACTGTTAAGCTGCACTGCTGAGCCACCAAACACAAACGGGGTGGAATACACAGAAATCAGGCACAGAAACCTGCATGTAGCATCCCTCAACAGTGAGTAATGAGAAACAGACATTCTAAGGATGTAACTTATCTTAAGGCAAACATTTCAAACAGTGCAGATGAATCTTACTTTAGAAGAGTTGTCTTTCTTCTAATGGGAGCCTAGGCAGCCAGAGTGGGGTTCAGTCAGAGGTTACAACCACCTAAATCTAGGTGGTTCAGCAGCTGCGCTCTGCAGAGGTGCAGACACTATGCCAGAGCCTACCGAGCGAGTCAGCCGTCCAACCCCGAGACACAGGATCCAGGCGCGCAATGCTGGTGGTTACGGCCATTGTACCTGCCATTGGGTATCCTGGGTATCACACAGAGAACCAAGAAGGGTGCAAATCTTTCTAAAGCAAGTCGTATTTGGCAGCCCCAGGTAGTTGTCTTAGATCAACAAAGAGCGTTTCAAATGGCACTAGCGAAAACACTTTTAAGAAACTGAATCCTGCCCTACCCAGATGCCACTGCCCTGCAATGATCTAATTACATGAACAAAGGACAGCATAGCAAAATCAGACGCTTCAGTGGTTTTCACACCCTTATTACAGTGAGAAAGAAGTGTGTATGCTGGGTCATTCTGAGGAATTACTTGACACTCTGGAAAAAGTCTGGAGCCACTTCCATAAGACACACCACAGCTAAGAAATTTGTCTTTCCAAGCAGGAGTTTCAGACTGACTGATCAGACATACTTGAGATTCACAAGAAGATAGTCCCTGCAGGCATGAGATGGCATGGAGATGACGCGTGCCGTACTACTCCATGCTAAAAGGCCCTTTGCCTCACTCTCCTCACCTGGCTCCTCCATGTTAGGTAACAAAGCAGGCGTTATTGCTTCCTAAAAAAAAGTCGATGAGAAAGTTACACCATTGCTATTAGTTTTTATGATATGGGGGTACAGGGTGAAAAAAATTGCATGGATTCGTCAGGCAAGCATTAATATGGGGTAAAACAAGCATTATTTGAACAAGCAAAGCAAACGTTAACAAATTGGTTTTAAACATGTGTTGCAGAACTGAAGTTTAAAAAAAAACCCCAAACCCTAACTGAACTGTTGCCAACAGCAAAAATAACTCTCCCCAACTAAGAAATTTGCAAATATTAAAAGCAGGATGTGTTCATTTTCAGTTTCTGTTAAACAGACTGGATGAAAAGCCTAGTTGCTCAAGCATAATTATATCTATGTCTTTTTAGATGAACTCACTATTTAATGTAGGTCAAAACTAATCTTTGCCTTTTCCTAACGGTTTGTAGAAGCATGTCTTATAGTTCAGTAAATGTGACTAGTGAAGTATATATTGAGAAAATGTTTTTCTTTCTTTTTGTGGAAACTTAGTAGTGTCTAGCTTGAGTATTAACCAAGTGAATTTTCTCCTCCTACGGCTGTCTTTGGCTCTGCCAACTGTCATTACAGACCAGTGAGAAAATTGTATCTCCCTTAATTAAGTTTTCCACCAATTTGCTTGATCTTCCACTTCCACTGTCTATCACAGTGATCTTCATTATACAGAGGCAGTGAAGACGTTCACACCTCATTTGACTCCCTATGGCATCTGCTGGACACTACTTACGGCAATCGACTCGTCTCCAACGAGACAGTTTAAGTGTAGACTCACATGTAAAAACTGCCCCAAAATGGCTGATTTTCTTAAAACAAATGGTTTAGTGCTTAAATGTGTTCATATTCCTTAATGTGTGCCTATCATTTTATCATCTGAATGCACTCTTTGTACACTTCTGATTGCTTATGTCTGGCCAAATAATATGCTTGCAACCACTAAGCCACTCCCAGAAGAAACTTCACTTTCACAGACATCATCTCTTTTGGTCAGCTTCTTGCCCGCTACTTGCAAAATACACATTCTTGGTCAGAAGGGATCCTATGTACAGAATTTGTATGAATGGAGTCACATGAATGGGTTAATATTGACCCTAGATAAAGTTTAAAGATCTGCTGTCAATCAAAACAAGGAAATTAATTTTCATGAAGGTCATGCCCCATTTTCCCACAGAATCTGACAAGAGTTTATAGAAAAAAAATGTGAATGCTCTAACTCTTCAGGTTGTTGGGTTTTTTTTAATTATAATTCCAATTCATATTATTTTTTCTCTCTAAAAATTTAGAACTAGTTTCAAAGAAATTTTCAAAGGCAGGTTATGTTCCAAATTTTATAAAGTCATAAATACTATGAGTGAAATTTTGAATCCTTTTAAGTAAATTGCAAAATTCCGTCTGACTTTAAAAAGTTCGGGAATCTAAGCTCTAGTCTATTCTAAATTTTCCTGGGAAATCTATATTCTCTTACCACTGGCTTGCAATTACTCTGCATAAAAATTAACCTATACATTTCTCTCTTTATATATAAGTGTACAGGGAGTGAGAAAGAAGCAGAAATATATAAGCTAATGCACAGTGTCTAAAATGAAGATTAGGTTTTTTTTATAAACAACTTCTGAGATAAAGGTGATGCTGAGGAAACTGGCCAGTGTCACTACACTGCAAGATCTTTGAAAGGTTGTGGCAATTGTGGGAGGTTCCTGGTGACCGGTAAAACACAATGTATTGGGTTTGTGTGGTGGGGTTTTGGTAGTCGGGGAGGGGGCTGCAGGGGTGGGTCGTGTGAGAAGCTGCTCGAAGCTTCCCCAGCTCCACGTCAGACCCGCTGCTGGCCAAGGCTGACCCAACCGGTGACAGTGGTAGCAGCTCTGGGATAAAAGATTTCAGAAGAGGAAACCTGCAGTGGAGAGGGGAGTGGGATGTGAGAGGAACCTCTCTGCAGGCAGCGAGGTCGGTGAAGAAGGAGGTGGAGGAGGAGGTTGGTGCCCCCGCAGCCCATGGTGAGGCGGCAGGCGGCCCCCCCCAGCCACGGTGGGGAGCGGGGGAGCAGATGCCCACCTGCAGGCTGTGGAGAAGCCTGCGCCGGAGCAGGGGGATGCCCCCGAAGATGGCCGTGACTCCATGGGAAAGATCGGCCCATGGAAAGGAACCATGCCAGAGAAGTTGGTGAAGGGCTGTCTCCCGCGGGAGGGACCCCACGCTGGAGCAGAGGAGGAGTGAGGAGTCAAAATGAATACTTTTAATTAAAAAATAAAAATAAAATTAAAAAATTAAAATAACATACAATAAAATAAAACAAAACTTCCCAAATCCTCTAAATCCACTGAAAATAATCTCCTATAAAAATGACAAGTTGCAGGAACTTCTGAGTAGAGAGTATTTCTTTGAACTAACAACATTTGCCCCTTTACAGGAGTTCTTCCACAATAGCTTTATTAAAGATGATCAGCTTATTTGTGGTATAGATAGAGAGAATATGGATTAAAAGCTATGGTACAGATCCAGTAGGAGCAGTAAGTCTAACAAACTAGTTTAATTGTGAGGGGATTCATCTTTACTTGTTATTTTACTTATACTTTTGTGATTTTGAAACCTACTAACTTCTGCATGCTCAATTATGTAAGAATATGATTCCTGTTACAACTTGTGTATTAAGATTAGTTATGTCATAATGAATGTCGCATTACCATTTTAGTTTCTGAAGTTCCTGCAAAAACAACATGCTCCACTGTGCATCATATAAAAATAAGGAAACTTGTTAATATGATATATTTCATAATGTATAGGTTCTGGTTTTTTCATGTGGCATTTTTGAACTTTTAGAGTAGGTCTTCTGTGTTGGGAAATCTGCTGTTTTTACAGTAGGCTGAATGTGGTATATTACAGAGGAAAGTCACTAATCTTTTTTTTTATGCAACATTTACATTTGCTCCTCCATACAGGTGATTTGTTTGGAAACATTGACTGAATCTGAATCAGAATCACTGATTACTCTGTATGGGAAAACAAACCAGACCCAGGAGTTCACTAACTACAACAGACAGCACATTTTAAATATTTTAATGTAATAGATAATACTATGAATTTAAGGTTACATAACAATCTTGCAGCAGTTATGTCCTGGCTTATATATTGAGGAAAAACAGATGGAAGGTGAGAACTGGTGACGAACTGGTAAATTGTACAATGCAAACAACATAACTGAATACAGGGAGCACAGCATGGGGAAGGCAGAGAGATAAGAGGAAAAACATGCACAGAGTTCAAATAAAGCAGGGATCAGCAAAAGAAAGTAGAAAGCAAAGAGAAAATGTAAATAGTGCTGGAATTATACAGCATAAAAAACTTTAATGTGATAGAGACAAGGAAGAAAAATACCCAGTGGGGTGGTGCCAGAAGTTTTTTGCCAGACTATAATCATAAAAGAGGGTCCAAATGGAAACAGTACACATTATCAAGAATGAAACTATGAAAAAATGTAAAATTCAGATAATTTTTTTCTCTATCATTTAAGTTTTGCGTAGATTTTGCAAGTTAACAATGTGTTTGATGTTATTTCATACTTCCCCATTTCATTTTCCCATCATATGCAGTTTCAATTATCTGACTACTTCATTAACAATATTTGTGGGTTTATCATTTTGGTTCCACTCATCTGGGCAGTAGACAGGTGATACCCACAAATTTTCTCCGTTCTTTTCCAATCTACTTTATATTTCCTCTTTCTGCCATCACTTTCCTGTACAGCTCATTTCCTTTGAGTTAGTACATTGAACTAGGACAAGAAGCAATGAGCACAACCTGAAACATCGGAGGTTCCTCCTGAATATCAGGGAACACTTTTTCACTGTGAAGGTGACCGAGCACTGGCACAGGTTGCCCAGAGCGATGGTGGAGTCTCCCTCCTTGGAGATGCTCAGAAGCCATCTGCACATGGTCCTGGACCACCTGCTCCAAGTGTTACTGCTCGAGCAGGGCATTTGGACCAGATGACCTCCAGAGGTGCCTTCCCACCTCAACCATTCTGTGATTCTGTGATACCTTCTTTACACTGAATTTATTCAACCTTCCTTTTGCATTTTTTCCATTTCATTTCTTTTATTCAGTTCTGTGCTACCATTTACTACTCTGTCTTACATTCTCTGTATATCACTCTGCCCTTCTAACAACATAATCCTGATTTCTCTTTGGGAGCGTTCCCAAAGCAATAGCTGAAGGGAACAGGTGCAATGGAGCTTTGAGAAAAACAGGATTATCTGCTAAAGTTAGAGGTATAAAAGCCCAAACTGACTCCACAGGGTGAGAAAACTGATCCCAGTACAAGTGATGAAGACTGCAGGATAGAGGCCATGAAGGACAGACATCTAAGTGAGTATTTAAATCAGCACTAAAACAATTGGTTTAGTTTTTTCACTTTTCATAGCAGAAAAACCTTAGGGGATTAATTATGCAAGTTTTGATAGATGGAAGATGCCCTCTTCTGTGAAGACACCACATTAGCCTCAACTGACACTACTCCTGAAATGGAAAATGTAATTATTCCTTTGCTCTTGCATGCGAATGGTAGCCATTACTGTATTTATCCACTGAAATCTTATACGCACTTTCTTCTCCTTCCAGATCTTAATTTGATTTTACTTTCATGCATGGCATGACTCTTAACCAAGATTTTGTTTTTTATTAAAGATTGATATAATCTGCTATGCTTTGTAGTATTTTAAGAATACTGTATAAAGAGAGGGTCCCAGAAATAATTTCTTTTTGGACCTACAAAAATTAGAACAACTCAAAAAAGCAATTCATACATTGGGTGGCTTACAAACTGAAGTTACCTGTCTCTCCCCGTATTCTAACGAAAGAACCATACAAAATCCAGTTGAGTTCAACTGGGTGCCTAAAGTTATATGAAAGGAACAGTGGAACAGGGGCTCTGGATTATGAAGCTCCAGAACAGCACAGAGGCATGAACATGGGGTGGGATTCACCTCACCAAACCCTGTTTTTTGTATAAAGTAAACGTCAATATGAAAGCCTAGCCTCTCCCTACTGTTGATCTGGGAAGAAACAGGTACTTTGAGGGAATAGCTCACCTTTTCAGATACTACTTCAGAATGGTACAAATTGTGCACTAGAATTGCCTTCTTTGCTTTGAATATAAAGGGAGTCCAAGGGAACTAGCTTAGGTATAGATATTTACAAAGTTGGCTCCAACATTTGGCCAGCTGAACCCTACCCCTTCTGTTGGTAGCGTTGGATCTGTAGTTAAAACTTATTGCAATCAGAAGACTTAAAGGTATTCATGTATTTTCTTAAGTCCTTCTAAACAGCAGCTCTTAGGAGATGGCATAAAGATATCCTAACAAGATAATACGCTGTATAAAAAAAACCTGCAATGGAAAGCAAACAAAAAGTTACTGAAAGGAATTATACATTCCTCAGAAACTCATTTGGCACAACACAGCTCAAGTCTTCATCTGCTATTTAAGGGTCATTTTCTGTTCTCTGCTTGTTTCTTGGTTATTTCTAACAGTGTTACACTTTATAGCTTAAAAATCCCTTGTGCCAATATAATTTTGCACTTACTAGAATTAATTTTGCTTTATGGGTAATGGTCCAGAAACAAGTTTGTCACCACACAAAAGCATCTTAAATGTTCAGAAAAATCTTCAGCATTGTGCTACAACAAGCACCAAAGAAGGAGGCATATTTCCCAGGTCAGAACATTCCAGCTAAACCTCTGATCCATTAAGAAGCCCACAGGAAGGCGACATGCAGAGAAATTCTTGGCTTTGTACCCAAAGAAATTAGAAGGCAAAGCCTGATAAACAGAGTCAAGATTTGAAGGCTGGTGTCCTGAACCACAGCAGGTTAGAAAGGCCTGTTCTAGATGAAGAAAATTAAAGGTCATGTTTATCTTTTTGCCCAACAAAGCTTTAGCAAATTAAAAGTCCAGACTTTGCAAACACAATGTAGGTTTTCACTTCTCTTTCATTTCCACAGAGATGCACCACCTTCTGCCATCTCAATAAATCTCTCTTCTAATCCCCTCAAACACTAAACTAGTGATCTGTGTAACCTTACCTCCACGTCAGTGAAAACTGTTCTCTTGCAGTAATACTTGCAGACTATATAAACTCTTTTCTGGGCTTGCCATCAAAGAGAACAAAAAGGAGGGGAGGAAAAATACGAGAGGTATCTTCATAACAAATGACTGAATAAAGAAAATATCTACAAGATGACCTTGTTTAGAGAACTGTGAGGGATATCACGGTTGACATCTTGTACTAAGCCTGTCGGAATCACAACTTCCTGGACCTGAAATTAATTTATTCTTTAGTCTCCTTCTCTTTGCCAGTCTTTACATTCAAAAATGGAAACATAATTTGGCTTAATTTCTTTCTTCATTTCAGCAAGAATCTATGCAGTTTTTTTAGTTAAATGTTAACTGTGAAGTCACTAGACTAACCTGATTTATTTAAAGTTTAAAAAAAAAAGTATCCCTCATTAAAAAAATCTAATAGGCTAGGCACTTTATGAATAATTAAACTGCAGTAGGAACTGAATCAGGACTCTTGCTGGGGTTTTTATCACAGCTGCACATAAAGGATTAAATTCTGGTCTCTCACTGACTTTTCATGGACTTAGTTACAATTTAATTCTGCGCATAAAGCACAACCTGCTTAAGACGTGAAACAAAACATAAGAAAGCTACCCTGGTTAGTATTGCAAAAGCACCTCAGTTGGATTTGTATTTATGCTCTACAGAAGAAAAGGATACTAAAATAAAAACATTCTTAGCCTTAATTTATGCCTCTGTACACTCTTATGTTTCACTATAGAAGTCTGCAATACATCTGTGTATATTGTCTGATTCTCTGAATCATCTTGTAAACAAGGTGATTTTATCTCCAGTAGCAAGCTAACCCACTGTAGTACATAGTGGTAGTAAAAATAAATTATAGAACTACACAGCCTGAAGACAGACGCAAAGAAATCAACAGACAGGAAAGCTTACTGGATAAAAGAATCTGCATAATTAGATGACAATACATATTGGGCCATCTCAGAGCAGCACACTCAGATCACAGAATTCGCTGCTTGCGGGAGACAGGTAATAAAGGCACACATTTTTCCGAGACTGGCGACTAGCTGACAGAACACAATTTTTTCACAATTCACCAAAACATAGTGAATAAAATATTCTATAAAACCCTAAGATAACTGTGTTTGCTGCCTATACAAGCAAAAAGGATTTTAATACAGTTAACAATTATGGGGAAAGGTTAAATCTGGACAGAATTTATTTATAGTTGTATCTTCCCCCAAAATGCCTTCCTTTCCTCACCAGGATGGGAACCCTCCAGATTTGAAGAACTACAGTTTATTAGACAGTCTCAAATCAAAAGATGAAATTTTGTTTCATAGTGCCCAATTAAAACAAAATTAAGATGGATATGAATCTTATGGAAACTAAAAACATTTCCTGCATATAAAACCAAAATATCACATAAGCATTGCTATCACTAACAAAAATATCATTCTCATTGTGACTAAAGATATATAAATCAAACTACTTTGAAGATGAATGGGACACCTGGAAAATTATTCACCTGGAAAATTATTCGAAGTTAAAGTGATTTCAAATGAATTCTGGAAAACAGGACACAGTATATATATGTAGTGGTGTTATCCACCTATTACATAAATCAAATTCCATGACAAAGAAATGTCAGATAGAAGAAGAAAGAATACCCACTTTTGGTTCTTAGACACTTTTTCCTGATAAATGTTTATTATCCTTTTGATTTAAAGACTTCCTAATAATTACTTTTTCAAAGCAATTAAAAAAAAAACAAAACAAAACAAAAAAACCCCAAACCTTCAAAACCTTCATATGTGGAAGAAGAAACACTATCTGAGTATCTACAGCTGACAAATACATCCAGTGCTGGTGCTTCAGAAGACTAATCCTTGCTTTGGTACACGGTTAGCTGTACTATCTAACACACAAATAAATCAAAACTTCTCAAGTCTAGAGACCTAGCATTATGATTTCTATATGACTAATACCACATTTGTATGCAATCTTCTCATTTTGACGGATTATTTTTGAAAATATTTGTGACACAAGAGAACTGTAATAGGTGTTTAATTATTATTTTGTCAAAGGAAGATTATGAAGGTGTGTTAACTTGTCTGATTATTAGCTTTGCATTGTATTCCTAAAGTGTTATAATCTTCCTCTATCTTTGGCTTAATAATGCTTTTTAAAAATCCTATGTATGCCTATCTTTTACAGAGAAACCCAGTGACACAGTATGTAATAGAAAACTGCTTTTGTCTCACAGGGGCTGCAGGCTCCTCAAGGTGGAAACTCCCTGTTTAAAGGAAGTTAAAAAGGTTTCTCACTGGTAGGTACCAACAGGCTAGTTTAAACAGGCTAAATTCATGTTGTATGTTGCACCAATATTTCTGGGTTTGGTGGGGGTTTTTTAAAAAAGAGAAAACATAGAATCTGTAATTGTTGGGGAGTAAAAAGTCAGGGCAACCCAACTACAGCCAATGTGCTCAGGCAGAGCAGTCCATCTAGCCTAATGCTGCAGCCTGTAGCCTTGGAGTACAGAAACTTTGGCAAAGAAAGGCACACAAAGTCAGATTTTCAGGTTCTGCAACAAAACCAACCTGATGATCATGCGGTGCTATTCCTCACTTTCTAGAGGGCTGACTGTCCTATGGAAAGCTCCCACCAGAGCAAGCAGGAGCAGACTCTCTCCAAGAAAGGCAGCTGACCCCTGCCCACGTAGCTGGGCTCTGCAGCCAAGGAGGTGCCTCCATCCCCAGGGTTCCCATTGATGAGCTTGACCTGGCTGGGTGGGGGAGAGCCAGGAGACACACCAGCATACTGAGCCAGAGGAGAGGTAAGGGGATGTACCCACCAGAGAAGGACCCTGGCCCTCTGACTATAGGAAACGGTATCCAGAGGAAGCCTTATTCCATGTTTCCCTACTGACAAAAGAGGAAGATCTCTTTGCCTCCTCTGGCTGCTGACCACACCAGCCTTGCCTCCTCTGCCCTGTCAGCTCAGACCTTTCCCTGAGCCAAATCAATGCTCTGAGCCAGCAGGGAAGCATCCAAGTCTTCTGCGGATTTGAACTGACTCACAGGCGGATCCACTGAACAATACAGCCAGAGCAAGGAGCAGCAAGGAGACAGGAGGTCAGGAACAGAGAGGCAGAAGCGGAGGGAAAAAACCAGGACCTCTCCTTTTTCATGAGGGTTAGCACTGCCCGATCCATCTGGTGAAAACACAGCCTCACTAGGAGCAGAAGGAATCAGACTGTTATCCATGTGCTCGGTATGGAAGGGATTGGTTGGAGAAACACTATGTTTCCTTTTGCCTCCCTTTCTCCCTCATGTAACACATCACTTGGCAATGCCCATTTGTTTAATTCATTGACTGCGAACACAGAAGAAAAGTTTGCCCAGTGCCAAGATTTCATTTTCTGGGTACAGACTAAAAGGCTTAATTCAGTGGTTTTTCAGCAAAGATTCTTGGAAGTTAAATGTTCCTTATTCAGTCCAAAACTGACAAGGCTAAACACACATTTTGCAGGTGGGACATATTTTAGTTCATTTCTTAAAATTTCAGATTTGATACTTCCATAGCGTTCTTAGGACAGATGCTTATGTGGTAACCTTCCTCCACATGGGCACATGTTTCGTAGCATAAAAATCAGTGCTCTTCAAATGGCACATGCACTCATGAATGTTAGAAATACATAAGAAAGTTAAAAGATTTTAAGACACACTGTGTGCTTCAGAAGCAAAGGAGAAATCTTTCAAAGACACAAACACTGTAGCTTAATTTTATGGCCAGACTCTGAATTGTGGTCATGTTTACTTGTTGCTGAATGAGCAGGAAATTGCGATTCACAATTCTGTATAACGAGGCTGCTCTAACTGAATGCTCACCAATATATCATATCTAACAGACTACAATAAGGGAGAATAGGAAACAAAGCAGGAAGAAAATAACAGGCTAAATAACATTGCTTTAAACTCAGTTCTCCAGCACACTGTACTCTACATTGTGGGTAGAAAATACTATCAACGAGCTTTTTTCCCCCATGTTGCATATAAGTAAAATAATCATGTTAATTAATTATGGCAACTCAGAAAATGTTTTTTAGGAAATTTTATTCAGGCTACAAGTATCTAGTAAGGAAATGCCTCCATACAGGATGCAACCACTCAAGAAATAAAACACCTTCCTCCACCCCCCATTGCAATTTTACATATTCCATCTTATTTCAACAAACAGCTGCACCTTCTAGAACAATCTACCCTTTACTATGAAAAGCGATCATCTTGCTCGGGCAGTTAAATACCAATCAATAGATCTTGGCAAGGTAATTTTTTTGGTACTTTTTAAATTACACTTCCTTTCTTATTTTCTGTTTATTTCCCCTCTCAACACAAACTAGGTCCAGCCAGGCGGCTACCAATGCAATACGGGCACATGGGATGAATAGCTCCTATGTATTGCAGTACTTTTCTCTCTTGCGATGCTATTTACAAGTAGACGGATTTCCCTGAAGTGTTGTCAGAGGTATTTTAATTCACCTCAGTCACATCTTAGCATCCAGAGGGATACATTTTTTGTTATTTTCTGGTTTGTTTTTTTGCATTTTCCTGACTTAAAAGCTTTCTGTTGTACTAATGTGTTTACAAATTGCCAGAGATACCAATTGCTTTAATTGCTGAAATTGTCATTCCATTTGTCATCTACACAGCTAGAAAAGCCAAAGCTATGTCTCATTGCTATCACACAACATATTTAAGTGTGGGTATGTAAGAGCTGTAGGGAAAACAAATTGAATAAAGAACTCCACTTTTTTCTCTGGTTTCACTCACAGAGAACGGAGGGCAGACTTCGTTGGGAATGGACCAGTTTTTCAGGACCTGAGAATGTTGTTGTGTATAAACCCATTACCGAGATACAGTTACCTCTGATCCATCCCTGGCTTGTTTGCAGACAGGACACCAAGTCCCATTAACTCTCCCAGCTGAAAGAGAAAAATAATGCACATTCTCCTTCCTTTATTCATTGTAAATTCTCAGAAAAAAATCGACCCTGCTAGTTTTCAACAGCATAGTAAAACTATAAATTTCCAGCACTGGAGAAGTCTTATTTTAATGAAGTCACTTGGATTCCTGAATCTACATTCAAAGATCCTGACCCTGATGTTACCATCAAATAAGGATACCATCAAATTCTTGATGCCTGCTCAGGATACAGCTCCAGCACCTTAAGCTGACCTAAGGTACAGTGCAATATCAGTGCCAACCAGATGTGCTTCCTCATGTCCTTCTTTGTTGCTGGTTCAGGAAGCTGACAAGCTGAAAACCACCTCAAAGGAAAATTTGGAGGGTTTGCCAAATCAGTTCCCTGAACTGACTCTCTACCTGGTCACAAGTGTTGATTCCTCTGCCTGGCAGAGGACAAGAGCATGAAGCCAGAACACAGGACTACCCAGGCCTGGATTTAGACTGTTCTCAGCATTATAGCTCACATATGCTCAAACCAAATTTAACCAAGTCCAGCTTCAACAGCATGAAGATTTGGGTGCGTTTATTTCCTCAGAGGGGAAGTCCTTAGAGTGAAAGGCAAGAAATGAAGTTCTAAAAGGATCAGTCTTTTATTTCACATCTGCATTAGTGACCTTGGCACAGAAAACAGCAATGCATTAATGGAAGCTGCAGATGACAGAGAGTTGTATAAATCCAAGACATAACATCATACAAAAATAACTGATTTGAAGAGGACAAGAATAAATACGGGATGACATTTAACTACACAAAATGCAAGGTTACATGCTCAGAGATGACTATTAATTATTTCTAACTTAAGGTGTGATCTCTTAGAAGCAGGAGGATGAAAAAGCCATGAGATCACTAATGGATTACAAAATGAGCATGAGCCACCAATGTGATACAGTTGTAAAAGGCAGACACAATAACATAAAAGCAGGAGATATAGGGAAATATTAATGCCATTGTACAAACTGCTAGTGAATTTCTTCTCCTTGTTCTTTTTTGAATTTTTTTTAGTTTTGTCTATGTTCAAATAAGAGCAACAGAAGGGTGAAAAACTGAAGTTCATGGCTGGGCACTGAGCCAGTCCTTAGGTAAGAAATCAGTAACTCCAAAGTGTCAGTTGCCTTTTACATGCCATTTCTTCCACCTTAACCCTAATGAGACTCCAATTAAAATGAACATGACAAAGTGCTTTGCCATGACCAGTCTGACAAGCAGTGTGTGATAACAAGCACCTCGGCCTACAGTGAAAGCCATCCTTCCCACAGACGGTAGAGACTAGAGAAAATATGACAGCAGTCTGGCAAAATATTTTCTACAATGGCAATACTGACATACCCAGAGTCAGAAACTCACTCATCATCTGTACTAACAGATGAACAAGCATTAAAGACAAAAATTACTTTGCATTTCCTTACTTAGCCTTTAAATTAGCTTGTCAAAAGTCCCAGGGGAACAAAACTGGAAACTGCTGGTTTTCTGCCATAAGAGTATCCACCGCTACACAAACAAGACTCCAACTCTAGCTCACCCATCCCAAGGAAGAAGTGAACGATTTTGAATGTTACGAAGGCGGGAACCGCCGTGTACTTGCATCCGCCTTCCTCCGCTCAACTCCCGCGGCACTTTTCGGTTCGAGAGCGGCACAGGGACTGGAAACCGCCGGGAACCAGAGGGGCGGCCAACCACCCCGCTCTCCCGCCCGACACATACACGTCTGCACTCGTATATGTACGCGCAGGTACGCGAATCCGTACACACACGTACACCTGCGCTCGTACACAAGCACACACCCAAACCCAGCAGCCCCTTGCTGGCAGTTGCTCAGAGGAACGGGGACTCATCCTTGGTCAACGGCCCCGCACCTCGGACCCCGCCGGCCCGCTGCGAGGCGCGCAGGCCGCCGCCCGCTACGTCCTCCAGCCGGGCCGGGCCGGGCCGGGCCGGGCCAGAATCGGCCCCGCCACCTCCCCGCTCCCGCTGGGGCCGGGCCGGGCCGGGCCGGAATCGGCCCCGCTACCGCCCCGCCACCTCCCCGCTCCCGCTGGGGCCGCCCGGCCGTCACTTCCGGACGCCTACGGAAAGGCGGGGGTCCCACTGCCTGAGTCCTCCCTCCGCCGCGGGGAACAGCCAGTGCGGCTGCCTGATTAGAAATCCTCACAAATCCCCCGGCGCGCCTCGTCCACCCCTCAGCCTCTCCCCTCGCCTCCTCACTTACGGGCGCCAAGACAGAACGCCCCCGCTTCCTCCCCCGTAGCAGTCGGCAGGACGGTTTTCTTTTCCCTTTGCCGTCAGGCGCGCCGAGGGCAGCCCGGGAGGCGGAAGGGAGAGGGGCGAAGGCCCCCTCGGGCGGCGGTTGACGTGTGAGTGAGGAGCGGCGGCGCCGGGAGCATCATGTGAGTGGGTGGCTGGGTGAGCGGCTCCGCGCGCGCCCCCCCCCCCCGCCCCCCCCCCGCGCCCCCAGCCCTAACCCGGTGCTTTCTCCTTGCTCTCCCCAGGTCGAAGGTCACCTTTAAAGTGACGCTCACCTCGGACCCGCGGCTGCCCTACAAAGTGTGAGTGGTGCGGCGAGCCGGGGCCCTGCGTGACGCGAGGGAGCCGTGGAAAGGGGCGGCAGCGCAGGCTGTACCTGCGCCTGGGCCGCGTGGCTTCTAACGGTCATCCTGACAGGGCTTTCGAAAAGGTGGTTTTCTGTTGTGAAGTCACCCGTTTGGGCTTTTCTGCTTCGTTCTGCTGCCACGCGTATGTTTTTAGGCTTTCGCCTAGACCTTAAGTAGCACAGGCACACCTTTGGCAAGAATATTAGTGCTGGTGAAAGTGAGGTTTTAACTAGTAGTTTAATAGCAAATAAAGTCGCTTTTCAGTTTGTCTTAGCAGTCACGTACTTGCTTCCATTGTAATTTCAGGTTAAGTGTGCCCGAAAGTACCCCTTTCACAGCTGTCTTGAAGTTTGCTGCAGAAGAAGTAAGTAGGAAGTAATGACGTTGGTTTTTAACTTTTTGAACATTCCTGAAAGCAAAAGCTTTTTTATTGTAAAATAAAATGGTTAATTCAGCAGAAATAATGCTCTTGTTAGATACCCATGGATGCAAGCTTTACTGATGTCAGTGTGGGCCTGCCAAAACTTTCAGAATCTGAAACTTAGCTGTTCTTGCACAGTTTACACGTCAGCAGCAGGTATTGACAGACTTCTTCTTCTTTGTGATTAAATTAAGCCATCTTATATCAATAACACAAAAATTATGATGGTGAACATAATTAAAAGATACTGCTGTTGAATACTTAATATTTTAAATTGCTTATGTAGAATATCCAGAAAATTGTCTAGAATTATTCAGGAAATTCTGAAAGTCTTCTCACATTCAGTTCCAGTAATGTCTGGTATTGGAGGACATAGGATTTTTTATTACAGAAGGTATTGTGATTAGTTATATGGGAGATTGAGAAAAACAGACTTAAGTGAGTAAGACTTTGATAATGCATTCTTTGGCTTCTGGGTGTTTGACCTTTCACGTGGAATCCAAAACCAATAGGTGCCTAAATTCCTTATATAAAGTATTTGAAGAGATGCGTCCTGTTTGTTTCAGATTAAGCGTACAGAGATTAAGATATGTTCATCTGGGTGTAAACAGTAAAATAAAGTAATCAAAAGCATGATGTCTTTTTTCATCTAGTCAGCAAACAGATTCAGCTGAGAGTCTGTTCTTGCAGTTCCACTTCTGTCTTTTTAGGACAGCTTGGGAAATTTTGGGTTATACAAAATTTCATTTTTTCAAGCATTGGAATTGTAATAAAATAAATAATTAGGAAGGATAATGGATTCCATGTCTTGAGTCTCCTTATGTTGTTAGTGTTATACCACTATGTGACAGAAGTTTTTAGTGGAAACGCAGCTTGTGTGGGGAGGTTGTGGATTGTTTGTTATAACTTTACTTGAACAGAATAATATACAGAATGATAAAGATATTTGCCAATTTAGTTGCTTTTTTTTTTTTTACTATGGTTTTTTTTCCATTATTTTTAATCTGAACTAATGCAGCTGTGCCCACACAACCCATACTTGGAGACCTAGACTGAAAAGTCCAATAGAACTCTGAAGTGCTGTTTCTGCTGTAGGTGTAGGCTGCTTCCAAAAGAAACAGTTCTTTTCCCCTTCCAGTCCTTGTTACAGATTCCTGTCACCTGACAAATGCCAGATCAAGGTCTGATGGAGTTGTACACTGAGTCGTTCAAATGGGATCGTTAATCAAAGGGTCTCTTTTGAAGTTTCTTTGCTGTATCAGTCAGTTGAACTTAGTTCATTGTCTTTATCAGGCTCACTTTTACTACCACCATCTGCAAGCAGCTTAAACTGGTGTAGGGTATCATATCTTCCAAAACTGACCCTGGTTGCTGCTTCTGTGCCTTCTGTCACCCATTTGAAATGTACTGCCACAGGTTCATCTTGGAGAGGAAGTGTGGGTTCAAACTAAGCTATTTTTTCTTGCTGGGTTAGTCTTTATGCCTGTTATTTCTCTAATTTGGATTCATGCCATTGATGCTAGCATGAGGGACCATGAAAATGAGTGGGACTGAGAAGTTGGAGATACAAGGAGTGAGGGGCCACTTCTGGTAGGAGGGTTGCCATCAAGCCTGTTAGCTTTACCTACTCGTGGAACCACAGTGTTAGTTAGTGATAGGGTCCTCTGCAAAGTGGATTTAAAGAAGAATTAGTTACTTAAATATTCACATTGAACAAATCATTCTTTTAGTTGATATGAGTATTTTGAGCATCCATGGGAGTTTTGCTGGTTGACCTGACACCACTCTGGATCAGCAGAGCAATTGTAGATGTTTTTTGGAGGCTCACAAGAAATACTGAAAATGTGTGATGGAATGTAAAAAAGCCCAGTGTTGCTAATGCTCACTAGAGTAATTCCATTAAATGTCTATACAATAAACATTTTATTTTAAAGAAAATACAAATAACACTTTATTAACTCCCCCCCCCCAGTGTGAAGCACTTTTGTATTAGCCTGAGTCAGTGTTAAATAGAAATTAATAACATGAACATATGATTGATTTTTCAGAATATGGCACTGATTTTAGTTGTCTGCTGATGTGTTACTAAAGCTTTTTACATCTCTGTGAGACCAGGCAGAACTAAATGCTTTGTAAACAGAGAACAAAAAAGACTTAGACTCTTCCCCAGGAATGAAGCCACTGTGATCCTTTGCGAACTAGCATTGAAAAGGAGAGAGAATTTTTGTCTTATATAAATGGTTTTTGTTCCTTGAACAGCATAGCTTAACATTAACTGTGCTGTGTATCGTGATTCGGACACCAGTTTCACAGTACCTTATACAGAACATGTAAGGAGAAGATCAAACTGTAGCCCTGGGTTTTGGACAAAGATGTTAGTTGGTCTCCAGGGGAAGTGCATTATCTCCTTGGTGATTAAAGCTCTTGGGACAGAGAAGGATTTAAGTTTTGGCTGTTTAGCCTTAGCAAGTTCCTACTGAGGTTTGAGTTGTTTGGGGTTTTTTTTCCCCAGAGTCTTAAAGTTTGACCAAATCATAACCAGAATTCCTTTGGAATAGTAAAACTGTAGCCATACTGTAGAATGGTCATCTTGTGTATCAAGTTTCAGTGGCAGTGCTTTGTCAAAGGTTAACAGCTTTTCCAAGTAAAGTTTTCTGAACTACTTGCACTGCACAAAACAAGATGTGTTCCTTCTTTTTTTTTTTTAATTGGAAATAACTGAAATACATAACAGGTTTTTTTCTGTCATCTCTAGCACATCATGTAACATGTGAAAGTTCATTGTACACAACTCATGATAGGCAGAGCTGGAAGTGAAAGAAAATTGGATCATTAAATGGTGAGGTCTCAGGAAGTCTCAATTATTTGTAGCAATCTCAGCCCTTCCCACTATATACATTTGGCAATGATTATTTGGATAATGCAAATTTAACTCTTTCCTTTTTTTTTTATTTTCTCTGTTTGTCTTGCAGACTCTATATAAAACTACAAATTGAAATGTAGAGTATTGGAAACACTACCATCTTCCATTTTTACCTATTTATAGTTCTTCCCACAATTGTCACACTTTATTGGGATAGTGTTAATGTTCTCACTTACAATGTGTGCTATCTATTGGTTTTTTCCTTTATCTGATACAGCTACTTGGTACACACCTCACATGTACATTTGCACAGTTCTTACAAAAAACCTCACTTACATTTGTGGAATTACTACTAAAATAGTCATCCATTTCTATTAAATAAACTATTCTTTCATAAATGTATATTTTTGAAACTGTTTTGTTTTTCTAATGTTACTCTTGATAGATTGATGCTAAAATACTATGGGTTAATGCACTTATCTGCTATTCTTTGCACTAAAATGAGATGAGCTTATTGCTGTAGAGGATTTTTATCATCATTGTAAAAAGTGTGAAAGGAATATAATTGTTGGTATGTGATTGTCATCTTTTCCTTATAATTTGACTGTAGATATTGACAAATGTATTTCCTAGTATTGGGGCAAATAAGTTGTGTGGCAGCCTCAGTTATCAATTCATAGGTTTTTAAAGCAAACAATCTCTTTGTTTAAAGTGTGTGAGTTTGGGGCTGGATGTTACCCAATTTGGTTTCAAAGAAAGCCAGGGATGATCTGCTGAATACAGAACTTCTTTGCTACTTGAGTAACCATTTGACTTTGCATCACAGAAAGCTTGTATGTTTTCAGCATGAGAAACATATGCTTAGCAACCACAGGAAGGATTTTTAAATAGTGAACCATATTGCACCAAAATACATGTAATCGTTTCCAAAGGTAGCTTCTCTTTCTGTATTATACTTGCGATGATTTTTACGTGCTGAGTATATAGCTGAGAACTATTGCTGTTTGGCCGAGTATTTTGGGCTAAGATAACAGAAGTGTTTTATTCTCTTCTAACACAATACAATATGAAGTAAGAAGAGAATCTTAACTAGTGCTTCACTGACTGATTGCCACACAGTTCTCATGTGCACCTAGTGTATTGGGATCTGATAGATACTCCTACTGAAAAGCAAAATGGCATAAAGTAAGTAGAGACGTCCATCCTTCTGTGAATGATGCATCCCTTCCATGTTTTGTTGTGTATCAGAAGAGATAGGGAAGAAAGGCACTCAACATTCTAGAAATTACTTTGGGGGGGGTTAAGATGATTTAGGATGAAAGGTCCATGGTATCAGTTACAATGGAAACCTGCTTGTTGAAAAATAACTGAAGTATTAAGTTAAGCATATATTTGCCACTTGTTCATGGTTTTTTTGTGGTTTATTCTTTTACTTTTTTAATTGGAGGTGGACTCATTCCAGGAGGCAGGACTTAAAATGATTGACATTAACAATAGCCCACTGTTCAAACTTTATAATAAACTCATTTTCTCCTATTATGAAAAAAAACCACCAACCCACAACCTCCCTAAAAAAACCAAAACCCAAACCTGTTAAAAGATTTCTCCTCAGAGTGCTGAGTCAACATTCGCAAAGTTAGTGAACTTGGGAATGAAGGCTTGCTTTCTTCAGCATATGATATATATGCATAAGCTATTATGATGGCATATTATTTTTTACATTCTTACTGTGAAATATGTAGCTCTTATTTTATCAACTTTGTTATTCAAATCTGAAGACAAATTGTTACTTTCTTCATGACCTTTCTTCAGTGATACTGGTATCTAATTTTGTGTGAAAATGACCATTTTTTTGTCACCCTGCAAGATGAGGAGGTGGCATGATTTACCTCCTATGGATAAAAAGCTAGGAGAGATCAAGTAAAAAAAAAAAAAAACTGCTAATTTTGTGTCTCTGGAGATAAATAGGGCAGTGTTTTCAGTATACTAATGATTAAGTACTGTATTCAGGCATGCTTTCTGTGAGCTTTAGCTAGTGCATAGAGCTTCTGCAAATGAGACCTAAAAAATCTTGAGTTGAGCAATCAGAAAATGAAGAAAGCACAACCAGTGAATGCCATTGAAAGGCATGGCTGAAATGACTTGTTCAGAAGATGGGAGAGCTCTGCAGTTCTTGCAGGGAAGCACTCGGTGTTAGCATTCATAGTTATCTGCCCTTTCTCTTATGCAGTATAGAGAGGAGAATGAAGTGCTTCGAGAGGAGGTTTCACTGATACTTGCTAATTGCAGAGGCACCAGTCTTCTGCCTTGTGGGTTGTTGAATATGCTAAGTAAAGGAAGTCCAAGGAGCAATCTTTTGTCTTAAGACCAACCAAGTAACACTGCCTGACTTGTACTCACCCTGCCCTTTCTGTCCTCTGTGGTCCAACCACATTACATAGTGCAGGATTTTTCTCTGGCCCTGCCTGGTTCCCTCTAGTCCTGAGAAGTAATTATTTTTGGCTTCCCCATCTCAGTTCAGCTCTTCTGAAATCATTTGAAGCCTATATGCAATGCAACCCCACCTGAGTAGGGCTTCTTGTATTGTAAAACTGACCACGTATGATGCGCGTGGAGATGGGGTACCATGGAGACACGTGGGGGTGATTGAGGGTGCAAAGCCTGGTTAGGCTGGTGTCAGAAATCTGAGGAGGGAGCCAGATCTGACGCAGTGCTGTTAGTGCTTCCTTGCGTAACCAAATCCTGGAGTGAGCTCTTCTCTTGGAGTAGTGCAGTTGGAGAGCTCCTGATGTAGCCAGAGAGAAGCGTAGGAAATTGGTCAAAATTAACCAAGATTACCTCAAGCTAATTCTTGTTTAGCTGCTGTTAGATGTAACAGGTGTGCTTCTTAGAAGCTTCTTTCCATATGTGTTTTAGGTATTCCTTTATTTAGTATAATAAGTAGTATTTCTTAACTTTGTGGATGCTTAACTTTTATGTTTTATCCAATGAGTAATAATAATAGGATTTATTTAGTTGTTTAGTACTGCAAATTTTGCATTCTGTATTGAGGTGTCTAATCAACTTTGACCTTAAACCTTTATTTTGCTCTATCTTTTCTGACAATTTTTTTGTACCTGAACTAGCTAAAATCGTAATTGCTTTGAATTTTCCCCATATATTTTCTGCTTTAACTGTATCTCTTATGTTATATTGTCCTACTTTTATTTCCTTTAGTTCAAAGTTCCTGCAGCAACAAGTGCCATTATAACAAATGGTAAGAATATAGTTTATATAATTTTTTAATAGTTTTTGTATTGTAGTTTCAGTGAAGAGGTATTGATAAAAGCAAAAGTTTTTTCTTTCACAACCTCTACAGACGGCAAACTGGATTTAATAAAATTGTAGCATTATTTAAGTTAGTTATGCGTGGGATGATGGTATTAAACCACTAATAGTATTCATTTGGTTTTGTCCAAATAGATAGCTCGGATTTTCTGTGCTGAAAGTTTCTTGTTAGCTCCTGTGATAAGACTGTTTTTGGTTACAGGAAACAGCAGCATGAAGACCTGATGTAATAATTATATCTTGTTGGTATATTACATTTTTTGAGCTGTAAGTTTAGTGTAGTAAATTGCAATATGTCTGTTTCATCTTCCCCTCTTTTTTCTCTTCTTTCTTTTTTAATCTTCTTTTTTTAAATTTTTTTTTTCCTAGATGGTATAGGAATAAACCCTGCACAGACAGCAGGTAAGTTATTATTTATGAAGCCCAGTATTAAAAACTTTTCTTTTAAACTAATGCATAGCACTCAGGGTTAATTTATATTTTAAGTTTTCATTTCTTAAATGGGAGAAGCTTTATAATTATAGCTATATTTTTCCCCACTTTACCTAGTTCAGTAGTATTTGCTATTTTAGCAGCACTTCTCATGAGTTATGTTTAAAAAATAATACACAGTTTTAGAGCAGGAACTCTAGGTGCTTTGGAGAACAAGGTTTCAAGAAGAGAGGATCTGGTTGCCAATAGCCCTCTTGTTCTCACCAAGGGATTCCATATGAGAAATCTCTGATTTCAACTGTGGAGGCTTGCTATGAGACAAGAATTTATCTCTGTCACAGAAAAGTGTAAAGCTTTTCCCCATGACCTCCTGAAATACATGGAAATGTAGTACAGATGTTGAATTGTACTAATAATGCTCTGTTGTCTGGAAGCAGGCTTCTGTGGACTTGTTCTTGAAAAGCTATACTATTAAATTAATTTGGAAATTATTACAGTTAGCTAATCTCGACCCATTTGAGACGAGAGTTAGAGTGAAGTATCTTGTTAGGGAAGAAATGTTGATAACTTTCTACTAAGAAATAATACAAATGGCTTTGGTGCTTGTGGAACCCAGTCATCCAGTGAAAACTGTGAATCTAATTTTATTCCTGCTTGCAAACGTGGTTAACAGTTGATGGAGACTTGCCACTTCTCTGTTTTTTTGCATGAAATCTCTGCCAGGTCTCATTCATTTGTGCCCTCTGTTTGCCAGTCATTATTGAAGATACCATACCGGGTTGTTTTTTTCAGATCTAAAGGGACAATAAGAAAGCAAGGTATTATCAGCATACTTAGCTACGTAAGATAAATAGTATGAAGTAAATCCTTGCAGAGCACATAATAGTTTCTGATGGTTAGAAGAGCAGTTGCTTGACGTTAGTTTGGGGAATGTCTTGGAGTTGTAAAAGGAACCATTTAAGTGTAGCGACCCATTTCTGAGGTCTGTGATTGCATCGAGAACATTTGAAAATGAAGATCAAGTGAGTGTCTGGCTTTCTGCTCCACTGGAGGTTTCTGTTGTTCTGGGGCTTGCTTTAGGACACCTGGATTATAGTTTGACAGGTGTACTGCATCAGGCAGATTCCTCCTGATGCTGTCCTCATCATGATCTCATAACCAAGTGTATTAAAAACAGATAATAAAACTAAGAATTTGGTTTATCTACTAGATCATCACCCACATGTAAAGCCACATTTTCATATGACCACTCAAGAATACTTAGGCAAAATAGGTAGTCAGTTGCTTAAGGTATACTTATGCTGTTTCTCTTCCTCAAAAGTATACTTTAATTTTATATTATGTAGCTCAAATTAGTTGTAGCTTAATCCTGCAAAGTTAGGACTACTTGACTTCTGAATGAAAACATCCATATGGTAGTTCATCATGCTTGCAGCTATTCATATTGAATTCACAGCTCCAATTGATTTGCGTTACCTCTCCTAAGTTCTTAGAAATGTTGAGGAATTATTCAGTAGTAGTATACGACAGCATCTCATAATCAAGCATCAGGCAAATCAAAAGCATCGAGATGCAAAATGTTGTCATCACAATCTTAGTCCTATCTGCAAATGTAAGATTAGGCACATGGATTGCACATGGATTATTCTTTTTAACATAGAAGGTACCATTGCCCTAACAGTGCTGTGTGATGTTGGCCTTAAACTGGGGGGGGGGGGGGGGACGGACAACCCCCAACACCCCCCTCCCCCCCCCCCAAAAGAACAACCAAAAAAGGACCTACGCGAAACCCAAGACCCAGACCAAAATCCCTCCTCAGTTTACAAGTAAACATATGTAATTTAGATATAACATTGTGTTCAGCCTTATTCATTGATATCTCAAAAATCTGTTAGGGTAAAATGCACTTTTTTTTTTTTTTTTACATATATTAAAGTTCTTGTAGATTGAAATTACTTTAGTCTTCAGAAACTTCCCAAAATAAGAAGATCTAGGAATAAAATTTTAGTAATCCTTGGGGATTTCAGAGGTTTTGCACTGTTCTACTATTTCCCTACCTTTCTGAATAAAAGTACTCCTCAAGCATGACTTCCTCTCATGCTCCCTACCTGGTTCCATGGAGCAGCGGAAATGAAAGCTGAAAAAGCTAGGCTTAACGCTTAATCCCTGTATTTATTTCAATTTTAAATCCTTGATAGGTCAGGGAATAGTATGCCATAACTTTAATAAAACTGCTGTGATATTAATGATGGAAACAGACTGAGAGGTGGGGTGAACTGCTGTCTGTGTGAGACGCAGCTGTGGCTTGTTTTAAAATTTTAGAGTTTTATGATGGCTATTGCAATACAGATACTTTTCATCTAGATTAGTAAGCTTAGTTCTCTGGTTTGCTGGTGTGACAGATTTGTGTTCAGTGGGTTTTATAAGATCTCTTCAGTATGTGGTCTTGG
Organism: Buteo buteo; assembly: GCF_964188355.1. Lineage (NCBI taxonomy): Eukaryota > Metazoa > Chordata > Aves > Accipitriformes > Accipitridae > Buteo > Buteo buteo. The sequence goes on along the minus strand of NC_134188.1, from coordinate 421,168 downwards.
CAGATCTCTAAAAACAGAACATCTTCTGGTAACACATTCTTTTGAACTGTTTTTCTAATACTCTTTACATTGAGTAAATAGAACAGTTTTGATCCTGATCCACGTGCTGGAAAAGTGAAGTTTGAAAAAGGGTAGCTTTGTTCCAATATGCTAATAACTTGAACAAATGTTAAATATCTTCGTCTTTTTTATGAGAGCATTCTACCTCCCTGAAATGGGGTGCTTGGGAGAGAAATACAATTATTCTGTTTTTACAAGTCAATGCAAAGATGAATAAGAATAGGCAGATATTATTAAAACCTGATATTGTAGAATTACATATAGTCTGTTCTGTGCAGTAGCAGTGTGAAGTAAAAAAAAAAAGTTCCATACAGTAATTAAATAATGCATCACTTTTAGCAATGTGTTTTCATTTTCAAATGTTACATTTAATAGAAGAAAATAGCAACCTGAATGACAATCCTGAATACATGCAGGAAATATTCTAGACATCTAAGTATAAGAAACTTCTAATTTTCATACTATGTCCTCTTGAAAAGACTGTCATGATTAAGACTATATGGTAATAAATACGAAGTTCAAGATTATTTTTTTTATGCTAAAATGAGACTGACTAATGCTTGGATATGTGGGGAGCCTTCCTAAAAGAAAAGTACAGTTGAGGTTCTGAAGTTAGAAGCAGATAAGTACTGAACCAAGGAGAGAATTAAAAATGAATATATGCACAAATGACCTCAAGTTAAAAAAAATAATTATGGAGAAGTAAAACTTCATTTCCTGGTCTTGAAATTATTATAGTGCATAAGTGAAATCAGACATTCAAGTATGGAACTGCAAAGTTTGAAAGGCCATAGCTTGGAAGTCTTATTGGATGACTTTGTGTCTGGCACTTTTATTTAAAAATAAAGAGTTCTTTGTAGTAAAAGGGATAAGGTGAAATTCCATGGTAACATAAAAAGTATATTTCTGGTATATTAGAGGAATTACTACAAAGATGTTAAATGCTGACCTAATGTATTATTATCCATTAAATGTGTATGCTTGCTTAGGTAACATTTTATTTGGTTGGTTGGTAACACATTCTGTTTTGTTTGTTTGTTTAGGAAATGTATTTCTAAAGCATGGTTCAGATCTACGGATTATTCCCAGAGATCGAGTTGGGAGTTCTTAATGTCTCCTGAAAGCTTTGGAATAAGTGACATTGCCATGCAGCAAAGGTCTATTTATTTTGGAACCCTGAAAATGCAACTAATGAATTGGCCTTTTTTAAAGCTAGCAAAAATTACTTCCCAGGGTTTGATATTTTTTAAAAAAAAAAAAAAGAGATAAGGTTTCATTTCTTGTTAAAATATTTTAACTCATGCACTGATTCTTCCCTGACTAGTAGAAGAATGGGCTGATGGCTTATGTTCCTGAAAGAAAAATGGACTCCTCTATAGGTGTTACTGACACCACAAAGGTAAACACAGGCACGATCAATAGATATTTAAAATATTGGATATTGTGGAGCCCACTTTGTGGAAGAGGGAACTGCGTTATGATTTTGCTACAAAGAAATTGTTGCTAGTGAGTGCTAAAACTTTTTTTTTCCTTTTCTTTTTTTCTAAACTTTCATGTTTAGAGGAACAGTTTTCACATGGTTCAAGTATTAAGCTGAAATAGAAGGGAAATTTCAGGGGTTTATTACTCAAGTAAATAACTGCCAATATTCCAAAGTAATTGTAAGATTTAATTGCTGCAAATATTTTAGATAAAGGAGAAAACAGAGGTTTCTATGTGTTAAAACTTCATTTGACATGTTGTGAAGTTAAATGCAGTTTCAGAAAATTTATGAGACCTAATCTCCTCACATGAAGTGCCATCAGCTGACGATTGCATCGTGATTTGGGTATATGTAGGTACTGGTCCAATATGTCATTCCTTTTTCAGTAAACTAATACTGTTTTTTTTTCTAAAAGTCTTGTTTTGTTACTGTGTGTTACATGGGAAACAGCATAGAATTCACTGAAATGTTTGTGTTCAGATTATATGCTTCTTGTTTATAAATTGCCAGGAATAAACTATCAGTTGTATATTTTAATTGGGAAAATTCCTGCTTTTCTTGAACTGGTAATCTACTTTGTGCTTTAATATATTTTGCCAAATCTTACCCTGTTGTGTTTTTTTCTGTCCTACTGAGTTTAAAAGAAAGAACAATGGGCAATGTAGTGCTTGATTAAATGAGTATTGTCACAAATACAACTGTCCTGAGCGATAATTGTGCTTTACAAAGATGTTCAGATAATATGTCAGATAGTGCAGAAGAATAAAATGCCCTTCTGAGTGGGTGTACGTTGAGTATATAGAGGAAAACTCTTCTGAAAGTGATATTTGACTATGAACATTTTCCAAGATGAATTGTAAAATTCTGGATTTTCCTTTATTTTAATAAACAATTATATGAAAAAAGTACAAACTTTGTTCATGTCTCATATTCTTAAGCAGAGTTTGACAATAATTAAAAACTCTGCCCTTCAACCTTCTAATCAACATGCTTTGAGATTCATTTCAAGCCAAAAGATTATTATGCAGAATTCTACAGAACACTGAAGGGCAGAGTGCATAATTTCTATTAATCTGATGCCACAATATAATTAGGATGAACAAAATTAATTGCTTGTAATTTTTGTCTGCAAATCTCTTGATTGAATAACTGAAAAACCACCTGATACTGGAATATAAAAAACAGGAACTTTTCGGGGTTTTTTTCCTGTCTAAAGGTGCAATATAGTTTTCAAAAGGCCATCATGGTTAAATGCATTTTGAAACTAAGATGCTCTGATGCTTATGTGAAGGACAGTTACGTAAAAATAGCTACAGATGGTGGCTAACATGTCTTACACTGTTACTTGGGTAGTAACACAACATAAAGTATCTGTTTGACATAGTGCATTGCAAGTAGTTTATGTAACATGCAAAGGATTTGTTCATTTGGAACAATAACTGGTCTTTGTAGTACTTTCTGTGTTCATTACAGCTTTGTCTCAATATGGTCTCTCAAATCTGAACATAACTTTTCTGTTTGGTAAAGAAGCTTGATTTCAGTGGTAAAATGTACTTAGGTGTTTGCAAGTTCATTTGATGTTTGCAAGTTCATTTTGTTATGTCTAAGTCATGTTTGACATGGTTATATGGGAAAAATTTCAGTTTAGAACCAAAATTCCTAGGGCTTGGGAGTTGTCATAAGATTGTGAAAAGTGCTGTACTCCCAGACTTGTACTGGTTTGTCTAACCATACTTTAAGGCAAACTTTGGAAATCAACTCTACCTGGAGTTTCTATTGTCTTTGGCTCTGGCTATAACACAACTGGTGTTAAATGAAAGACTTCTGTTGTTTGTGATAAACATTGTCACACCTTTGCTGAAGTCAGTTTAAAGGGCCTTTTTTTGCTGTATTTCACATTTGTAAGAGGATGGCAGATTTATGTTACAAAGATACTCTGTGAAGAGAAATTTTGGTAGAATCATAAATGTAAAAAGTCCCACCAAAACTTTTAAAGAGCTGTAATCATTCTTTTGGTTTATACAATATTATAGCAGTCTTATTTTTCTCAAATCTATTATTTGATAGAATTTGAAGATATGGAAATTTTTCAGGGAGGGAAGCACAATGATCTAATGAAATATAGAAGAACTGGAAGAGTTAGGAAATGGCCCTGATAAAATCCAACTTCATTCTGTGTTTGAGATTAAAAGACCGTTTTCCTCTCTTGTTGCTACTAAATAATAGCCATAAAAATTGTTGACAGCAGGTCTCAGAAGTTGAGAATTTTTCTTCTTTGTATTTAGGTTGATGGTGAAAACCCAGCTCCCACTGCTGCTCCAGTGATACAATGAGCAGTGGAAGCGAGAGGAGCTGCGCCGGTATGACTGCAGAATGTTGGTGGATTCTGAAGGTGTTAGGGGCACAGCAGGCGTTTGCATGGCAGTATGCAGGTGGTTGTCGAACGGAGCGCTTTAATGGGGCAGTGGAAAAAGCTAAATCCTGCGGTCATGCTAGTAGCGCTGTGGAGGCTGTTTCAGTGATTCTGGCAGGAGAGCTAAGCTCCAGCTGTGTAAAACTCAGTCCATGTACAATACATAGTGTTCAGATTGAATACAGTATACCCAATTATATATCTCAGTAGTGAATTTCAGCCACTGTTCCTACTGATGGCAGGTAAATACTGGGGAGTATTCACAAAGGCTAGCATGGTCTTTTTGAGGCTAATCTCTGCAGGCTGTTTCTGAAGTTAATGGAAGTGAGGTTCCTCGGGAGAGAGATTCAGAGTAGCTAAATGAATCTTCAGTTCTGAATCGCCCTCTAGAGGAGTCTTTCTCTCTTTACTGATTAGAGAAAGTCATTGACGCATTAGCCTGCAGGGGCTAATGTTAACCTTTGTGAATACCTTCCCCAACAGGCATTTCCCCCTCCTGTCAGTATTATATGTTATAGCATTGTACTACCTACTTGCTGTTGTTTGATCTCGACATTTAGCATATGATACAAAGCTCCCAGGCACTTGCTCAAAACCAAAATTACAAGAACTTGTTTGCATGAAAACAAACCTGCTTTTTTATGTGATATAATTAGTTGAATGCCTCCCCCCCCCCACCCCCATTTTACAGCTGGTTCAGAAGCCTTGGTGGGAGTGTGGGGAAGGCTTATTGTTCTTTGCAGAAAGCTTTGTCAGGTTAAAATTAGTTCGGCGCCAGGTGCCCACCAAAGCTGCTCTATCACTCCCCCTCCTCAGCTGGGGAGAGAAAAATACAATGAAAGGCTTGTAGATCAAGATAAGGACAGGACACTCAGCAATTACCATCATGGGCAAAACAGACTCAACTTAGGGAATTAATTTAATTTATTGTCAATCAAATCAGAGTACAGTAGTGAGAAATGAACCCAAATCTTAAAACACCTTCCCTCCACCCCTCCCTTCTCCCCAGGCTTAACTTCACTCCTGATTTTCTCTATGTCCCCCCCCTGCCCCCCACAAAAGCACAGGGGGACGGGCAGTGGGGTTGGGGTCAGTTCATCGCACGTTGTCTCTGCCGCTCCTTCCTCCTCACACTCTTCCCCCTCCCTCTTCACTGACCTTGGTGTTGGCAGAGTTGTTTCTCTTGCATACTCTCTTTCCTCTCCAGCTGCAATTGCTGTTGCACAATAACTTTTCCCCCTTCTTAAATCTGTTCTCCCAGAGGCACTACAACCGTCGCTGATGGGCTCGGCCCTGGCCAGTGGTGGGTCCATCTCAGAGCCAGCTGGCATTGGCTCTGTCAGACATGGGGGAAGCTTCTAGCAGCTTCTCACAGAAGCCACCCCTGCAGCCCCCCGCTACCAAAACCTTGCCACGGAAACCCAATACATGTCTACAAACGATGAAGAAGATGTGTGTACTGAAGAGGAAAACAAAAGATTCTACTACGTTTTTTCAGAGTATAGAACTGGTCTCATTTATTTCCCTGAAGATGTTAAATGTTACTGGAAAGCAGATTTTAAAGGGTTCGGAATGCATACAGATAGCCAGTAATAGAAAGACCAGGTGCAGGTGTTCCTGTTTATTACTATGAAGAAAATCCTGAGGCTATGAGCGGGAACTGTCAGTGTCTTTCCACTGATGAGAAATACCACATGTTGCGTGTAATAACTATACCAACCTTAGAGGCTTTTGATAATTTTAATGGAGGAAATCACTCTTTGATTTTGAATGATATGTCAAGTTTATCCTATAATCAAGTTCTGTTTATAGACCTTGAAAGTAATCTTTGTGTAGTGGGAGTGAGAAGATCACTCTCCACAATCCCTTTCACTGTTTATGAGACATGACAAGAAATAAGTCTGGGATAGTTTGTGTATTTAAAAAGGTTCCGGATTTGTCCCTATGGAATTCCGCCTGAAGGGTGAAGTGCCAGCTGAAAAGCACAACATCTTTATCTTCATAGGACTTCGCTGTGATAAAGATTCATTGCCGTCTGATGAAAAGTTTAAAAAAAAAAAAAAAATCAGAGGATATGCTTTGTCTTACCTATTGTGGTACATGGTCATTTTGCAGTTCCAGGCTCACATTTTATGTCTTCTCTGCTATGAAAAAGCCACAAGATTTATTAGATGTAGTCTATTGTGTTTGCTATTAAAAACATCTTAGAAATTCAGCTGAAGAGCTGTGGGCTATTTAAAAGATAGTAAACATGAGGGAAATACATATATCTGAAGCATATCATCCACATCTAGTGAACATTCTTGCTATGGATGATCAGAAATAGCTTGGTATTAGTACTGATTCATGGTCCTGATGCTTTCTAAGCATCAGGCACTACTTTGAATGGCTTTTCGTGTCTGTTTTTTCTGGAGTAGTTTGTAATACTTTAGATTGCATGCTAGCTTTGCCAAAGTGCAGTTAGTTTTTACTATGGGCCAAACTTACTGCTATGGCTTTTGTAGAGTATAGAAATAGAAATGCTTCTTCTGGACCAAGCTGGGTTTTACGCAGACCTTAAATATATATGAGTGTGTAAGTAACTGACCTGTGCTGCTCTTTAACTCCTTCCCCAAGGAAGCAGGACCTTGATACCTTTACTAGTTGACCAGAATAAGTGAGCTGCAGTGTAGTATGGAGTGGTAAGTTGTGGCTGATGAACGCCAGTTATAACAGCAGCCTCCTTTAAATACGGAGAAACTAAAAACTACAAAGAAGAATAATTCCCTACATTTATGGAGTCTTTGTGATTCTTTGGGCAACAAAGCTGTTGTCCTGCCTTTTGTTCAAGGTAGAGCTAAAGTCAAGTCTGGATACTAAGGGCCCTGTCATGAATCTCACTCTTACCCAAGGTATTTTGGAAATACTGTTTGTATGGAGGGGCTTCTCACCCAGGTAAAAGTGGTATGATCAGGCTCTTGGGATTTTCACAAGCACCGTGCTGACCAACTAATTTTCCTGAAATAGCTATTAGAATTACCTGCTGGTTTCAGCCATTGTATCAGTTCTTGTTGGGTGCTGCTCTGAAAGATATATTTTTATATAGGACTCCAGGTCTAATTACAGGAGTCAAGAAAGGAGTAATTGTTAGTTATTTTTAATTCAAATTAATTGCATACAGAGTTGTAGGTATTTTTTTCCCAATAATTTGCCTGTTTTTCTGCAAAAGAAACCTTTGCAGCACTGTAAATAGAAGTGCAGTACCTGTTTCCTTCTCATTTATCAAAACGAGAACAAAGGTGGCAGTCATTAAGTGGTTGTCATATCTTCTGATAATGTAGACTTGATTTTATGTCCTAGCACAAAATAATTTTAAAAGCTGTTTCAAAATATCATTGACTATTAGCCAGTTACTACAAGCCAATGAAAAAAGCAGTGAGGTTGATCACTGTCTGTCTTGGGGAATGAATAGTGAGAATTCTGCAAACCTACAGTACTAACTGTGCAAACTGAGCAAATAACCGTCAGCAGGTTGCTATGCAAGAGTGGCTAAAATGGTTCTTGTAGCCACTCAAATGTGTCTGCTGCTAATCTAGTTTTCTATTTCTTGAAAATTTTATTATGTAGAGCTAGGCAAAAGAGCTGTTTCAAAGCTCTGTCACATCAGTGCAGTAGTTTCTTGCCCCATATCCATTGCTTTTACCTGACTGTTCAGATTACTGTTACTGTCTCATGGTTATGTTAAGCCCATATTCTTACAGCTGCTACAATTCAGTAGAAGCAGTCAGCATTGAACTAACAGACCTGTTCAGGTTAGTGACTTCCAGAAAAGTGAGGTTCCTTTCTGTGGAGTCTGTTGACACCTTTGGATGTTGCCCACGAGTAAGTTACCAACTCTTTAGTTGATAATTCTCTAGAGAGCATTAAAATTAAATCTAGGAAATGTGGCCTGCTGTTCTAATATGTGTGACATAGAACCATATCACAGGAAAAATGCTGCTGAAATGAAGGGGACTGCTATTGCAGTGGAAGGGACTGGTCCTAACAGCGAGACAGTTTTGCATGTGGGACCAGATTCATACCTCAAATTTTACTTGTGGGGTTTTTTTTCTAAACATGTGAATTCCTTATGAAAGTAATTTTTTCTGTTCTGTCAGTATGGCTTCTTGCGTGATAAGGAGGGAATCCAGAATGACATCTGTGTTGACAACCCAGTGCCTTGAACCAGACAGAAGGGGATTCCAGCCCTTGTTCTGGGAATGGTGTAAGTATTGTATATCCAACAGCCAGCAGTTAGAACAAGGAAGAGGTCATGAGTAGAGGGAGAACAACCACCTAAGGCAAATCCAGAGAGAGAGCTCAAAATACTGATATATATCTGTGTTTGCTCATTTTCTGTCTGGTGGTACACACCTTCCTTTGCAGTTGCCTGTGTATGTGTGCAGACTGCTCTCGGGTCAGGATAACGTGTAGCCTAGTGTTTTCATTATTCTCCTGAGAAGTGAGAGAGAGGTTGATCTTCTGGATAAGGAGAAAATTGGTTCTTCATCTTACTACTGTAGGTAAGCCCAGGCAGCCAAACTCCTAGGAGGTAGGGGGAATGCCCCAACTCCAAACTGGCAGCATCAGAGTGAGGTCTTCAGAGTTAGCAGAGTTTTGGAGGGCTTGCAGTGCAAAAGAAGGGCATTGACAAACTGGAGCAAGTCCAGTAGAGGACTACCAGGATAGTTAAGGAACTGAAGCATGTAATGTAGGAGACAGTGACGGAGCCAGCTTTATTCAGCCCGAAGCAGAGAAAGGTAAGGAGGAATTTTTCAAATATCTAAGGGGTGGTTGTAGAGAAGATGAAGACAAAATTGAGTTAAGAGGTGGACAGTGAAAGCAGTGGACATAGGTTGCAGCATGGAAATTTTTAACTGTATCCCAGACAAAACCAGGACACAGTTGCATGAGAAATTTGGAGTCTGACAGATGAAATATAAATGCATGTGTATTCATTATGATGTTAGTATCAGCCATTTTGTACGTTACATTTTTTATGTTTAAATTGAAAACAAAAAGGCAATGTTGGATGTAGCTTATCAGCTAATGTTTACTGCAGTAGCTTTCTAAGCCACGTTTTCCTCACATGGATGGGGGAGGGAATGTAAATAGCATTACTGTAATAAAATGCTGTCAGAGGACCCATGTTGCTTGAAAAATTAACACCTTTCAATTCATTTTTACATTGACGTTTCCAGTTAGCAGTGGAGATTTAGCAGTAGAGACCCATTAACTTGTGACAGGGTTCTGTTCTGTTGCTATAGACTCTTGAGTAGGATACAAATAATACTGGCTAACAATAACAGCAGCTAGGCATCTTTACCCCCAGCGTGAATAGTGAAAGATCATACAAGCTCTCAATGTCAATAAGCACCACCCATGCAGAGAAGATTATTAATACATGAACAAGGGCACAGCACGTCTTGCCAACTGTACAGTAGTCAATGTTACAGGTGACAAGGAAATCAAAATGGTCCAATTATTTATGTCAGATTAATTTAATTCCCACATCTTGACTAAATAGTGTTCTGGATGAATACATCAGTAGCACAAAATACGAGTGGTGAGAGTGAGCTCAGGTACTGAGTGTTCTTATTTCATGGCTCTGTTTTGGACAACTCGATAACTCTCTCCAAGACAGACATGTTCCAGAGAGGGATTGCAGGACAGTCAGTGCCATGTGTCCTCAGGTCCAGGAATCTGTCATTTAAAAGCTGGTCTGAAGTTTACCCATTTCTTTTTTATTAGTAATCTTGTGGCCATAGAAACTTAGGATGGAGATGCTCCATTGATTTTCAACCTTAAGCATCAGGGATTGCTGAAGACTAAGCATGATATCTAAACATCTGCAAATGAGAGAGGAAAGCAATTTTAACCATGTGCTTTTGTGAATTAGCCTGTGACTTTTAAATATCTTCTGTCCTACTGGCATACCAGAAGAACTTAAAAATGCCAGAAAAGTTTGCAGCCTTGGAAGATGTTTAGGAAGGGGTTAAAAAAAAAATCTCTAGAGGATCTTAAAAATGAGAGCACTTGGGTACTGCAGGGACTGATGAGACTTGACATCCCATTTCGTTGTTGCGGTTCTCTCCAGATTTTCATTGGTGACCACTGCCCTGTGGTTATGCTGTTGCCTTATTCCAGACATTTCCAAATAAGAACTGAAGAGGCAACTCGTTTCCAGGCATCTCTAAAAAACCCACTCTTTACTTCTTTCGATTCTACGATTCAGGACAGCCATCTGTCTGATACCAGTGATACTTCTGTAGGAGACATCATGTCTTTTGTCATCAAAGTAGTGTAGACTATTTTATGTCTAAATGATTGAAATAATGCAGTTTACACTGGGAAGCTGTCACGGCTAAGGAAACATAGCAAATACGTAAAGTGTCTTGGACCCTACTCTAAAAATAGTTAAAGTTAGCAGGTATTTTTAGCTCTCTGAAATAAAATTAGAAGAAAACCTCTAACTTTACTGTTTTATACTGAAAGTGGCAGCTATTAAAGTATGCATTCATTTTTTCATATTGTGCCTTAAATGCAAATTTTATTTTCAGTTTGAACCATGAGATCACCTGGAAAACAAAGCTTTATTAAATTGCTGCTGTGATATGCTTGCATTGCTTGATGACCTCAAATTAGAATGGCAAGGAAAGGCTGTAACAGCTTCCAGTGTTCATCACAAGATCAAGATGTTTGTAGAGATGTTTTAACTCGGGGTTTGTCTAGTTTAGTGGAAATGATTTTAATGAAACCCTTGACAGCTTTTGTCTGAAGATTTGACATTTGATGATGCTAAATGCAAAATAAGTTCCTTCTTATCAGTGCTCAAATATTAGCTTTAATAATGCTTCCCTGATATGAGGGCTATCACTGCATACTAAATCTTCTGCATTGCACTGCAATTCATGTTCCAGTGTAAAAGCTAAATGAAGACAAATAATTACTTCCATTATGCAATGATGGTGGACTGAAACATCAATTCTGTCCAAAAAAAGAAAGAACAAAGTGTGAGGTAGCAAATAAGTAGTTATGATACCAGTAATATGTATGATCATCTACTTAAGTTCATGTAAATTTTTAGCATTAAAAAATGAAATATTGTTATAAGCTGGATGGAGAAGATCTGCAACTGAAATACACTGGCTCTGCTTCATTTTGCTTTCCCAAAAACAGTGTCAGCACCATTCTATTTGATTTAATGCAGAAGAATAAGTACAAAGAATTGTAACTTTTTTAATACAATAATTCTTCAACTATTTCTGTTGTCAACAGGCTTGCATGAATAATATACATTCTACATAGGTGGAATTTCCAAAGGGATCTACAAATGTTCTGGAAAATTGTTAGGGATCTAAACTTGAAAAAGGCTGAATAAAATTGATCTGGTTTAACTATTGGTCCTGCAGTGGTTAAAAAGTAAGGCAAGAATAACTACCAGAAAGTGTTTTTGCAAACATGTTGTTCTTCTTTTAAAGTACTGGTAAAAAAGATGCTGCAATCTATGGACATTTTCTAGTCCAGTGTTTTCCTATGCTTATATTTAGAAAGTTTTTCTGGAACTCCATTTTAATTTGTGAAAATTAAGCCTGCTTCTTCTTCCTGTCTTCCCAGTGTATATTTAGAACAACTGATGGGACCAATGACTGCAGGTGCCCATTTCTACAGAGTATAGGAGAAACCTAGTCAATAAATTTAGGCTAAGTGGACTACTAGCACAGGTAAGATGGATTCCAGTCAGGAAGGCTTTTCCAGAAAACAAACATGTCCTTAATGCATCTAATGAACAGTGCAGATGTGGGAGATGATGCTTCCTGTTCTCTGCAGATCATTGGTTTTATTAGCTTCCTAGCTATCCACAGTATTGCGGGTCATAAACTTAGGCAGCTTAAAATGCTGTTTGAAACTAGCTGAAAAAACCCTTGTAGATTCTCCTTTAATTAAACTCCTGTCAGAAGTATTCAGCCAATAAATTAATTTGGAATCTTACAAATAGCTCTGTCAATTAATTTCTTGCATCATACATTTAAAGATGTTAATCTTTCTTCACAAAGGTGCTTATTTCTCTTCAGTTAATGCTGCCATTTTCACACTTCATTCTTCTTTTTTTTCTAGAATTCTCTTCCCATCTACCTTTTTATAATTTCCTTCTTCCTTTGTTTTAATCCAGTTCAGATTGTCTGTCATTAGCTTGAGCCTTGTTCCATCCCAGCTCTTTGAATTCCATTTTTCCCCTCTTCTTTTCCTGAGACCTTTCCACAGTCTTCATTTCTGCTATTTAATGCAGCACAATTAAAGTGGTCTATGTTGCTGGCTTGTTCTGAATTGCTTAACAACCCTCTTGCCTGTTTTGCTTTCTTAATCCCCAGTCTAGCTGTTGCCTTGACTGTATTTTTTTTCTCTTCCTGGCCCCAGGGCTAATTTGGTGTGTGAGGAGGTGCTGGAATGTTAATGTATACAGCTGGAAAATACACCAAATACAGGTTCACCAAAACAGAAAAAGAAGAAAGAATCTGGCATGCAGAACACAGGCTCCAGTATTCTGGAAACATAATATATCAGTCTGGACAACTCAATCATGAAATTAGCTTTGTCCTTTTCCTTTAATGCTTGCTGCTTTTTCGTATTCTTCATGTTGCTTCAGTAGAACTAAATTTGTGTTACTCAAAAGATTCAGAGCTGAAGGGCAGTTGTGTGAGGTAGGAAAGTAGTCTGAGGTCGAAGAGCTTCCCTTTGAGCATCTGGCAAATAGCTTAACACAAAGTGAGCTTTCCATCCCATTGCAGGATGGTTTACTGCTTGCTTTCTTGAGAATCCTGTTGTTTTAGGTCACTGATTTACCCACTGCTCATCTTATACCAGAGGTTTTGGAAATGTGTATTCTTCTAAACACTGGTTCTTTTCACATGTGTAATGAAGTGTACTTTATTTTTCTGAAAAATAGATACATATTCAGCTACATCTGTTTACTGCTCTTAAAAGTCTGAGGATGGACTCTTCTGTTGAGCTGGGTGAGCTTTGGATCAGGTATTTAGATGGTATAGACCAGGAGTGCTAAATATAGTTGACAAAGAGACAAAGGAATAGTAGTCTCTTTTGGCCAGAGCACTAAGTGATTCAAGAATTCTCTTATTCTGCCTTTGAGCTACTTTGAGCAAGCCATAAACTGGCAAGACAAAGCTACTTTGAGTGACTTTGAGCAAGCCATAAACTGCTTTTGTGCCTTATTTTTCCTCTGTAGTTTTCTGTTGGTTCATTGGTTTTAACTTTCTGGTCTGGTTATTTTCTGGTTTTTCTTTTTTTTTTCTTTTTTCTGTTTTTTTTTTCTGGAATAGTTCATACTTTAATCCTATTATCCTACACATCCACCATACACTATTAGTTCCTTGCTAACTACAGCAGCTGATAATCAGTACGACCAGCTCTCATGCAGAGTGATGAAAGCACAATAAATGGAGCATGAGAAAATGTTTCAGGCATTTTAAGATAAGCCTAACTGCAGTAAGAGACTATAAAAACTATGTTGGTTGGAGAATTAGTTCAGGTAAAAAATAGTCTTTACTCAGTTAAGTAACATATGATTTTTTTCTTAATGGAGGCTATAAAAAAAGATCTTCTCAAGCACTGAGGGGCTTCTCTTGGGAGATGCACAGAACTGTCCTCTTCCAAGGAGGGAAGGAGGCTCACATGAATGTTTTTGATTGTAAATGGGACACGGGCTGGGTAAAATGAGCTGATCTAGGAAAAAGGAGGAGGTGAAAATACAAGGGGGCTCATCTTCCAAGTGTCTGCATGTCTTGAAATAGGATACTGGTATCTCCGAACATGTGTGCATGAATTCCTGACATTCTTGCTACTGTGCCCCCACACCCCATACTCTGCCTTTCCTCCTGCTAATTAGCATCTCCATCTACTAATTGCTGAGTAAAGTTCCACTGATCTTGAATAAAGGGAGCCGAATCTGGTAGATTGGCATCATCCCACCTCAAATAGTGTGCAAATCTGCCTTCCCTTCAAAACTGTGGAAGCTAATACAGGGTTTGTATTGTTGGAGGGTACAGCCCATGAATTTCATCCAGTGTGCACCTTGCAGAGGTGTATAAATTGCTGGATTCTTACTATGTTTGATCTTGCCACCTCACAGCACGCTTCTGTTGTTAAACAAAACAATTTGCAAAGCTGAGTAGTTTGTTAAATAGCAGCATTAGTGGATTGTGGCAAGCAACCTAGGACAGTATTAACTTTTAGTTTTGTGGCTGACTAGCTCAAACTGAGAGTGACTGATTTGTTGCAGGAAACTCCCTAGCAATTAAACTGCCACTAAGAAATGCTAACTTAACATTTTGATCCAACCTGTAGGAAAGTGAATTAATACACATTAATTCTCTTTAGTTATGGTTGCTTTCCATCTGCTGCACTTAGAATACCTGCCCTTCTCTCATGCATAAACCAATGTGCATAAGGTGGGATAAGGAGAGAGAAAGCAGACATTAGAGCTCATTCTTTCCCAACTCTGTTCCTTTCATCTCTAATATTGCCAATGCAGGTCCCTTCTGCACATCACAGAGGAAGGACTGTAAACTGTAAAACATCCCCCCACCCCCAAGAGAATATGTGCTTCTCCAGAAGATGGGGTAAATGTGATATGAGGGTTCTCTGATTCCAAAGATGTGCTAACACTGGAAGACTTCCTCTGTTCTTTCTTGGCCAAGGACTGAACTGAGCTACAGCCAGACACTTGTGTTCTAGAAATGAGAGCTAGATTATTTTGGCAAAATGTCTATTGCCAGTAGTGGAAGCCCTAGGAACTTGTTATATCACTGGATATAATTGTGGAAAGTAGGTAATATCAAGGAGGAAAGCCTGCAGTAATGAAAGCATAGATGTAATTTATACACAGGTGAGAAATCAAACAGAACAGTATATGTATGAAGCCATTACAAATTGCCTTTCTGGTGCAATATGTACATCAGTCAACAAGACTACAGTAATACTCAGTTCCTAACTCCTCAGTGAGCACTTCTGTCAGCTCGTACATTTTTAAGGTAAGATTTGGGAGCAGTCTTTGCTTTTACCCCCCCCTCCCCCATCAGAAAAAGCACAAATTTGATAAAATGGAAAGACCTTTTTCTTAAAATCTCATGGGGGGGGGGGAACCACCCACGGAATGAAGTGCCTCCAGTGACAAAAACTGTTGTGTCTGCACTCATATATGGAAGGTATGGCATGTTATTGTAAGATGGAAAGTAGTTGAGAAAGAACTTATTTAATTTCTCTGGAAATATTAGGATTTATTTATACAGGTCTATGACTCCAGAAGGGGATAAAAGTGCATTTCTACATTCCTAAGAAAAAGCAAGACAGAAGAATTTAATTAATCAAACTTTATTGATTTATTAAGCCTGCTTTCTGAGTACAGTTCTTCATGTAGCAGAGGGCAGGTGAGAGTTTAAACAAATGCTTCATGCTGTAGCTCTCTGTGAAGGAAAATGCCTTAAATGGCTACAAACACTCAGTATACCTCTGCTGCTTCATTTGTCTCTTAAAAACATAAATTTTACATTTTGGCACTATGTAAAATAACAGTTCTAAGCAAGACAGACATAGCAAGAATTACAAAATATGCATCTGTAAGGACCAGGCAAAACTTTCTGATCCAGTATTATAGCTGCCTGGGAAATTTCATTTCTATCTAGAAATCCAAAATAATTTAATTCTGTTTACAGAAATTCATTCCTGAAGTTGTTGAAAGCACAAGGCTCGCTATGGACTCTTGCTGGCAGAAGTATTAAGCATCGAAAAGAGTCTTCTCAAAACTGTGGAGGGAGCGCTCTACCAGCATCCATAGGCAACAGGATGACATCATTTTTTGGCCAAGGCTTCATCTTGTATGCCTGCTATGTGATAGTACATAAGATAAGCAATGGCAAACTTCTTCTGTCACATTTGTGAGGTTACATGACACATTCATGCAGGCCATAAGACCTCCCCACTATCATTCCCTTCTGAGGAATTACCCTGAACAGATCAGTCTGACCCATATATATAGTGGAATCCAGACAAAAACTGAGAAAGCAAGGAAAAAGCAAGTCCTCTGTTTGTGATAGGATTTCATCCAACATGGCAGAGGTTTAGGATGAGGAGCAGGAGTGAGGAACAGGAATGATTCTTCTCCATTGTCCACAGGGTGGGCCTGAATGACTAGCTTAGGTACAAGTATCTCCACTTTGGGGAATGTGAATCCCACCCCCTTTTTGACAAAATTACATAGGGTTTTTTTTCCACTACACCCATTTCTTTCAAACAAAAATGTGCTTACAAGTTTATTGTGCATTCAACAATTTGTACAGATTAGAAAAAAAAAAAACAAACAACATATTACTTGTTTGAATGCCTGCATTTGGGTGTGAAAGACTGAATTTAAGGTACTTAAGAAGTCACCTAGGGCTGATGAAAAGGGTATCTATCATCTCAGGACACAATCTGGGACATCACCACACTAGTTTGGGCATCTGATCCCAGGACAGTTTTCAGACTCCTGTTTCCTATACAAGACATGCATTGTAGAAAAGGTGAAATACTACAGAGAAAGACATGAATTTAGCAGTCCATCACAAAACATCTGAATCACGGACTGTCATATGAGAAAAGAAATACCATGTAGCATCTGGCAGTCTAGAACTAACACAGGGCACTACTGAGACCTTGACTGCGAACACTCCCTACAGCTGCAGGCTTTGGCAATTGTAGAAGATTAATCTTAATGGGAAGAATATAAAGACAACTGTTAAAAAGTTAAGGGGAATGGTTAGCTTGTTTTATGAAAGGAAATGTTAAAAGCTGGGCTTGTTCATTCTTGCAAAATGAAGGCTAAGAATAATTTCTTTTTATAAATACATGAAAGTGACAAATGCTAGGGAGGAAATGAGCCATTTAATCTGAAAGTCACTATTGGTAGAAGAACACATGGATACAAAATTGCCATGAATAAATGTAGGTTAGAATTCAGAAGATAGATTCTAATCTCTGGAGGAATGAGGTCTGGGACAGCCATGTATGACAGGCATGCAAGTGGCTGGAGCTCTGAGATAGATTTGCCTAGACCTTCTTGTACTGGGAGCTTCCCAAGTAAGACTGAAAACTTTTTAAACTCAAAAGGCTAGAATAGTTTATTTTTATAAACTAGAATAGTTTATTTTTTTAATATTGAAAACACAAAGGCACTAAGTAAACTAATGAAAAACAAAAAAGGTTTTGTACGTCGTTTTCTTGCTTGTCCACTGCGTCTCAGTGGGGCAGGTCCTTGTTTCCAGCCAGCTCAATGACACTCTGAGTTGCAGAAATGTCTGCTCCACCCATCTGGTCTCAGGGAGGCTTTTTAGTCCCTTTGGGGGCTGGCCTGGGACATCATCCTGTTCCTCACTGCAGTCTCCCAGCTCTTGCCTCTCCCATCCCAGAGCATCTCTCTCTACCCAAGCAGTAGGTCTCCGAGGAAGGTGCAAGCTTCCCCTTCTTGCAGGTTACAGTTTTCCAGTCAGCGTTTAAAGGAATATAATATTCAGCTGGCAAGATAAAACTGCAATGGATACCACCCACTACACCTGTGAAAGAAGTGACAATAAACTACCTCTCTAATTTAAAGGTAGAGTCAGATCATTTATGAAGTGGAAAATGAAATATGGCTGGCTGTAAAAACAGAGAAGCAGGCATGCTGATGCTGGAGGTCTCTGTCCACCGCAGGTCAGGATGTGGCAGTAAGAACACAAGCTGATGCTTTCCCATGTTTCTGAATAAACGCTCAAACCAACATAATCGCTGAAGGTTCAGAAGGAACCTATTGACATCTGTACTCAGTCCTGCCCACTATCTGCAACTGCTGTGTTTGGCTTGTTAATGAAATGCTTTCCTGTAACTGGGATGGGGTGAGTATGTTTCTGTCTGAATTCCCATCCCAATGTGAAGATGACTTTCAGTAATCTGGATCCCTCACCCACGCAGTAAATGAATCAGACGTATATGAGGGAAACGATTTACCTTCCTCTAAAGGATATCTCATAACATGTGTGCAAGCAGAAACAAAGAGGTTGCATAAGCAGTCTTACTTCTGGCACTCCCTTTGCCTTCACTGTGTTCATCTCAAACATTATATTTTGACTCACTTAATGCAGATGAAACGTCCCGTGTATATGCAGTGGAGATGATGGGATGCTTCAAGCTTCCGGACAGAAAAAGAAATATTTTGAAAATAAACTGTTTGGGATGAAACCTTAAAACCTTCTCCTGGTCCTTAAAGTTTCATAAAAGTTTGCCCGAGGCTCAGCGTTTGCCAGTATAGCTTTGTCCATCCCGCGTTTCTGCGCAGTACGCTGCACGTCCGCTGCTGTCCACCGTTGAAGAAGGGGTCGCCCTGGCCCTGTGGTGTGCGGAAGAAGACTAGGGAACCTTTGGGGAGCTCATATTTCTGGATCATTGCTTTTAAAGTCCACTTCCTACCCCATAAACTTTTATGCCTCGCTCCCATAAGCAACCCCTTCACAAAATGGAATTTCATCTGTGATTTAGGACTGCGCGCATCACACAACCTGTCAGGGCCCCGAGGCTCTGCCGGGCCTGCCCGTCCCTGCCCGGTCTTCTGGGGCTCCCTCTGCCCAGCCCACGGCCCACGACACCGCGTCAGCCCCCCGGGACCCTCCGTCCCTGCCCAGGGATGCCGAGGCTGGTCGGGTCTCCAGCTCCCCACAGCCCGGCCCAGCCATGGGCCCCGCCGAGGTGGGCCCCCCGCGGCCCCACGGCCCATCCCCGGGAAGGCGCCCGACGCTCCGGGCTGGGGCACTGGGATGGGCCCCGGCTGCCGGACCCTGGCCGGCCGCCCCGCAGGAGCCCTCCCCAGTTCCCGGCCACCCATCCCTAGGGAGCTGGTAGCCCTCGCTGCCAGGACCTGCACAGGATGGAGCCTAGGCCACAGGTGGACGCTTCTGTCAAATAGCGCTGAAAAAATTTTCACACTTAAATTGGTTTATACTGCTGCAGAATCCTATTGACTCGACAGAATTCTTAGGTCAGGCTGTAGATTTGCCATTTAAGCTATCAGCAGTAAGGAGTTTAAATCGATACACCTTTAGTACTTCTAATCTAGCACTACAGTAATTCCAAATGTTATACGGAGTATTGTTTCATTGTAAACATTAGCTCTGTTAATTTCCTGGTGGGTATCGAGTGGGTGCAGAAAGTACCATAGTTATGAATCCAACTAGATTTGTTATGCTGGCCAGATTTTTTAATTAGTGTTTAAAATATTTACAAATCTTCCTTGCAAAATGATCCAGCATTTGATTTGTGTTCTTTTTAGTTATTTTTAGTTTTTTCAGGGGCTCTAATGCTTTTGAAATGTGCCAAAACAGTGATGGTGGGTGGGCAAAGAAGACTTCCATTTAGTTTTAGGGTCTGCGAAGACCTGATAACCTTTCACAATGAAGTGACTGGCTTGGTAAATGAGGGGAGAGCAGTGGATATTGTCTACCCTGATTTCAGCAAGGCTTTCTACATTGTCTCCCTTAAGACCCTCATAGACAAGCTGATGAAGTACAGGCTGGATGAGCAGACAGTGAGGTGGATTGAAAACTGGCTGAGCGGCCATGCCCAGAGGGTGGTGATAGGTGTCATGAAGTCTAGTTGGAGGCCAGTGACTAGTGCTGTACCCCAGGGGTCAGTACTGGGTCCAGTCCTGTTTAACATCGTCATTAATGATCTGGGTGATGGGACAGAGCGTACCCTCATCAAGGTTGCAGACAACACCAAACTGGGAGGAGTGGCTGATACGCCAGAGAGTCGTACTGCCATCCAGAGAGTCCTCAACAGGCTGGAGAAATGGGCTGGCAGGAGCCTCATGAAGTTCAACAATGACAAGTGCAAAGTACGGACAGTCTCACGCACACTGATATTTTGATCCAGAACACCAGGAGACCAGTCCCAAGCCAGCTACTCTACTCTCATACACACCCAGAATGAGGGCTGTAATTTCTAGAACATAGAGCTGATCATGGACGACGCTATGTATTTCCTGTCATTACCTAATTGTATGATTAGGGGGGAAATCAAGAATAATCCTTGTGGTTTGGTTTTGGTGTTCTTCATGTTATGGCCTGAAGCTAGGAAATCATTACTAGTTAGTGCTTGTGTAATAGTCACACGAGAGGGAGTAGAGCCTCCCACTTTCTGCAGTCTGTTTTGATGCACTGCTTCTAAGATGGAGGATGTTTCTTGATCACTGTAGTTAAATATGATTCCTCACACAATTGGGTTTTATATTGCACACAGACTGCTTGGCAATAAACTAGAGAAATAACATCATACTGCTAACATCCTGCTTCAATTTTCTTTGGAAAGAAAGTCTATTTAATCACAAAAGTAAATTCAGCCACATACCTACATTCCGTTTTGTACTGTGATATTTGTAGGATCATCACTATGACCACTTGATGTATTTCTACAATCAGGAGAGAAAAAGAAACGCAAATCTGGTTAGGGGAAATGCAGGTTAAGAGTCACAACAGATTCAGAAAAATCTTTTCTCTCCGTCGGTAGCTCTAAAGCTTCAAAGCAACAACCGCGATTCCCAATCATACACTCCCCAAAAAATTGCTTGCCCTCTGCAACAGTCCAAGGTCTTGGGAAATGTCTTGGGTTTATTTCTATGTCACCCAGAGAAGTCTTCATTCTCTTGGGCTACTTATGTGTCTCCACAGACTGTATTCATTGCTGTGCCTGAACTGGACAATCCTCAGTGTAACATCCAAGACATGTACTATATTGAAACATTCACCTAAAATTTTAACATCTTGTTTGGTTTTAGCCCCCCAAATGACTCATGTCAGTGGTACCCATTTTCTTTTCTCCTTGTCTGTTATGACATTTGTTCCTAGAATTAATAAAGTATTTGGGAATAGGAATATTATCACAACTTCCCATCTATGATTACTATTTCTTCCCTCCATGCAAGTGATCTCAAAAGGGAGAGATCAAATTTATGGTTTTGTTCTATCCAGTATACCAAACACCCACGCTGAAACTATGATGCTATAGTATCTGGCAGTATATGTTTGGAGTTTATCTATCTGCGTAGTGACATACACGAAAGCTGTTCCGGTAAGAACTCATTTGTGCTGGACTCAAAAATTCAGTCCTTGCTAGTCCTTGCTGCTCTTTGGACAATACCACTCTGTGCTGCCTCAGGAAAGAAAGAAGAAACACGGGTTTTCAACAGAAAATCTAGAGTTTAATGCAACTGTTCTGTGACACTTTTTTTTCCCTGCTTCCTTTACATTCTTTACTGTCCTTACCTGTTCTCGTCTTGTTGCTGGCAAGAATTGCTCACAACTCTTCTTTTCCTTCCTCTTTCTAGTTTCAACTGCCCTTACTTTTGCTGCAGGTTTCACCCAGACCCTCTCAATCCCTTTCATGAGATGACAGGCAGTGCAGGAGGCTGGGATCATGTGCATAACAGTATCCTGCTGTGGCTCCTTGCTTCTTATTTGTTTTCCTCTGCTCTGGCATGGGTTCCTCCATATGCTGCAGTCTCCTCGGGGGTGTCCCCACCTTTGTGTGGGTTGCCCAAGAGCTGCAGCCCCTCAGGGGTGTTCCTGCCCTGGCACGTTTTGCCACGACCACAGTCCCCTCAGAGTAGGGGGACTCCCATATCTCCTCTGGCATGGAGCGCTTCCTGCCAAGAGCATGCCTTCAGCCTTATTCCCAGCAACGTCTTTTTCCACATCTCCTCCATGCTTCTCACGTGTCCCCTCCATTTCTTCTCCTCCCAGCAGCTGATGCCCTTTCTTTAACATGTTTGCATGGAGGCACCCTGTGCCTCTCCAACAGCTGCAGTTTTAGGTCATGACAGGTTGCTCGCAGCAGTTTTGGAGCTGGCTAGAAATGGCTATGATCAGCCCAGGGCTGTTCATGACCAGCTCCTACAAAGGGCCCCCTGTAGCCTCCTGCTGCCAAAACCTTCCCAGCCGTGCCCATGCACCTCTTTTCAAGATATTAATTATTTTAGCCAAAAATCTACACTACTTCTGCTATTAGCTAAGAAAGCACTCCCATGGTCTTCAGCATCATAAACAATGGGTGGTTTCATGTTTTAAATGGCACCGCAGCAAAGGACGATGTCTGCAGATGGGGAGAGCAGAAACTGTGGTGTAAACAGGCACTGGTCTCCACTGTACACCACCACAAGGTACGTCTTTTCCACTCCATGGTCTGAGGACCTGAAACAGAAAAGGGTTTTTTGATCCAAGGTCCTGTGTTAGGTACTTATAAATGTTGTATTTTAAGTCCATGGGCTTCTGCTAAGTGTTCTCTGTGTTTGTGCCTTGGCTGGACATCTCTTGTCAAGAGAAAGACAGGTTGGAAAAGGCTGAAGATGTTTCAAGATACTCTACAGATAACATTAAGCACTGCAAGTTGCTAAAACCTCTTGTCTCTTATCAGCTCACATTTTTAGTAAACGCTTGGAAAGTGCAAGCCAGCTATTTGAAGACACTTCTGAGAAGTGGTGGTTTACAGGCTTTAAAAGCTATCCAAAATATTACAGTTTTCTGGGATTCTGCTTTGTTGAGGGGTTCTATTTATATTTTGGGGGGTGACTAATCTATTTATTTGTGTACATTGGGAGAGAGGTGAGAGATGAGGGAATGAAAGAGAAACATTTTTCACTGTTATTGAAAGAACATGATAAAAAGAAGATAAAGCCTGTGTTATTGAAGAAGACCTGCAGGGATAATTGACACCCAGGCAGTTTATATTCACTAAATGATAAAAGTGTCACTGCTAGGCTTTACTACAGAAATTAAAACCAAGATAGATCAGTTGAATCTCCCAGAAGGAGGCCAAAAGAATAAGAAAAAAAATCCTTGAAGAAAACAATTCATATTGTAATTATTGAAGAACAAATGAAGAGGGGAGTCGGTTACCTGGTTAACTAGTCCTGTGAAATCATTCACAGCTGTTCATAGGTCCTTTGTCACCAGCTCCTCTTCCTCCTCCTTTCTCTATTGGTCCTGTTCCAGCTCCCACCCTTTTCCATCCTGCATCCCATGGCCTCCCTAGCCCACACTGGCCATTCTGTCCCCCTTGCTCTGCCTTCCCTCTTCTCCATCTTCTCTTCATGCTCTCCTTTACTCAGGGACCAGGTGGAGGGATGGAGCAACTGAGAGAGCTGCAGGGTTTCCAGGGGGTTGCATCTGCTGTTGGAAGACCCTGAGGTTGAGGGTGTTTTCCTGTCTCTTCAGGGGATGGCAGGTAGCTTTGGATCAAATCCTGGGAATTGAACTACAAAGGAAAACCTGTAATGTGTTGCAAACTTTGTAGGTACTGCACTGTAAGTGTGCTGAGGATGGGGAAAGTGATGTTCTAGGGACAGCTGGGGGAAGTGCTGCATCCTGTGCAATGGTCTCCTTGGAGCAGTTTTGCAATGACGTATGTTAACATGAGTCTTTCCAAAAATATCTGGGAGGCCAAACATATCTGTGCCCTCAAAAAATAAAATGTTCCTTATCTATGAATCAGAGGAGATCTGGAGGTCATAACTGGAAAAACATTTGCTTAAAGAAGCAAAAATGTGTTAGAAACAAGAAAAAAAAAATCAGTGGGTATTTTAAAACATAGTATGGAAATTATGCTTTCTTTGTAACGTGCTTTGAGATCAGTAGGTAAGAATTGTGTACATAACCACTATCTAATATTCAACTATAAACCAGACCTTCTGGAACCAGCTGTCAGGGCTGCTGTCATGTTACCAGTAATTGTTCTTGCATTATTTACTTCTGAGAGCAAAAAATCGGCAGAGTCAAGTTCCCCTTAAAATTAATTATCGTAAACCTTAAAATAAAAAGTCAGAGTCTGATGATGAAACTACTTACTGTTCAGAATGAAGACTAAAGATCAAGCAGTTGCCAATGGGAACTGCAGAAGGGTTTAGATATTAGAGGAAAAGAGTGAATGATGTCAACACAGTCTGCTTTAAAAAAATCAGGATACATCTAGCCATAAGTAAAACAAAAGTAGTATATAAGTTCGGCAGAGTAAAATTCAAGTAATAAAAGACGCACTCAACATTGAAGGGTCAGATCTAGGATCAGCGTTTACTTGTATAGAGGAGGAGTCTTGTGTAGACTTGCCAAATTACCAGTTTCATTCTTCTGCAAATGTTGGATTGGTTTTACAGGATTTTGAGGTTTCACCTAACCTGGTTTTAAATATCCCAAGAGAGGGGACTTTAATAATTTATTTGGGAGGATTTCCATAGAATGATAGACTTAATTTCAAGGAAATGTTATTTAGACTTTTTTCTGCAGTCACTTCTAGGGATTCAGAATTACTTGGTTTCTGCATCAGTTTATGTATTTTGGGACACCCTGTTTTATCTTTTTGGTTCAATAGAAACATCATTAATAAGATAAAACCAGAAGTCTGATTCCAGCTGCCCAACCAGTGGTATTTCTTAAGTGTGATAAAAGTATCACACAAGCATACCAAGCACAGAACAGGCAACACTATGCCCACAGGGAAGAGAAATAAGTCTGTGGCTCATAACGAACTATGGATATAGAACTGCTGCTCAGCTGGGCTCAGAGGTGACATTTTTTCAAAGCTTGGCTTAAATCCTACAGATGAGAAGCATTTTCATATTAAGGCTAAGATAAGACAAAGGAACAATGTATCCCTGCTTTTGTGCCAAATCCATTTCTGCTTCCTCTGACCACTCTGGGGCTAAGGAGAATACATACTTACAGAGGTCTCCTTGTACTTCTCAGGATATCAGCAATTAGATGGAAAGACTCCTGCATAGTTCCATAGACCACAGTGCCCATAATAAGTATGATCTTGGTTACTGTCATGACACCACTATATTTCTAGATGAGTCAGGAAGAACAATAAGTTCTATAAGAGTTGTCCTAGTCACTATTTCTTCTTCAATGATTTTTTTTACATTTTTTTTTGGTGACACTGATCTATAAGGTTCAGATCTCAGACATGGAACACCTAGGTCTCTCTTAACCTGAGAATGATTTTATTGTATAATATAAGTATTGCTACCAAACTAATTTCATTTTCTATCATTTTGCCTCATTCCCCAAAGCATTTACACACCCACATCCTACCACCTACTTTTTGTTCTGTGCCAACACAAGAATAATGGAATTTGAAAGCTAGTTTTCTTTATTTATATTAGGCAATAAAAAAGCAGCTAGAAAAAAAATCATGAAATCTTCATAGATATATTGTCCAAAAATACACAGAATTCAGTAAGGCTTTTCTTATCATACATTTATTTTATTGTATCAAATGTAGTTATGTTACAAGATATAATTTCTTCATAGTTAATAGGATTATTTCAGTCAATACTTTATCCTGCTTCATCTTATCATTTGTTTTATCATTTTATTGATAAGCAGAGGCTTATGGGTTTTTCAGAAGAGTCTGAGAGCTTAGAACCTTTCCACTGTTCAAAGATCCTGACTTTGACAACATTATCACCATTTTAGCCAGTGATGGTATGGAGAGCTAGGATGGGGCTGCCAAAGACAGCAGGTGCTTTGACTCATTCACCTGTCTACTCACACTCAAATCACAAGCCATTACATTACACATCTACACACTGGTAGTTTAACCTCGCCCTAAGTGTATTATGTGCCTAATTCACTCAGATGCCAATGGAAAATTACTAATGTGAAAGCCTGGAATTTGACTTTACAGTTAATGGCTACAATGGTGAGCCATACCATTGTAGGATGTTGTACCTCAGCCTCCTCTTACCCATTACCCAGATTTGCCTTAGCTCCGTGTTGAATATTTGTGCCTGTAGTAGCCTGGGGAGCATGTCAGATGACTAAATATAGGTCACTCTAAGATGAAATTATCTACTTTCTGAGCTTTCTTGACTATATGAGTTATATATCTAGGAGTATGGGAGACCTTTTGCAGCTGGAAGCTTAATGAAATACCTCATAACACCTTAAATGATGGCAGATACCTATGCTTACGCAATTAAATTCTACCCTAGATCTCCACTGATTATAGTAGGTGCTCACACACAGACACTATCCTTAAACTGTGGGTATCCACCTTTAGTTATGCAAATGCACCAGAAAAAGGTACTAAGAAGGGTGGTACATGAAAACTTCATGATCAGTGTATCTGTAGTCAGAGCTCAAGGCTATGCCAACCAAAATCTTATTTTTAGAAAAGTCTGGCAAGATTCTGTACCTTCGAACCCAAATGACCAGCATTCACAAATACTTTGAGAAAATGAAGAAGAGTGTCACTGCTTCCAAGATTGTATTTGTGTCATAATACGGTCCAGGTAGATGCCATTTACAAGATTATGTAACTGTAGGAGTAATCAGCATAATAAAATGCTATTATCTCTTTTATTATTAAGCAGGTCAAATTACTATTTATTCTCTAAAAGCACATTTCAGAAGTTCATGATTGAAATGCTCAATAAATTTGCCCATTTTATTTTCAGTATATGTACATGTGTAGGGAAAATAACAGAAAGGTGTATGCTTGTTAAATCTGCAGCTGACTTTTTCTCATCTTGGATAACCTTAGTAACTGAATAAATTCTTTCCTGTGTTTTTCATGTAATTGGAATAAAAATCTTTTGTCAGACATAAATGATTTATTTACAGTGTCTTATCACTGTGAGTGGCATTCATCTTCACTAACTTTAGCCTTCTACATCATTTAACATCTGAATTATTTTCCCTAGGTTACCTTTGTCAGTGGAGAAAAAATTGACGCTTACGGCAGCTTGGTTTATTTTCCTTAATTATAGGTGGACTTTGTAGTGACTAGCCCAGACATAATCTTCTGCATGGTAAAAATCTAAGATCTTTGTTGCCAACAAGGCACATTCCCACCAGGACCAGAATGAGATGCCTTTAGGGAAACCTCAGCATGTTTAAAGAAAATGTTGTGTGTCAGGAATTCAGTCAACAGATACATGATTTCCTGATGTTGTTTCAGGACCAAGGTGCTCTCCTGTCAAGACACAAGGTCATTTCTTTTAGCTAAACGAAGATATGTAGCAGGTGCTCTTAAATTACTATCAGTCTGGAGATGAAACCAGCGCACTGGGTAGTTCTGTGTCACTGGCTGGTAAAGGAGCTGTGGGACCATGTCAGGGAGGAGTCTAAGCTTTACTATGTTCATTGACATGGAGGTAAAATTGATTTTCTTCTGCCTCAACTACAATTTTCCATAGTGATAGCTAACCTGAATTAGCTGTTTCAAAAGCAGTGTGTGGTTTTGTCTACTGATGACGCAGATTAAATATAAGGTGACAGCTATTATGTACTCAGACAAGTTGTATGCATTAATAATATGTTTGCCATTACCAGATAGCACATGCACTCTCTCAGGCCTGCATGAGTGATCTGACTACACTAATAGCTGTTTTGTTGTGACAAAAAAACTCTTGATTTTTAAATTATTTAATATTTTCTCAGTAAACTGACTTTTACAGTTAATGTGCTTCTGATGTTCATATCCATCATTTTCTGGAAGCACAGAATTAAACCATGGAGGAGGATCCCAGTTCTCCTCTTATTTTCATGTATGTCACCATGGAATAGCTCCATATTCAAATGAAGTTCAGCTGCAACAGTGTAAAATGAGAACAACATAAGGAGGCCAGAAGTGTCCAGTTCAGTATGCATTTGCTTTCTATATCTCTCTCATGTGTGCTTTGACACAAAGGATTCCAGTTTCCTATCTTGCGATGAAATTAGTAAATGCAACATGGTCATTCCTTAATTTAAAAGAAAAAAAAAAAAGACAAACGTAATTTCTACTTTATGTAACAAACCACATTATTTTAAAGGTTATTTTCAGCGTTCAGTATTAGAAATGCAATGGGAAAGGAGTTTCCCTCTTTAAGAATAAAGAAAATTTGTAGCCAATTTTTCTATTGGATGCAGATTTTTCTGTGTATAATTAACATAAATTCACACACTATGTGCATGAAATGAAAATGTTACCAGAAAACTTTGATATATATCATTCATAAAGATTAATTTTTTTCCTCACTAGGTGTTTGACTCAAGCTGGCTATGTATTTCAAACAAAATCTTTCAGCAATGTTGAGGGACAAAGCTGAAGGATGTCCATTAACAATATGGTAAGAACTTCTCCAGACACCACAAGCTTTGCAGCAATGGCAGATGAGATGTTCTGGGGGATTTTTATGGTAAGGGCATGCTTTTTGTTATTTTATGAAGATCACAGTTCACACGTGATCAAGAGAAAGTGATTTTAGTAGTTAAATCTCCAAAGAATCCATCCTCTAGCTTAATTACTCCCAGCATTAACCAGACCTTCCTGGTGCTGCCCTTGAAATGTGGTTATCATCCTTAGCTTTTCCATAATGTGCACAAGAAATTCTGGGCAAGTCATTTCACCTAAACTTTTCATGGAAAACTAAAAACTGCAAGTTTCTCATTTTCTGTGTATCTAATGTGAGACAGTAAGGTCTGATTTTCAGATAGATTAAGTCAATGGCAATTGCAAATGAAGTTGTCACATATAAAATGTGTCGAACAAGCTCATATGCTCTGAAAAATGAGCTTCTAATTATTTCCAAATTGAAATTAGTGAAAATATTGCATCTCATTTTCTTCATACCTTAGTTCCAGAGCCATAAAACTGAGGTTAATATCACCTCTTACTGCTCTGAAGTTTTCAAAATGTATTGTATTAGGGCATGGAGCTATCTACACAACAATAAGAAGAAAATACGCATAACTGCTTATTAATTTGAATATAGTAACTATTCACTCTTGTGCAAGAAATGAAGGCTGGTGACCTTTCGATAATGTGCAGTCATATACTTACAGACAAAATTGTTAAAAAGACAATTCTGGCAATCTCCATTCTGTCACTTTCCTGCTTTTGAATAAGCAGCTTTGTGATTCCAATCTTGTTCTTTTGATGTGGGGGTTGGGTTTTTTGTTCTGCAGTTTCAGCTGCTAAGACAATAGACTCTACTTAGTATGAAGCCTCTGTTTTCATATGATGACATGCTGGAGTTTTATGTCATCTTAGGACACAGTTTTAGTAAGAGACAGAGAGAAAACGGGGTCCTTTCTTTAGTACCCACACAGACGAGATCACCTCCTTTTTGTTGTCCAAATGAGTGGGCAATTCTTTTGGGGAATATAATTGTGTCCTCACAGGACAAGTGTTCTCTGGTAAATGGAAGTTCAAGAACATTGCTGGTTGGATTGGTTTTGTTTGTTTGATTGTTTTTGGTTTTTTCTCTTAGTTCAAGCACATGTACAGACTTGAGAGTATGGAACCTATCACTCATTGTCTGTTTTTTTAATAATGTGGTTGTGTTATAATTTGTAATGTATAAAGTGATTAGAAAAACAAAATCTAGTGCTTTTCTCTCTGAGGTGTGTGCTCAAACCATTAGGGTGCAACTGAAGCTACATTTCATTCATTTTGAAGTTGTCCTGGTTTCAGCTGGGATAGAGTTAATTGTCTTCCTAGTAGCTGGTACAGTGCTATGTTTTTGAGTTAGGTATGAGAAGAATGTTGATAACTCACTGATGTTTTAAGTTGTTGCTAAGTAATGTTTAGACTATAGTCAAGGATTTTTCAGCTTCTCATGTCCAGCCAGTGAGAAAGCTGGAGGCACACAAGGAGTCAGCACAGGACACAGCCAGGGCACCTGACCCAAACTGGCCAACGGGGTATTCCATACCATGGGACGTCATGTCCAGTATATAAACTGGGGGGAGTGGGGGTGAGGGGATCGCCGCTCAGGGACTAACTGGGCGTCAATTGGCGGGTGATGAGCAATTACATTGTGCATCATTTGTATATTCCAATCCTTTTATTATTACTGATGCCATTTTATTAGTGTTATCATTATCATTATTAGTTTCTTCTTCTCTGTTCTATTAAACCATTCTTATCTCAACCCACAAGTTTTACTTCTTTTACTGATTTTCTCCCCCACCCCGCTGGGTGGGGGGGAAGCGAGTGAGCAGCTGCGTGGTGCTAATTGCTAGCTGGGGTTAAACCGTGACAGAAGTTCAAAAGCATAGTTTTGAATTTGTTAACTAAATTATGATTTCAACTCTAGTCTCCCAGTGCTTGGGTCAGGGCTGTGATATAAATGATGAGTTTTATTTCTTCCATCAGTCTTAAAAGAAAAAAGAATCTGCTGCCATTTTGACTGCAGACCTTGATCCTGCCACTCCATGTAAAGAGTCTTTGGAAATCATCTGGTGGATAAGACCAGGGAGGATTTGGTGTGAAGTGAGCTAGGACTGAGATGCTCAGACGGGGCAGTTCTGAACAGACTTGCAGCCCCACAGGAACACTGAAGCAGAGCACAGATGCCTCTAGCATTCAGCTGAGACACATATTTAAGATAGAGAGATATATATATATAAGGTATCACCTGGGCCCAAATATTTAAATTCACCCCCAACTTTTCTCTCTCCATCTGTTTTGGATTTATTGTCCTCTCTTCTGTGCCATGAATTTGCAGCATTGCAGGTGGGTGAAATTTCCCAGACTTGCCAGCTGTAGGTCAAGTTGGCTGGAGACAAAACATCAGGTCTCCGGCAACCTCTGCTGATACTGTTGGCTCCACTAACCGCGGCAGGCGGGAGGGCGGGCTGTGAATCTAAGAGCCAGAGGTGCTTGTCACAGCCCGTAAGCAAAGAATGCTATCTTTGTATTAACTTAATTCTTATTGGTTTGTCTCATCCAGCGTAAGTCACTATAGTTTCAAAGGAGGTACAGCTGGCTTTTCTCAGTCCAGCAGTGTAAGAGTTTAGGCTGCCTACTTTAAAAAGTATTTCTCATTGCTGCTTTACAGTGGTCTTTAGCAAACAGCACACATTGCCGAGATAAATACATCTTTAGATCTTACTGAGTCAGTCAGAACTGCTTGCAGCTCTGAAGAAACATATTATTTTGCATGTGATTGATAGCGATGTTTTTGGCCCATCTTTTCCACATGTCATTCACTACACTCATGACTTGCAGGCTGGATTTAGAAGAGTCCAATGTAGCTAATTGGAATCAATGTGTGTACCCACATAAATTACTAATTGAATTTTGTTCAAGATAGTGAGTACTTTCAATCACAAATATTCAGGATGTACTGGTATCCTAGATACAAAAGGGGCTTAATGATGTCAATCGTAATTCATATTGAATCTTTCCATATAAAGCCCACACAAATACTGAATAAAAATCCTATATTCCCCAGGCCCATTTCTGAAAGAAAATAGTGATATAATGGCACTCTGATAAAAACGTTCCAGAAAAAGCAGCCAAAGGCATAATTTCTTCAAATTAATGGCATTCAACTTTGTTCCTTGTGGGGGGTTTTAGATCTTACTCTCAAATAAGTCATTGTACTAAAATTTTCAGGTCATTGAAAAACCGTTGCTTTTATATCTGTTAGTTTCAGTCCCACACATGAACCCCATCAGTCTTAGTTACTTGTTAGGTATAATTAATTTTGAAAGTGCACTGTGCTGAATAAATCATATGACTTATTACACATTTTACAGTTATTTGTATCCATCTTCCATTCACTCTTTTTTTTGTAAAGCAACATGTTAATCCATCCTAAGGAAAGAAGAAAAGGTCAAGAAAAACATCAATGACTGCAAAATAAAATTACCTTCTTAAAATAAAAGTGAGCCACAAGTTTCTGGCAGTAATCAGAGATATTTGACAGTGGAGCCTGAGAAGGAGAGGTCCAGGCACTTGGGAACAGGCCAGAGAACAGAGAACGAGTAGAAAAGGAGTCCTGAAGCAAGCTATTACTGAATATACTCTGAGAGAGGTTGCCCCTAAGAAGTCAGCATCCTGCATTTATTAAAGAAAGGATGAGCTTGCTAAACAGTCCATGTTTAATTTTAAAAGCACAATTTTAGGTATTCTTAAGCTCAGTTCAGCGTTACAAGCCTCTGACAAATTTGTCTCATGTCAATGACCCAAATTACATCAAATCCAGATCCTCACAAAAATTGAAAGGTATTTGGAGTGAAGATTCCAGCTCACGTCCAGATCCAATTTGTCTGCAACCAATAAAAATAGCTTTGGGACATTTCTCTCAAACGAACACCATATAAAAAGCTGCACTTCCATATAATTCTGGGTCAAGGAACAAACTATTTGCAATGACCCACCCATACTGGTTTATCAGGTCTGCAAGCTATGAAAAGCATGTGATGGCTCTGTAACAATGCAACTTCTCTGCCATTACATGATCAGACTGCAGCAAGTGGTGTTAGCAGGGGTAAGGGAACTAAAACCCCTGTATACCCCTAAGATAATTGACCATGCCTCCTACAAGCGTATTGGTAATAATACCACCAACTCTTTACAGAGCCCCCTCCACAGGATTACGTATACACGCACAGAACTGTCCCTTCTAAAAAGAGCTTCAAAGTTTGTGGCTCATAGAAATTATCTAGCTTACAGTTTTCTTACAAAGCTCAAATTTAAACAAGCCTGCAGATTTATGTATATCTTTACACACCACTGTGCATTCCACTGAAACTGAGATTAAATACTGTGTGTTATAGTTAAGCACATGTATAAAGTCTTCGTTATGTCAAAACCTTGTTTATTTTTTCAGACTACTCTCTTGCTTTTTAAAGTAAGAGGTGGAGGTTGAAAGAGGTGGTTTAAATGGTTTAAAAGGGACATACATGAAACTGAGTTTTACTTTGAAATTTTGAATATTCTAAGATTCCTGTCTATATATCCATACAGTTTGAATAAAAGGAAATTGTCTTCTAAATTCCTTGACCAGAAACTGCAGAGCCTTGCATATCTTCACTGAGGTCTCTATTCCCTGTTGTAGGTAGGGTAAAAGGTGGTCCTTTCACTGTTTCTGGGTAAAAGGGTTAAAGCAGCATTTATGGTATCTGTTTAGCTGGGGACAAGAATTACTAGACATTAGAGGAGACAGCTGTAAGAGAAACCTTCAAAGCTCTCACGCTCATACATGGCTTACAAAAGGTCCTGGAGACACAGACTGGATGAGGAGGAGAGGCATTTTGGAGAGAAGGTCCCAGGCCATGCATGAAGGAAACTGCTGTAATTTATAGGTTACATAAATACAGGTAGCCTGACCTTCTGTCAGCCTTCACATCCTTCTTTAAAATGCCATATCCTCACAGACGAAGGTCTCTAGCTGGCCTAAAAATCAATTGCAATATTTGATTTCCAGCCTGCAGGCAGCAATCACAGCAGCAGTGGAGGCAGCTCTATTGCAGCATTGCTAGTAGCCTGGCTGTTCACACCTAAGCCGGTCAGGAGAGGAGCTCGTTTTCCCCCTCCTTTTCTCCCACTTTTCTTAGTGCAGAGCTTGGGACATAGCCAAGCAGTGAGCCAGCGCCTGCTGGTCACGGTTCCCTCCCCAAGCCTTCCTGAGCTTCCCACCACGCTGGTCTCCCTCTTGCTCGCAGTGGGTGAGGATTCATGCAAATAGCGCAGTTTCCCAGCGATGAATCACTGCTCTGCCAGAACATTACAGGCTCTTGACTTTTTTGTTTCCTGTGAGTTTGTTTCCTTACAGTGTGTGATATGTATTTGTACAAAGTTAAACCCTCTTTGTTTTCTTGCAAGGTGTGTACGTATTTGTCCATATTTAACCCCTCTGCTTCTGCATAGGAGATCTGCTGGCAGATAGAAGGGGCAGAGAACAGCTAATGCCAAAATCCTTCCTGCACTTGGAAAGGGGCTGATTCACAGTAAAAAGGTCTGGATGCTGGACAAATGTGAAGCTTAATCGATTAACGTCAAATTGGTGTAGATAGACCTGTATCAGACTCTACCACCAGCTAAACACTACCAGGAAGAAGCAGGATCGAGGGTCAAAGACTACCCTGGGACATTTAACAGCCGAGGTTTAATAGGGGGTCAAAGCAGCTTAGAAGCCACATTGACCACCCTCCACAGCTGCACTTTGCTACAAGTCTAAAAGCGGCTGATAGTCCCAGACCTCTGCTCTGACAGGTTCTGATATCTGGTGGGTTTTTCCAGTAGTCCCCATCTTTTAAAGCTCGAAGCTATTTGGTTTCACTTGCAGGGGAAAAAGTGAGTGGCTGAAGAAAACAGGCAAGAACATTGAACTGAAATCACTTTCGTTTATGATAATACTTAAATCAATCCTAAAGGATCTGCTGCAGAAAACGGACAACCTTCCTCACATAGATGTCAGAATCAATACATTTTTCAGGATGATGATGCACTTAACTTTTTTCATGTCCCTATTGAATGCAAGAATGTCTGCAAAGCAAGCAACCAGTAAGAATTAACCTCAATGTGTCTAAAATACACTGGAAACAATAAAATTATTTAAGTTACTCCTACTAGAGTTACAGCTACTAGTTTGGACAATGTGTTTGGGGGTGATTCTATTCTTGGTACAAGAAATTTAAAATATCTGAAGAAAGGTTTATGTTTCCAGATAAGGATGCAATGTTAAAGGCAGAGAAAGAAGAATGGGCATTACCTTCAAAACACATTTTGGAGGCAGGAATAAGTAACAGAGAGTAAAAGAACTGGTTTGGGGGGATTTCTGTTGCCAGTAAAATGTTGCACAGATAATAAAATTTAAAACTTTGACAGCTGTATTGAGGCAGTATCTCTGCTTGCATAGAAATTCTCCCAAGAAAAAAAATGCATCTACTTTTCTTATTAATCTGAATTAAATTCTTGTGTTTAGAGGGCAATATGCAGTCTCATCAGCCGCTGCGGGTGTGAGTCAGTCACAGTGTCTCTAGAGATCCTTTCTGCCGCATAATCCCACTGCAGCCTTGCTCAGGAACAGAGATCTTTGCATAAGGGCTGCAGCACAGTTATTCTTTTTTTTTTTTTTTTTTTTGATGAAAATTTTAAGGAAATGTGCACAAACCTCTGGGCAAGTAATAAACTCTCACTCACTCACATCAAGTAACTAATAAGCCATTTACCACTGTTAACAACTCATTGCACACCTTTATACAGAGATAGCTAAATCAAGTACAGGTCTTCTGTCTTAAATCTGTTGGTGTACAATTATCTGCTGAAGGAATAGAATCTGTTTTCAAAAGAATGATGAGGTAAGACCAGTTTTGAACCTTGCAAATGCAGATTTTTCCATTATAATTGTATATTTAGATAACCTTAGTTACAAAGGCCTGGGCTTCTAAAATGTGTAAGAGAGTGTGTATCTTCAAAGGAGGACAGATACGGAGACACAAAAAAAAAAAAAAAAAAAAAAAAAAAAAAAAAAGGCTTCTGAAAAGCAGGCAGTCCTGTGGGCAGGGGGACTGAAGCTTCTTTTCCTGAGCTTCTGTGACGTGTGGTTATAATAGCCAATACTCAATTAAATGCAAATTCCAAGCCGGCCTACTCCTGGCACTGTGTGGGTCACAAGGTGTCTTTCCTGAGGTATCTGATGTCTAATAATATAGCTGATCTAACACTGCAGACTTCCTTCAGCAAGCCAAAGTCTTTGTCTTCTAATCTGCTGTTTAATCTCATGAACCATGCGAACTCTGTGTCCCATACCACCCTTCATAGTGCTCAAATTTGGCTGAAATTAGCCAACAATTTCAGGAACTCTTGGTTGGAGTCCAGTAGACAGTTACGTAGCATGACTGCACATATACTATTTCCTTGGGAAAAAGCCAAAGTAATGTTGTACTTTTAATGACTTCTGGAAAAGCAATGTAATATGGCCTTTATAGTTCCTATATGATTCATCCTTTTTTACCCAAGCACAAAACTATATTCAATTTACTTACATTTAAGGGGACTTTTTGTCAGAAGTAGGTTTGAATACCTGACCTGAGATAGAATTCTGGACTGATCTGTTGTTGTACTTCTGGTGTTCCTAACATTAAGCTGAATGTATGTATATGAAATAAGGGGATAGGTTTTCATAAGAAATAATAATTTTCTCTGACAGGGAGAGGGTTGTCATCTTTTTCCTGACATTGCATAGACAAATTATGAAAGTTACACAAATCAGAGCTTAAAGTTAGTTTATTCCTTTGCATTACGGAGAGGCTTATTCACGTACACTTAGTGAGATAATTCCCAGATTTTCTTAGCTGACTGAGAGGTTTAATAGAAGCCTCACGGAAGCTGAATGAAATAAAAAGTAATTTATCACATATAATATGCCACTGTAACTCTTTTATACATCTTTAAATAACCAAACTGAAAAATGTTTGTGATCGATCTTCAAAATATGACTTCTCTGGAAGGAGTGCATGTTCCCATTTTTTTGGTTATTCACACCAAGACCTCTTAGGTGTTTCCATATACTCTCCATCCAACACTCTGTATTCGTCTATGGCCTATGCCGGACAATCAGCTGGTCTGTCCCTGTCATGTCATCTACCCACCAAGCAACTAGGTTTACATAAGTGTTAGCAGCCATAATTATTCTGACACTTCACACAGTCTTCTATTAGCTTTCCTACCCCATCCCCCAATATACGATCCATCCATTTGGTTGCATGGTTTGTCCCTTGACTTTGAAGCTGTTCAGCTGTCTGTCTGCTTTCTTCACAGATGTCTGGGTCTCACACTCCTACTTCATCAGACTCAGGCTTCATCATTCAGGCAACGAATTCTGGTGTGGTGGGTTCTATGCAGAACAGAAAGCAATTCAGCATTGCTGTGATTCATGAACTTCAAGCACATTTGTTGTTTTATTGATCTCAGTAAAAGCACACAGAAAGTAGCCAAGTGCAGTGCTGACTCAGAGCCATAGACAGTATGTCAATTAAATGAAAACTTAAATGCTTTATAACAAAGTATTTAATTCCCATATTCCTCTAGGGACATGCAGGTCTCTGACAGTCACTCTTTCCTCTCATTATCTGCCTGCTTTCCTATTTAAAGAGTTCCCGCTATTCTATCAGCTGGAGCTAGCATTATCTTCACAGTCCACAAGTCAGTGAAAGTATGAGGAAAACCTAACTCAAAGCAGTAACCATAAACTGCCCTCTTTCTCAATAGCTGTTTCTAATATGCTATATATAATTGTAACCCTAATGATGCTGGTATTGAATTCTGAGCTGCTTCAAGTTTTTACTCCTTTTTCTTTGGAAAGAAGAATGGTATGGAGGCTAAAGAGCAAGAACTTTGAAAGATTTAGAGTGTTTGTGAGGTTTGGAAAAAAAAAGATACTCTGAACATTTGAATTTCTTTATTCCCTGGAAAAAAAGTGTTTTCAGATTTTGATTTGTCTAGAATTGCTGTCATCTAGAGCAGAAAATTCACTAATCCACTCCACATTGATGAATTGTAACAATTTCATCAGCTAAAGATTCAGAAGGACCATGTATCTTCTCAGCTTTTCTCAGAACTTGCATTTCTTTCAAACAACCCAGACTCAGTTGTTCTGTGACTGTAATATTGTGCCTGATGGTTCTCTCACTTCACCTTTAACTCTGACACGTCTGCTTTTCACTTAGCATCTTTGGTTCCCTGAGGCGTGTCAAAGTGGGCTAGGGTCCCACGTCAGTGCCCAGCGCTGTGGTTCCTGTGTGCCTTGTAACAAGCAAACAGCAAAGTAACAGACGATGGAGGTGGAAATGAGGGGCTTGCTGAGGCGGGGTGTCCGCTGTCTGGCCAGCGGGAGCTCCTGGGGTGCAGAGCCCTTCCGGCAGAATCCTCCCCTGGCTTTTCACCGTTGGTTCGGTGTGACAAGCAGGTTCATTTCTTTGTCTCCTCTTTTCCCAGTGTCACCTTCCACATCACATGAAAGAAAAAGAAGGAAAAGGAGAGGAAGTTTGATAGGGGATTGTGCCACGGGACAACATGCCATCAACATTCTTAATGGGGAAGAAAAAATCAAATAAAAATCAAGTTTAAGTGCCAGTTTCCATCATGTTTCACTCATTACATTTCTACTGGCATCTAGGTGCTCAAAATGAACTACAGGGACACCATATATTCCTAAAAATTCAGTTATACATAAAAAAATAAAAGGCTATTTTCAACTTGCCCATAAAATCAGTATGAATTTTAGAGTAATTTGTCCTGATGCTTAAATGTATGCTATGCATTTCATGGGAAGAGATAATGTCAAACTAGGGATTACATTTTCTTTCTGGATATTTGACCAGTCTTGTGCAAAAGTGAGAACAGAATTGAGCCTATCAATCTCTATAAAACATTTCTCAGAAGCCTGTTGCTATACTGTCTAAATCCTTTACACATTGATAAACACAGTGGATCTGTGGGCTTTGGATCAATATTTGGCTTTCATCTCAATCTTTCCAACAGCTTGCTTCTCAGGTAATCATACGTATTAGGCTGGGGGAGTGGAAAGAAACACTTGGGAGTTGGAGGGCACTACAGATGCTCCACGGTAAACCCACAGAAAAGGCAAATTTGCTGCTAGTGCAGCAAAGCTGATGGAAAAATTGCTGTTAATAGATCATGCCCTGTTCCTGAACTGGTCCCTTGGTATGTTTTTGTTTCAGGTGAAAGAATGGAATTTCATGTATGGTAAATTTAGAGCTGCCTGTTAGCTTCTTTAGGGTCAAGTGTTATGGATACATGAAAAAAGGCTGGATTGCATTTTAGTTTAATTTAAAATAACCATGTTGTTATTGGATATATATGGAGTAATAAAAAATTAAGTATCCCAAACCAGTGATATATTACTTTATTTTTTAGTTGCTATCCTCTCTCCCACTGATTCAAAAAAAATCATTAAAAAAGAGACATTTGTCTCAAAATGTCAAATTTCAGTGTTAAGGACTAATTTATGTCTACAATATAATATATGAAACATATTTGGGAATTCTATTCAAATGTTCTTACAGTGCCATCTGCTGAAAAGCAGGTAAGGCTACAAAGCATTTGGCAGTTCATTCTTGCTAGGATATCTGTAAATTCTTGGTCCATCCTGGTACTTTTCAGTCTTTTATCCCCTACTATATCGCAACACAAAATCTGTAGGGCCAGTACAGGAGGAGCTATAAACGCTGCATTTACCCATATCGTTAAATGCATGGTATCACTGAAAGGTAAGCATGTACCTAACTGTTCAAATAAGAGGATGCTAGGATGCTTAAGGTTTAAATTGGTTTATGTATATGCACAGCTCAAGGGCTGGATATCAGCATCAAGATGTTTACCCTCTATCAGGTTGCCTCTGATAAAGCAGCCTAAATTTAATAAACACTATTATGTTTAAGAAAAAGTAAGCTGGTATGTGTTGGCTAATGAATTTTTAAATTTACTTCAATTCCCATATCTAGAAATGCTTCTCAAGCATGTGAATAATTCTTTTAAAATTAACAAGACAGACTGCATGGATTAAGGTAAGCTTTTGTAGCAGCCTGAACTTGGGGCATGTGATAACAGCCCACTTGTTTGAACTCAAAGATTATTTCTTTTTTTTTTCTTTTTTTAATCAGCAATTGATCTGCGTTTCAAATTGGTTCTTCATTACAGCTGAATATTTTTGTGCTGTTTGCTGTGTTAAGGAGACTCATCCTTCATTATTTTTATATTTATTTATAACTTCCTCTGGTTTCTCAGTCCACATTGAATCAGATTTTCAACAGGTCTCACCTAAGATCTGATCAATAAGCTCAAAGCTGTGTACACACATCTCCACTAGAAATGCAGTGATTTTTTTGGTGTATGTATAGATGTACGGCATCCTGCAGCCCCAAGTG
The DNA here is from genome assembly GCF_964188355.1 of Buteo buteo. NCBI lineage: Eukaryota > Metazoa > Chordata > Aves > Accipitriformes > Accipitridae > Buteo > Buteo buteo. The sequence continues at coordinate 381,453 of NC_134188.1, read as the reverse complement.
ATGTTTGAAAAGGCAGTGTATTTGGCATTATCCTCCTGCTTGAAAAGTTTGCAATGGTCGTTTTGAGAAGTAACAAAAGCTATTCCAGTAATTAATCACAAGGTGCACACTGTCACATTGGGCATTTCATAAATAACCAAGAGGCCGAAATTAATTTTCATAGGTTCTTCCATGAATAATTTAGACTTGTAAAGGCAAAGTCAATCAGTAACTTACTGAAAAAGATGGAATTTCAATTAATTCTCTCAACCAGCATGACTAATTCTACCCACAGTTCAACGGATATAGGACATGTACAAGTTTTGCTCATAAGTACTGAGCACTGTCTTAGGTGTCAGATGACAATGTTCAAAGGTGTTTGAATGATTTTTTGCTAGTAAGTCATATTAGGTGTGAATTACCCAAGCTAAGCAAAAATTCCAGAGGCATGGATTTAAGCTTGTGTCTTCCTACTTTGCTTTTTGGGGGGGTTAAATTCATATGTAACTAGATTCAGAGACCTGAGCTAATGTCCCTAAATTCTTCCTATGATTACTGTAGTAAGATACGCTTACTCCAGAGGGTAAGTCAAAACAACTGGATTTCAACACCATTTCTTACCTGTGGTCTGGCAAGCCTCTTTCCCTCTTCTTTCTTCTCTGTTTCTTCACTTTGGAAGAAAATATAGGTAGATTAGCTTCTGGAGGCTAATATTAGGCTCTGTGAATGCACTTCAAACTCTGTCTTTCCCTGTGCCTTTTTCTGTTTAAAGCTCTGGTAAACAGCATAATGATAAAACAGCACTTAGTGAGGTACCAAGAAGGTCTGGGGTATAATGCTCCTTATTTGTCTCATTACAGACTCTTTCAGTAGCTACTAACTTCCATACTGAAAAGAAATCACCAAAAAAACCCCTTTGGGGCAAGATATTCAAAGTATGTGCATAAGTATCTGGATGTTTTTGAAACAATTGACAGATGCCTGTGTCTGTAGGCCCCTATTTAGTTGGACATTTGAATTCATTTTTCATAAAATTGTGTTCTGAATCAAGACGAAATACTGTGCATTTTGCTGAACACATCACTGTCTTCAATACATAGAAAGATATCAGCAAAGGGACTTTGGGTCACATTAATCTGTTCACTGGAGATGGTGGGTATACCAGGGGTTCTAGCTGTTAGTTTAAAGTTTTTTAATCAGGCCACTCTGTTTATTAACTATACCCTAAAAGAAGCCTGGCTGACTTCTAAGAAAGAAGTTAACCGACAACTGCTGCATATTCTGGGAGCTTTCTAAGGACTGTGAATTGACTACATGGTTGCAACCAGCCTGATCCTGTTATCTTTCTCTGCTTGCAAAAATGGATTATTTCCAATGGCTTCATTTTGAAAAATGCCCTAACTTTTATATTGTTGTTACAATAATAGTAACAAGAATAAGCTTGGCTGCCTACTTTGGCTCAGAGAAACAACAGAATTATCAATGCAACTGATGGAGAAAAAGAAACATTACTCCAGTGAACTCAAATCTCCCGAACACTGCAGTGTTTAAAGGGAAGAAAAAAAAAAAACAACCAAACAAATACTTCCCAAGTGTAACCATTGCTTAGCATGGTGTCAGAGCCTTACCATCTATTTTCATTTAGATGCAGTAACACAATTTTGGGGCAAGATCTAAAGCCCACTAAAATTTTTTGAACCAGCTGCTGCTCTACTCAATTATTACTCTACAATGATCAAAGGCATTGACAGCTGATGTCCAGCTTTTCATCCACCAGTACCCCCAAGTCCTTCTCGGCAGGGCTGCTCTCCACCCCTTCATCCCCCAGCCTGTATTGATACTGGGGGTTGCCCCGACCCATGTGCAGGACCTTGCGCTTGGCCTTGTTGAACCTCATGGAGTTCACATGGGCCCACTTCTTGAGCTTGTCCAGGTCCCTCTCGAAGCCATCCCATCCCTCAGGCATCTCAACCGCACCTCTCAGCTTGGTGTCAGCTGCAAATTTGTTGAGGGTGCATTTGATCCCACTGTCTATGTCACTGATGAAGACATTAAACAGTACTGATCCCAATATGGACCCCTGAGGGATTGGTATATTCTAATAATTGACTATGTGCCCAAAAGTCTGTGTATCCTTGTGCTAACTGGAGGGGTTTGTTTAAAGATGATTTTCTCCAGTGTGATAGGGAAAAGATGTGGATCATTAGTAGAAGCAGGTGAAATGTATATTTTCAAACCTGGTTTGGCACTCATTTACGTATTTGTTGTTAATACAGATATGATTTACTAAAATTCTTAGTCGGCAGGGATTTATAACCAGCTGCTAAATAAGAGCTATCTGGGGACCTTGGGCCTTCACTCTGGCAGTGTTGCTGGGGATGTTATTGGCCTGGAATTCAGCTGGGCTTTGGGAAATGTCCATGGCTCCTCATCACACAAAGTGTGAATATACTAAGGACCGGTGTTCAGAAAGGCTAAGAGGAACACTAAGTCTATGCTTCGGTCTTTTACTTGAAGTCTGTGAATTTTTATAAACCTAAACCCCCAACTTTTATTTTTTATTTTTTAATGAAACAATTACTTTGGCTAAGACTTCCCAGAAGAGCCAGAGGACTTTAGCTTTCCCATCAACAACCAGCCTGCTGTATCCTCCCACATAATGTCCTGAGGTCACAGTCTCAGACTGTATCTCTTCCTGGGCATCCTGATTTATCTTATACAACATACAACTAGAGCATGCCTAAATAACATACTGCTTCCTGCCTCAATGTAAAAAGAGTAGAATTTAACTAAGACCACATGCAGAATTTATTTCTAGAATTAGCTCTCAATCTTAAAAATTGAGCTCTCTGTTAAGGCACTAAAGAAAATGCTACTTCTCTATATCATCATATACTCAATTAGGAGCAAATTTAAATGCACACTAGTGAATATTTAGCCCCACTTACTGACTTGTCCCAAGTCATCTTGTACTGGCTTCAGCGGAATTTAAGGCATTTCATTGCTAACTAGATATTTACATATTCTGCAGAAGCAAGACCTCAATTTCAGTTGCAGAATCTGCATTTAGTGATGACAAAGCCAGACTCCTTCCTAAATTACAGGATATGTAGGCTCAGTTTAGATATGCAGTTTTAGCAATAAAAAAGAAAGGGGTTTGGAGGGTGGAGAGGAATATGTTTGTTAAAATAAGACAGATGTGGTCTGTATAATTCCAGTCCCTGAACAAGGAATATGTCTCTGGCATGTCTGCATAAGAAATTTCAAGGTAAAACTCATTTAGCAAAAACAGTGTTTCCCAGCCTTCATGGGCATATTAAGCAAGTCCTACATTTTACACTATGCTTTACTCTATGTATTACCCTAAAAAGATGTATATCAACAGAAAGGAAAATGTGAAATCTGGTCATTACTAGCCAATGAAATTGAATTGGAATGATGGGTCTATATAGCAAGCTTTAACAACTTGTTGCCAAACATCTAAATTAATAAAATTAATATTAAAAAAAACCCTAGTGTACATGTTTTTAAAGCTTTTAAAAATGGTGAATTTTCCACTTTTTTTTTTTTCAGAATTCTTTTTCAGCGTACTGCCCAGCTCCTCATACATTTTCATAATAGCAATACTTAGCACTGCCATAACAGCTTATATTTTCCTGGCTGCATGCAAACAATTACTCATGTGCATCCATATTGACACAAATTAGGCCCACATGAAGCTTTATCACGCACATACAATTTCTCCGTCATTTAATCTCAGTCATAAATGACAACTTTGGAATTCTCTGCCTCTCTAAATCTGCATTTCTCATTGAATTTAAATGGATCTCAAATCTATAAATAACTACATCAACCCTTAATATTACATTCAATTACTTTGAGTTTGCTGCTGTTCACATGGCATTCATGCTGGTCTTTCATACTGTTTGCATTAGCAAACCTCTTCTTTCTAAAACAACCTCCTGTATTCATGATTAACAACTCAGTCTGAGGTTGAATTTTTTAAGCTTTTTCTCTGATTTCTTAAAAAGGTACAACTGGTGATCTGTGGCTACAGCTCAACCATTGTTCTTTTAAACAAGACTTCATTTGGAGTCACAATGGTTAGAAATGGGCTTGAATAAAAATAGTTGGTCTGTTTTGCAGAATGCAAACTGCAATGTAGCGCAGAATTACTGTGACAATAATAGCATCTTATTACAAGCAGACAATGCGTGTAGGTGCCCAGTAAGAGAGGGTCAGGCTGTGAAATGCTCATTTCAGACAGCTGCTGCTCCCCACTTGTAGCATAACTGGCTTCATTGATTGTGCCTACAACAACGCTGTTATGGAGTGGCCCTGACCAGGGATGAGTTTTCTGTTTTATCTCTGTCTGTAGCAGCAGCCTCGGGGCTGGCTCTGGGGAAACACTGCAAGGAAACCTCCAGTGCTGATTGTGACACAAGGGAAGGTGCATTCTCACCCCCATGGGCTATGTGTTACTCCCTGCTGCTGGGCAAGGAGCCTCCGTCTAGCCCCTCTGGGCTAATAAAAAATTCTGGGCACTCAGCAGCTATGATTATGGGGGCAGAGTGCTGCCTAGCAGCTCCTCACTGTGAACTGCTGCAGGAGCAGGTGGGATTTAGTCTTGCAATAAGTTTGGACTGCTCATGGGGCAGTATAAATGTGCAGAGCCTAGTCTTCTCTGTGGCCTGTGTTTCAGGTCATTAATAACAGCCTGAGCATCCCTCTTGGGAAAAAACTAAGTGTTCCTTAATATGAATATTAGATTCACAGTTCAGATCTTAATAGGTAATGGAGGAAGATAAGATTAAAAGCAGACAAACTCAGAGGCTAATGTTAGTTCGCATGGGCATAGGCAATTCTATTAAGGAACATAGACATGCTGGAAAGGACTATGAAGACCTGTCCAGATACTATCTGATAAAGGCCTGCAACATTCATTTAGAGACCAACTCTATGGAATAAGAGCCTCTATGCAATAGAGGAGTTGATAATAAGTGGCTTGCCCAGATACTCAACACATTGCAACTGCTACCTGCAAAGAAAATGGGTATTTTACTTCAAAAGCAGGGGATTGTTTCAAAATCATATTAAAATTAGGAAAGAACAAGATATTTGCACTCACTGGAAGGTATTATAAAAAGCAAAGGTGCAGCTAGACTAAAACACAGATTTTAAATGGGTCTCCAAGGTTTCTTTGCTTTCTTCTTTTACTCACCAGTGCGTCATTTGTGCACAGATTCCCTTCTTGTTAGAGGTGTACATGTCCATGGTGGTCCATTGTGGTTAAGGCAAACAAAGCTGTTTCTACTTCAGAGTAGGAAAAATAATAAAATAAAACCCTATTGTGACTGAGAGAGAAGGCAAGAGAGACCTTTGAGCTCCATTCTCTTTTCAGTGCCTGGTTTTTCTGGGTGGGGATTTCACAGTTCCTGCTAAACAGCATGCCTTGGCATATTGATGGGGAGACATATGCACAGACCCATGTACTATTCATGTTCCACTTCAGGTCTTTTCCAGGAGCATCAGTGGGGCCCAGACCTGCCACTGGTTTTGCTTCATTTCGGTGAAATTCATCTCTGTGTAAAGATGGGCAAACACGGCCCCCTTAAAAATTTTTCTTTTACTCTAAACTGAAACCAAAAACAAATAAATGTGCTATGAGGAGAATGCTTCTCAAGGCGCCATTCCCATAATGATTTATAAACAACTGTCCAATTTAAGCCAAGTGTGCTATGTGTTTGCTAAAAATATTTAAAAGATACCCTTGTTGTTACAGTAATTAAACATGCGTGCGATGGAAAATAACAAATATACAAAAATAGCCACAGTTACCCAAGATGACTTATAAATATAATAATGGAAGAGTTACATTTAATAAGTAAAACAGAATAGTGTGGTGACAGTGGGGCAAGAACATAAAATCCACAGAAAATAGTGTGCTGTGCTAAAGAGCAACAAAAAACTTAGGTCTGAAGGGCAGAAAATAATGAAGAATAATACTGAATGAGAAAATAAAATATTGGTGAGCAAAAGACTTCAAATGCTGAAGGCTGCATTAACAGCATGATTATCCACAGCGGTTACTGAATTTTCTTATAAATCTTCAGAATACCAGCAACATTTCATTTCTTAATATGACCAGCAGAGCATTGCACAGGAAGAGTGATCAGCCAACATTTTTGCTAGAGTAAAGGGGAGATAAGGTCCTGTACCACTTTCAGACACTTCTCTTGCAGGAATTGCATCATCAAACACACATCTAAGGTGTGCAGGAATTTGTCTCCAGTACAGCCTTTAAGGAATAATAGGAAGGAATCCTAAAAGACTCTCAAAAATCATGATTTTCCCACAATATCAGATTTGTTTTAAAAAGTGTAATTCTCTTCATTTATAGATTTTTTTTAATGAAGTGCTATTTCCTTCCTGCTCAATGTGAATTTTTGACTAGAAGGAAAAAAATAACTACTTCCTATACCCAAATACAATATAATTATTTCCTTCCTCTTAGCACGCAGTATTAAAAAATAGGGATTTTTTTTTTCTTTAAATGCCGATTTGTTTTGTGTGACTCATGGATCAGCAGGCCAAACTTCTGATGACTGAGATACTGTTAAATACTGAGCAAAAGCAAACTTGATAAGGTTTTATAAAGTAATCCATTTATGCCAGACAGTTGTAAATATTATTATGTATTCATCTTATAGTGATGGAAGAGTTCTGACTTACACAATCAAGATCTTCAAAATGACCAGGGTAAGGGGCGTTTATACCTCGCAATGATTTCCAGCTGCTTTGTTTTCTTCTTGTAGCTGTTCCTTTAACAAGTGTATGTGAGAAGTTTTAGTTCAGAGAATTAACATCAGAGGAGAGACAAACAAGTGATTCTTTATTGTTTCACCTTCCCTCCTTGAGCTTTGTGAGTGTTGCTACTGACACACTATTTAATTGTTATTATTCTGGGGAAAGATCTACCTAGATTAAATGTAAACTGTTATAACATTCTGGATATCACCAGACAGTGCCCATTTACATCACATGAGAATTTTTTTCCATATTTAAAGTCTTCAGTTCCTTAATTTCACCAATCCCTGTCTGAATAGACAAATTAGGACCAGGATCCATCCAGCTTTCAAGTTGGAAACACAAAAAAACCCCTGAAATTTCTCAGCTTCCAGGGTCAGAATAACCTCTTATTTTTGCATGTGTGTGTGATTGATGGCAGCACTGTGCTTTGGTTTAGCAAAAGTGAATACCTGTCTAGATACCCTTTTAAATATTACACAGCAGAAAGTTTATGGAGAAACCTGCTGAAAATGTGGAGGCTTTGATTCTGCAGAGGCTGATGTCACTGACTGCCTGGAGTCAGATGTGTCAGTTCTGCATTTCACTGTCAATTGAAACAAACCCAAAACTTAAGTGGAGTGAATTCCTCTTGTCTTCCTCCTGACATCATCTCAAACAGCTTTGGCATTTGTTTTCGCTTCAGAGAGAGAGAGAGAGACTTTTGATGAGCTGCTGGTTAGAACACCGTTTTCCAACCTGTGGATCACACTCCACTAAGGAGTCCCAGCAGTGATGAAGGGGAGATAAGGAGCAAAGCTCAGCTTACCCAGCTTTGCCAGGCTCCTTAGTTCTACCCCCAACCAAAGCCGGGGTTCCTGTGCGGAGGCAGTGCTAGTGGCCCACGGTGTAGCCCAGGGAGGTGCAGAAGTGGCAGAAGTCAGGGGAAGGTGAGGAGGCAGCACCGAGAGGAAGCAGAGTTTGGGATGTGGGGACATCAGCCCAAGAAGGCAGTGCTGTGGCTTGAGCAAGGCACGGCAGCAGCCTTACCGGAGAGCGCAGGGACCTCGGCATGGGACAACGGAGGAGACTCTGGCAGGGGCTAGAGTAAAGCAGGCGGAGGCAGAAGCACTGAGACCTCCCTAACTGTGGCTGGCAACCACTAAGGTCAGTTACTCATATGGAATATGGAAGTGAAAAGGTTAAACCTTACTCCAAATTCAGGCAGGAGGATTTTACCCTGGGTCTCTCACTTCCCATCACAGTGTCCCACTCGACCAACCTAGTGCAGAAGAGTTATCTTTCACTGTGATGGATACATCCGTGGGAAGAGTTTTATTTTCAATAGTTTTGCATTTCAAGTTTCCCAGCTGGCTCCAGTATATGGCTACAGAGCTGGTTTCAGTAAGTAAGTGCCATCTGCCCAGGTTTTCCCAGGGCTGGCTCCAGCTTTGCATGAAATTTTAAAAGCTTTTTTAACTAGCCTGGTCCAAATACAGATTTTGCAAGTTTTATTCTGTGCTGCTTGGCTCAAGTTTGATACTCATGTTACTTTACTAGTTCAGTAGAGTTATATAAAATAAAAAGAAGGCATAAACAAGAAAAAAAAGATGTTTCAAACAATGGCATGAAAATCTGCAGCTTATAACTCCTTTAAAAAGCTATATTTTTCCATGGATTGCAAAGTTGGCTTCCCCAAAAGATTGCCCTCTGAAAGACACAGGATTTTCCAAGGTCCCATGCCAGAGTGCACACGCAGTGGAAAGAATCCAGACATGGTGAAATATATTGATTTAACAAACTGAAATAATATGGTGTGTCAGGACAGATAACAGGTGCAGTATTACAAAGAAACTCTCCAGCTAACTGTATTTTATCAGACTTTGAGAAGAGTGCACTTAAATGATCCAGCGTATTCCATGTACATGCTATGCACCAGCTCAAGTTACATACATGTAACTATGTTTTTTCTTGTACCAACTGAATGAGGCAGTTTGGGATAGATCTTTTAGAAAACTCTTTTAGAAAACTCTAAGAAAAAACCACCTTTTCTTGCATTCAAAAAGAAACACAATAAAATTTTGAATATTCAGATTTCACTCAAAACTTGCAAAAATAAAATTCATTAGGCATTGTAATTCACTATCTAATATCGAATTAAAATATAGGTCCTGACACCAATGCTGGTTTATAAGACAAAAGATCTAATAAAATATTCTTGCATTCAGGCCAGTGCTGTAGGAACACACAGATTCTGTCTGTGTTCTCTGAGGATCAGGACTAGAACAAATCCCCCTCAGTCAGTTTTCTCAGTTTCTGGGACTAATTAAAAGCATATCTATATGAAAGCTCTGAGGCTGAAAGCCAAGGTCAGAACTGCAATGTGTTAGGCTGGCTATACTTTCTTGTACTATATTTAAGTGTATCTACCATCCATGCCCTTTATATATGTTCCTGTAGCGTTCACAATATTAAACAAAACCCAAAAGAGGAGCAAGTGGCCTAGAAGATAAAAATAGCAAAACCAGTGAAATGGATTGATAAAGATCATGGCACAGAGGTTTCAGTCTGGTATACAGCAACATATAACAATAACAGGCTGACTTCGGAGTATGTCAAAGAATCTGAGCTGAGAGGCAAGACAGAAACTGCGAGAGCGATCACAAGGAGAACCCTGGGAAGGCTGAGTTTGTAATCAGTGCTTCAGAGAGGGGAAAGCAGGAATCAAGGGGGATTTTCATTCTACTTCTCAAAATATGAAGTGTGATAAAGACAAAGACCGAATTGCAATAAGAAAATGAATCCCTTCATAAACCTGGGGGAAAGATGGTGATCACAAGAGAGGTCACTGTATCTGAGCATCCCCGAACCACATCCAGTCTGTAACACACAGGCTGCACTGTAAACCCTCTTACCCTTGGGAAAGTGTTAATAGACACAATTATTATTTTTTACAAGTCTTGCATTTGCTGTGATGTCAGCAAAGGTCTGACATTAGGAACTTTATAGGCTTATTCTTAAAGGTGAGAGAAATTATGTCGCTTTGGCTCAAGACTTCTATATTGATGCGTATTCTATCTATGCTGAGGCATTTTAGGTCCAGTCCTATATCTGGTATTTACCTACAGGTCAGGCTGTGAGCTCATCTGAGTAACTCACTTTTTCTGCCAATATGATTATTGCTAGTGATTTAAGCAAAGCTAGTAGGTAATAAGTTCTACAATACAAATAATGGTACTAATATCTCCTAGTCCTGAGCTCTGTACTCCATGTTAAGGACTGATTCTGAAAAAAAAAGTCTCTTTTCTCACTTCTTAGTTAATTTAAAAACTCTTTTTCTTTCTGTCTTCCCTTGGATTTTATAGGCATAGGTACCTGTTAGGTTAGGAGTAATATGAAATGTAAAAAGCTTCAGAGTTCTCACTGGGAAAAAAACCAGAAAGCTATTAACTTCCATGGAGTATCTTTTTCAATGTTTTTTACTGAAAAACTCTACAGAAGTAGAACATTACAAAAAGAAGAAAAAATTGTTCCTATGGAAAACCATTTTTATCAAGTGCAGTACTTCTAACTAAATACAGATGTCAATTAACTGCAGTAAAAAATTGACCCTGACAGAGGAGTTGTTCAAAGTAGCTTTGAGGACAAAGTGGGTCTCAAAATTGTACATTATGTATTTGGAGACTCACAAAACAGGCTTCAGTTAATGAGTTTATTCTCATTATTGTAATTTTTCCCTGCTTTGTAAGCAGGTTACATTCTTATTCTTGTTGCATTGTTCAGCTGGCTTCAGCCCAGCTTGACATTTTGCTGCCTTTACCATCTTTTCTCTGCAACTTCTGATTGACTCTATTTTTTTTCTTCCTCCTCTCTCTTGCTTGCATCATTCTTCCCTGTTTGCAGTACAGGGTATTTATTATTGCTCTTTTACTTTTGAGCAATCCCTCTTGAATACATATTAGATGTTTTTTGATCCTTGCATTTTCTTTTTGCTGAGAGATGGCTGTCTCTTCAGTCACTTGCCACTGTCAGACAGATCCTTAGCAGACATAAAGGTGCGGAACTCTACTGCCTTCACTGGAATCATTCTGCTTTACACTAGCAGAGGATCTGGCTTAAAATCTAAAGATGCTTCTTGTGTTATACCTCAAAAGCAACATTGTTACTTCCTCTCTTCAGTTTAAAATCCTGTCTTTAAAGAAAAGGACCCTTGCCCCCTTTTAATAAACTATATATACTTTTAAAATGGAAAATGGATTTTACAAAATCTTTTTGGTTCCACTCACTTAGGTTGTCACATTTATATTTGGGAAGATCTGTAGAGACTTTTGATAGGAGATAAAATGAAACCATGTACTCTAACTGAAATTGTCCTTGTGGCTTGTGAAATCAATAGATTGAAAGATCTGTCAGATCACAGGAATATAGTTCAGGAGACAGCCATGTTTCTGCTGCTCTGTACCTTCATACTGTTAAAATTACTGTAGGAATATAAAACACAGTCTGGAACAAGCACCAAAAGCTCATTATAAGTGAGCTGAAATGCACTTTTGAACCCTGTGGAAAGGGTGACATTTGACATTATTCCTGTAACACAGACGAGGGTTTCAATGATTGCACTAGCACTTCCTAACTTATCTTTGGGGTGGAAAACCAATTTCCAAACTGCATTCACTGTTGTTTCAAACACAAAGGCCTCTCTAGTGAACTTAATAACCTTCTCCAAAGGTGTGTAGCTTTGTATCGTGGCATTACAGCACTAAGGTTCTCATTTGCCACTGTTCAGGGGACGTAAGCATTAATAGGGGCAAAAATCTTTGAAAACTTGTCTAGCCTTTCCCCATCAAAAGAGCGAGGACAGAAAATGTTAGGAGATCATCTCTGAACCAGAAGAGTAGAGTGATTTCAAACATGCCAGAGAAAGGAGGATGAAGAATTGCAGTTTTCTGCTGATAAATAGGAGAGCAGTGCACCATGACCGAAGCCTCCCTGCCCTCTGGGGAGATGTCCACATGGCATCCCTGTGCCTCACACATGGTCTTCCCCAAGATGATGTGAAGCTTTGTTGTCTCATGTTTGCATGCCCCAAGAGGGGACCAGGGTTATGTTCCTTTCTGAGCCTTGACCCATTGATCAAATTAGCTGTAGGTAAGCCCTTACCCACCATCATTGGAAGTGATACTCACCACCCCAATGCATCCCCCTGTAAACCATTGCTTTTGTTTCTGGAGGACTGGACAATGGAGTACTCATTTCCCTGGAGAGTCTGGTAACGTTCCTATGGAGACCATAGAGGATTCCCTTACTCTTCATTATGCCATCAGGTTTTAAATAATTCATATTTATAAAATTCCTCTGATGAGGGAATACTACATAAATCTGAATTAATAAATACATTATCTGCATATCTAATTTTTTTCCCTTCTGTCCTGCAGCCAAGAAAACACCATTAGAAAAATACAGGACCACTCTATTTCCCACAGGACTGAGATAAGAGGTATTGCTCCCCTCCTGCCTATTTTGAGTGCTTTCAACTGCCAACCATGCAAAATTGTGTTTGCCTGTGTTCCTTAAGCAGCACAGCATAGCTGCAAGGGTCACCTCAAAAGCTCTGTGATACCATAATTCAGTTGTTAGTTGCACCCAAGGTCCTTATATTTAGCTTTGCCTGTACTACTAACAGGGCTGCTTTTTGGTCTTCCAGGAGAGTAGCACACCTATGACCATAAGAATAAACTTTCTCTTCCCAAAGGTAGGCTAGCTGTTACATTTGCACTAATAGCAACATATAAAATAAGATACTAGCAAATCAAATCTGGGTTCGACCAACAGCATACCACAATGTGGCAATAGTAATGGCATACAGCAGTGGTTCTGTCTAGCCTTGGACTGGAATAGTGTAAATCATAATTAAAATACTTCTTTTAAAAATCTATTTCAAGATCACATCACCAAAATGTGATTTCTTGCCTGGCACTTCCTCCATTAGGTATTTTATGCAGGCTGAGGGATAAATGGAAACAACAACAGATACTTAGCTTAATGTGCAGGACCACCCTGTGACACTTCAGTTGTCTGTCACAGATAAACCTTTTAATCTCCTGGACATCCTTAGCACCTTCTCCAAACTGGGCAATGACAGCAACTGCCATTAGTATTCTGCAGTACAACAAGTAGAAAAATCATTGAATATGGGACTTGACAATGAAAGCTGATGTGTACCTAGATCTTTCCATAACAGAATCATATGCATAGACCTTTTTTTTTTTTTTTTTAACTTACCTGTCTTAGTAAGAATAACACTGCAGTAGAATATGCATTTTTACATTGTGGCATCTAAGATTTTTAGTAACAAATTTTATTTCCCTTGCAAGTTATGTAAACTGCTAGCAAACAGATGTCTTCAGATGCTCTTACTAAATTCAGGGGAATTTACTGGTAGGCATTTCCTAATGTTAGGTCAAAATTGTCTTCATCTTAACATCCTCCATTTTTTTAAACATTTTAGTAGTAGTACATTTTTCATAATAGGTTGGTACCTTGTATTGATGGTCAAGCAATTTGCTTCCTTAAACCAGAGCTCTTGGAAAGTAGGTTATGCACATTTCTTATGCCACAGCACAGAAAATACTTGGGTCAGCTGTATCATCTCAGATAACAGTAAAAGACTGGGTGAATTCTGCAGAATCGATAGAATTTATCCTGAATGTGCTGTGAACAAAGAAGGACTTTCAGTTCCATCTGTTTGGCATTCTCTGTGGTTTCCATAAAGGTTTAAAACCCCTTTTATTCCTTAATTCAAACAACTGTAGGCTTTTACCCAAACTGAAATACATTATGACTGGTCTGTGGACATATGTTTGGGCATATATTATGCATTACATAATCTTACACCAATAAAACTTCTTTCATGCTAAAGTGCATTAGTATCTGTTAGCCATAATCGGTTTTGGCCTATCTGGATGTTATTTGCTGGGAATGAGCTCTTCCCAGGCTGTGCAGCTGCATTCCTTGAGTGCCAGATTGGAGGCTGGCTGGGTAGTAACCTGATCAGTGCTTTGTCACATAAAGGACCATGGCCAGATAAATTAGAGAAAGGCAAGGCCTTACCTGCCACTATCTCATGTTATGCAGTAACTGTCAGATCTGATGCATGCTTTTTCATCTTGGAAGCAAAAGTATTACACTGTCTTTCAGTCCCATATAGGCAAAATTGTCCGTATCTTGGCACTTCCTTCCTGCAGACTGTCATAATCAGAACAAATCAAACAAAGCAATACATATATACGTCCTTCACAGACCCCTGGTTTCCACAAACATAAATACTCAGTGTGTTCTCTGCTGCTCTGTTCTTATCCTGTTTTGTTTAGGTGGGAGGACCGCAGCAAATAAAACTACCCTAACCTGTTTTGTACTCTGAGGAAAACCAGCAAAATTTACTGTGCCATAGGGTCCATGAAAAAGGAAGCCAAAACTGGGGACTTTTTCCTTTGGGGGAGAAGGTGAGAGCACATGCGCTCTGAGGTAATGCTGGGAAAAGCTGCCCATTCTCAGAAACTTCCCTAGCGTGCCAGAAAAAAAGGTACGAGATGAATGTCTATCCCTCTTCTGTCACCCACACTTAGGGGATGGCACGTTTACCTTTCTCTCACTGTTACATAGCGCTGAGGCTGTGACATCCCAACACAAGCACTATCCCCTCACCAGGTGGCTGCCTGACATCAAGACTGCTGACAAAAGCAAAATAGTCTGGAATTCCGTAAGAGGCGGTCTGGGCATTGTCACCCCCCATGTTACTCCAGCACTACCCATAAACCCAGTGCTTTTGTTGCAGTTTTCCTTCCAAGTAAGTGGAGAACCATGACAACCTACATGGAATATGGATCTATTTGCATTTGATAAAGCCGGTGACATTTTAGTTGAAGGCTGTTTTAAGATAACAGTCTTACATATGGCCCATATAGGCTGAATCATGTAAGAATACATATACAATCTGCTAGACTACATTCATGAAGCATTTGAAAGAAAAGGCGTTTAAGTGTGTGTATGTATGTGAAAGGGCATTGAAATAAAATAGTGGGATTTCAATCAGGAGAGTCAGTTTTCATAAAGACAAAGGGATTTAGTTATCATAGATATTTTTCTATGTCAAGTTAAAAGGTTTCAGAAGTAGGTTTTCTTTCTAACAACTCTGCAGATGAGTGTTTTAAATCCTAGGAATATGGGGTGAATTCTTGACCTCAGTAGGTGGTTTGCCTTTGACTTCAAAGGAGATGGGACATGATTCACAGACACTTGAAGAACAAAGAATCTCTTAAGTCAAAAAATGTGCCTTATAGCCTCAATATTTTCTTAAGACTATGCTTTCTAATATTATTTATCAAATTAATTTAAAAGCCATGAGGTGAAAAGATATCTATTCACTGTTTTCCATATCCTTCAAGATCTGACAGGTTATTTTTCCTGTATTTTTTTTAAACTGTATTTTCTGAATTTTTCTTATTGCTCATTGTTGTAGCACTGTGCAAGGAAGATACTTCCTTTCCTTTTCAAGACTGCACTTCAAATATTTATCCTGTAGTTACTGTTTATCCTAGCTACCTGTACTTGACACTTTATTTTTCCCTTCATTGCCTGAAATCCCAGTATTTTGTCAATGCTAAGAATGAAGACAACTGCTCAGAACATCAGCTGCCATTAATTAACCTTGATTTCAGGGCAACTATGCTTTTTTTGTGCTGGTGAATCATAAGGCCTCAGTTTTCACCAATGATCAAAATCACATCCTAATAGAAATTAGGGACAAAACTCTTGCAAATTTAACTTAAAATTACTTTAGGGGAGGAGGAATGCTTCAAAGTGAAACTTTATGCAGACATTCAAAGTGCTGCATGACAAAATAGTTGGAAATGTATATAATTTGTGATTATATCACATGTAAAGTTGTATCAGATCTGATGGACCTCCAGATCCTTTTCCATACTACAGATATCTGCATTTTGGTTTTTTTTTAATAAAATGATGTCTTGTTTAATTTAAAACAGTGTGATTATTCTCTTGAATAGAAAGTGTGGTAGAATTATACTTTTTCTTTACAAAATACTGCACATTTAGAAAATCAGTTACCCAGTCTATCTTGGCAAATATTTAATAACTTCTGGTTGAAACTGGACATTACATATGATTCCACTAAAGATCACCATGGGAACATTTAATTTTTTATGTCTGTGATAGGTTGGGGGGAAGGGGCTTAGCCATCAAAGTGTAACAGAGTATTACTAAATCTTAAGCACTGTAAAATTCTCTTTTATTATGTTAAAATACAAAGGTCAATTCTGACTTTAAAATAAATGATAAATTTAATCTTTATTATAACTCTATGGAACTGCATGAGAAATAGAAGAAATGTGGTATGGGGAAGACAAGAGAAAGAAAACTAACTGAAGCAAAGCAAAGTACTTCTAATGTGTAAAATCTATTGGAGCATATTTTATAGAAGCTTTACATATGGATTAAATTTTTATTATACTGTTTAACTTGCTAGACTCCTTTTCTGACAAGATGCTGAAAATCTGTAACATCTAAATCTATGAAATACAATCTAGTATTTATACAGTCAGTATATTCTGTTAAATTAATGTTTATAATAAATGCTAATATTCCAAGCTGTTGTGATGGTACTAAAAGTAACTACATTTTTTTCTGCCAGATTCCTTCTGATAGATGTACTATCTATCATACATATGGAGCCAATTTCTACTTTAACAGGTAACAAAGAGCCCCATGGCTCTAGTGAAGTTACAGGAATGTAAAAGTCAATATCTGACACATTAGATATTTTATTTATAAAACAGAATCTGGGCTTGTTTCTCTTCTATCTTGTGGCTTGAATAGTCATTTATATGTGTTTGAAGTGGCTATAAAATATTTACAAATTGAGATCATTATTTCCAGTTCCACACATTGGGCTGTACGGTTTACACGCAGGGAAATGACAGCCTGTGATACTAGACAGTGATGAAGCTGCCATACCTACAAACAGCTACCTTCTAACAGGTACTGTTTCCTAATGCCACCAAGAATCTTCAAACAGAGTGCTTCAGCATTACATTTGCTAGGTCTCTCAACATACTTTTTCGTTACTGTATTTTATGTAACTGTGGTTGGAAGCACTTAGAAACTGTTCAAAGAAATGTCTTTACAGTATTCATGTTCTGGACACTGACAGATTATATCTGAAAACCAGTTGCTGACTACAGTTCACACCTGCATCACTCAACATTATCCACCTGTCTGTGAATCTGTCTATGTATTAAGAATTTGTTTATGGTCAAAGAAATATAACTGTCAGTTCATTATGTAAATATTTCTATATTTTTGCTAGTGAATACAAACAATTTAGTGAAGACTCTAAGGTTTCCACAACATGTCAGAAATTTCCTTCTGAGTCATTTGCCTGTCTGATAACACCCCACTGCAACCTGTCTGGGTCCTTCATTATGATTAGCATTAGTTACAAGTAACTGTTGTCAGAGATTTTGATCTGCAGTGAATGCAGTCTAAGCAGACTGCCGAGTAAGCATAGAATCACAGAATTACAGAATAGTTTGGGTTGGAAGAGACCTATAAAGGTCATCTAGTCCAATCCCCCTGCAATGAGCAGGGACATCTTCAACTAGATCAGGTTGCTCAGAACCCCATCCAACCTGACCTTGAACGTTTCCAGGGATGGGGCATCTACCACCTCTCTGGACAACCCGTTCCAGTGTCTCATCACCCTCATGGTAAAAAATTTCTTCCTTATATCTAGTCTGAATCTACCTTCTTCTACTTTAAAACCATTACCCCATGTCCTATCACAATAGGCCCTGCTACAAAGTTTGTCACCATCTTTCTTATAACCCCCTTTAAGTATTGAAAGGCTGCCATAAGGTCTCTGCAGAGCCTTCTCATCTCCAGGCTGAACAACCCCAACTTGCTCAGCCCTTCCTAACAGGAGACGTGTTCAGTCCCTCTGATCATTTCCATGGCCCTCCTCTGGACTCTCTCCAACAGGTCCATGTCTTTCCTCTACTGAAGACCCCAGAGCTGGATGCAGTACTGCAGGTGGGCTTTCATGAAAGCAGAGTAGAGGGGCAGAATCCCCTCACTCAACCTGCTCGCCACGCTGCTTTTGATGCAGTCCAGGATACAGTTGGCTTTCTGGGCTGTGAGACGCATTGACAGCTGATGTCCAGCTTTTCATCCACCAGTACCCCCAAGGCCTTCTCGGCAGGGCTGCTCTCCACCCCTTCATCCCCCAGCCTGTATTGATACTGGGGGTTGCCCCGACCCATGTGCAGGACCTTGCGCTTGGCCTTGTTGAACCTCATGGAGTTCACATGGGCCCACTTCTTGAGCTTGTCCAGGTCCCTCTCGAAGCCATCCCATCCCTCAGGCATCTCAACCGCACCTCTCAGCTTGGTGTCAGCTGCAAATTTGTTGAGGGTGCATTTGATCCCACTGTCTATGTCACTGATGAAGACATTAAACAGTACTGATCCCAATATGGACCCCTGAGGGATTGGTATATTCTAATTCCTCAAAACACATTGAATTTAAGACTCCCAAAAGATGTATCCTTCCGTAGGATGGCAAAGAGCCTGATTCTGAGTGGGACCTTTGGGTACCAGAACAACACAGACAGTGCTGCACAAAGTGGAGTTTTACTTGTTTTTTAATATCACTTGCTGGTCGGTTGGTTAGTTGGTTGGTTTACTCCTTATTGGCTTTCTCACATAATTGCTTTTTTCCCACTTCTCTGAAGTAGCTGCTTTTAAATTAGACTTATATCACCTCATTTTTTTTGTTTTTCATCACCAAAATGTGAAGCTGTTGTATGGTGCACCTAGGAAAATGTTCTTCCCATGAGTTAATTGGTTCCTCTGGTCTTGTATCATGTTCTTCTAAATGCTTTACAACATAAACCAACATCGGTCTTGACCATCTATACTTCATCTGTCCCCTGTGTCAGGAATGATTCACAGTCTCACGAAATGGGACTCTGCCTACATAAGGAAAACAAAAAGGCTCCCTTTTTTCCCCTCAAGGAACAGTATTAGTGTAAAAAGTATATTCTGTAAAGTCATAAGATTTGAGCACAGGAAATGTTGTTTTATGGATTGAAAAAAAGATGGGCTTTAATATCTAACAGTGCTAAATGATTGGACTGCTCATCTGTTGACTGTTAGACCAAATCAGTTTTCAGAGTGTCCAGCTGTGGATATAAATGGGCTTTAATGTTTTTATTGATGAGACAGTGGGCAGAGCAATGCTGCTATACAAAAGGAGGGCCTTTGATTGTGTTGCTGGTGTCTGAGTTTCTCTGCAGAGTGAGTAGCAGGATTTAATGTGATTAGAGATTTGCGCCTGGCATTGAGCCTGAACATAAAACCACAGGCATTCATTCTGCCCCAGCAAATACTGGTTCAGAGTTCAGAAACTATCAGCACCTAGGGGAGTAGAAAATAGGTATCAGGCCTGGGCTGCAGAATTGGATAATGGCAGAGCAAAGCAACACAGCTATTTTGGACCACTGCTTATGCATTGCTCAGGCATAGGTTGTTACCAACCAGCTGAAGAATTGTGCCTGTCTACCAAATGCAGAGCAGAGTTTCTCAGAAGTATTTAAATCTGAATTGTGGTTTTTGTCCTTGTCTGGTGAACTGCAGCTTGGGCCACGTACCTCCATCTCACATGCTCCCTTCTGCTGCAGGGAGGTAGGTTTCTGCAGACCATGGAAAGGAGCAGCTGGCATTTTACCTCCTCCTGCCAAATACTTACGGTGGCCAGGGACAAGGACTTTGGTGTTTCCTAACTGACTGCTCACACAGTGTTAGGAGAGGAGGGCTGTGGTCTGCCCACCTGCTGAATGCAACATCCAAAGCCAAGGGAAGGAGTAGGACCCCAGACTTTATGGCTGCATCCATGATGCTATATTAATTAATCTGCTTTAATAAGTGATTACTGGGTATAAGTGCTGGGGATGGCTGTGCCCCTTCTGGAGTAGACTGGCCGTGCCTGCTGTTACAGATGCACAACTAACCAAATCCAACAGGTGTTAAAACTCAGATTTATTCTTCAGCAAAAGTTAGTTAGAAGTCTGGTAACATTTTATAAAACCACAGGCTCAATGATGTAGAGAATTAATACTACACGGCCGACTTAAGAATCCCCAAGATTTAAAGTGATGGCTCAAAACGCGCGTATCACTCACCCAAAAGCTGAGGGCTCTCTCCCTCGAGGAGTTACCTCGGGCAGTGCCCCGACCCGAGGGGGAGTCCCCAACCGCAGACCCGCCGCTCCGAGGAGGACTGGTTCCAACATGTCCTCCGGCGGGACCCCCTTTATACCCCTGTCGAATCCCACCTGTGGGCATTTAATCCCTATCGGACAGGAGGGTCACCTCGGTGTACCTGGCACGTCTCGACCGGCCAGTTCGAATTTCAACCTGCGGCCTCCAGGGTTTCCTTCCCCTTCTCCCTGCCTGGAGAAGTTTGGTTTCCTGCTGGCAGGATGGGGGTGGGCGTGCTGCCACACCGGCTCTACAGAGGACTTGGCTGTGGGTCTCCCGTGGGTCCCCGCTGGCGCTCCCGAGTCCCAGAGCTAGAACCGTGTGTGTACACGCGCTCTGCTGAGAACGCCTCACGCAGCACGAGAGGCGTGCTGCAGCTCACCGAAGCGGCGCTTCCACAGCACAAAGCCTGTGGTTTGCGGTTTGCAGCACCCGCCCCAGAGCACGCGGCTGTTTCGGGAGGCCAGGACTCGCGCGGCAGCCGGAGCAGACTCTGCTGGGCACGGGGGGCCCAGCCCGGCTGCGGGGCTCAGCGAGGGCTGCCGGTTGCCTGTGGGGGTGGCCGGGCAGGGCCTGGCAGCCACGGCCTGGCAGCCACGGCCTGTCCCGCTGCCCCGGCCAGGAGCAAGGCCGGCCGAGGGGGCACCGGGGGCAGCCCCGGGCACCGGGCCCCTCCCCAGGGACGAGGCCGGGCTGGGACGCGGGCTGGCGGGTGGGCCTGGCCCGCTGGGGCCCGTGACTGGGCAGGGCAGGGTGGTGGGGAGCTGGGGACTGGCCCTGTGGCAGGGACCGATGGCCCCAGCGGGGCTGACGTGGGGTCCCGGGCCATAGGCAGGCGGGGGGGCCGCGGCGGGGCCGGGCAGGGGTGCCCTCGCAGCCCTGACGCCGCTGCAGGCTTCTCCGCATTGCGTTTGGGCAGGTGGGTTAAGCCACGCCGGCAGCCTCACTCGGCTCTCGCTCTGGACCAAACCAGCCATCGTCGGCAAGCAGCGTTTCTCAGACAGGGGCAGGGCGAGTCGGGATCCGACGGTCTGCAGGCTGTGCTGTCTCACCGGACTGGGAGATTATTTCTCTGCTGCTTTAGTTCAACTTCCTGAGTGCGCCTGCGATGCATTCTGTATGTTTTTACGAACTTCTGCTAAAATGTTCTTATGCAGTTCAAATTGTTGCTGTGCTGTTGGCCAGGCTATTTTCGCTCGCTGTCATCACGGAGACCTGCTGGCTGTACTGACGGGGAGCTGGGCTTATAGGTCCTGGTGTGGTTTTGTACTTTTTGTGAGCATTCAGAGGCACTTACCAGCCAAGTGTGAGAGACAGGGTCTACCCTGACAGCTTGTACAGCAGTGCTATATGACTGAGACTGGGAGGACAGGGTGGTGTCTAGCCAAGAACCTAATGTTGATTTTTTTCAAGGGCTGGTGGTGAAGCTCTCCGTATCTGGTGGGCACAATTTTTCAGTATCCCATGAAACCGGCAAGGAACATTTCTGTATTCATCATCACAAATAAAGACAGGTCTCAGTAACCCTGCTAGATCTCCAGCATGGACAGAAAGTTTGGTCCAGAGTTCTGACAAGACCAGCTACTAGCCACCTCCTCAAATACTTAACTTTGCAGACAGAGATACTAATGAGTACAGCAGCAGTAGCTTATCGTATTTATGCATTCTGAGTCCTAGATATTGAAAAAGTGTGAAATAAGAGGTTATTTCTCCACTCTGTCTTTCTGTTTATGCAGACCCACACATGCATTAATTCAGTCACAGGAAAGATATGAGCAACTACATTGGGAGAGACTGTCATGCATCTGCCTCTTCTAACATGTTTGCCCATCCTGAACATGTGGGATCTTCTGTGCCTCGGAGAATTCTATGGGCCTTTGGACTGAAAGGAAGCATTTCTTGCTATCTTTTTTTTTCTCCCCCCCCCCCCCCCGAAATGGGGAAGATTTAAACCTGGCTGGGTAAACAGCTGGCATGAAGATTCCTTCCACAGAAGGGCCTGGAACAAATTGCCCACCAATGACTGAGCAATAGTGAGCAGAGCTTTTTGGCAAACAGCCTCTGCAAAAGGAAATTGAAATTAAAAAGCTTTTCAGTTTATCTCATTTTAAGTGGGACTTGCTTGCACAACTCGCGCAGATGAGAACTTCTGCTGTGCTCAGAGAATTGGATCTGATAATTTTTAGTACAATTAGATAAAAGAAGATACTGGGCTTTTTATGATTTCCAAAGTCCTACTGATTACTGATTAGTAAGACTGAGATTCTTAATCAATAATTACTACCAATGCAGACTGCCCATTTCTCTCAGGCAGTAATTGTTGCCATTTGATATATTTTGCATGATCTTATGGGCACAAAGATACTTCCTGTATGTTTGCCAAGCTCTCTGCAGACCTAATTTCTCTTAGTTCAGTTCAGTTTTATTTGATCTTCAGTGGGAAAATAAGTCCCTATTGCATTTTTCTGTATCCTGTATCTTTGAAGAACCCATCCCTTTTAGCTATGTCTTGTATTCATTTTCAGCTTCATGCCATATTTTTCTTTAAATTTGCCAGAAAATGAATTCTAAACTTTTTTGGGCAGTAATAACTTTGGAACATTTTTGTGAGAACTGAATTTTCTCACCACTTGAACTAAGAATGTCAGAAATACTGCCAGTATTGAATGAAATATTGAAGAAAGAGCTGATTTTAGACAAACAAGTGCTATTTTGAGTGTCTCAGTTTTGGAAACAATTTTCCCAGATGTCTAATATGAGCTGTCATTTGTGAGACCAAGGAAAGCAAATGGCCTCTCTTTCCCTCACATCATTGTCATTTCTTGTGAGAAACCAGAGAGTTTCATACTTGATTGTTGGTCTAAAGGGCATAATCTGCTTTTTTTTTCACAGTATGTCCAGATGAATGTGTCTGACAGGATCTGCTTTGGAAGATAGCAGCTGCTTCATAAATCAGACAGGTTTGCAGCCTGCATTACAAATTGATCCTTGAGACATAATCTGTTGCAGTGGAAACTGTTCCAGCTATTATTTGGTAGCAGCAACAACAATGCTAACACACCAACTTACTCCCTGTCTGGTTATAGGACTAAAGATGCTTCCATGTACAAAAAGCTTATGACTAACTGAGTGTTACTGTTACACAGGTTTTTTCCTGGTTTTTCTGAGTCTACACAAGCTTAAATACAGAAGTCATAAAGAAGAAAAAAGACAGCTGGGGAAATGAAACACCAGACTGCATGAATGTGGCATTTGCTGAGTTCCTGTTGTTAGGGAAGCCACACAGTAATGCAACCTTAAGACACAAATCCCAGGAATTTGTGCTTCATGGTGTTTGCTTGTTTTTATTTCATCCCTAAATGTGTGCATAGGTACAGGAGACCATTAATTCTTCTAGCAAATCAGCTCCCATACAGTTTTTAACCCTTATTTCAAAATATGAACAGAGAATGAGACTTAAATGTAATATAACAGTGGAAAACCTACATCCTCACAAGTCATAGGCCTTTTGCAATGTCTTTTCATTTTTTCAACTGTTTTTTCCTAAGGGAGGCAATAGGCAGTTTCTAAGTGGCCTGCTTTTCAAAGACATCTAAAACTAGGCAAACACCAAGACATATCAAATCACTGTTCATTTTAAGAATGCAAGCTGAGTTGGAAGCTGTGCTGACAAAGAATTGAAGACTTGCAGAGGAATGTATCCCACCCACTACATTCTTATAATCATACTAATACGGGAACGATGCGGGATTCTCAAATAAAGTTTGATGAAATCTTTCAGTGTTCACAGACTTTAGGGTTTTTTTGCAAAGATATTTATGCTAGTACTGCACCAGACATGTCTTCTCCAATTTATAGCAAATAATGTCTAAAGATATTTGATTATAATTGATGCAGAATGGCAATATTTATAGCAGGATTTTGTTTTTAATACTGATAAGTTCTAATATTAACCACATCAGGTACTAAGCTCTTGCAAGATCTCTAGTTCTTGCACTACAATACATTTCTAAACTCTTGAGTATCATTTTCAGTTGTTATAAATTGCTCAGTTTTACCAAATTTAAATGCAGTAAAGTGGCCTAAAGCCTAGAGCAGGGAAGAAAAATTGTGACTGTGGAAAAGAAGAGAAAAGCAAAGCAGGCTAATCCTCAGGGTTGAGCCTTACTTACATGGTATGTGCATGAGGGAGATCCCAGGACGCTGCAAGTATTTTGCCAAAGATCTCACCTGTAGGGAGGTAGCACAGTGTAATCATATTGCAACAGAGCATTGTCAAGAGCTTGGTACACAGAATGCTTTTGCAGAAACACTTAGATTTAGGTCTTTGGGGATTCTTCAGGTGAAACAGAATGGGTCTACCCATGTTTTAGGCAGAACTGAGCAGCTGCCAGGGGGAGATTTTGGGATTACCTTTTCAGATCTAGGTACCCAATTCCTATCCAATGCAATTTTACTAAACAGTACTGCTGTGGTACTATGAAGTAGATAGATAGAGTTCAACTAGGTAACTAAGTAAGTATCATTACAATATTAATGACAGTAATGACACAACTGCTAATTTTAATCAGTAATGAACTTTATCCATTGACAACCTTCAGATTAACAGCAATATTCTTATTTTAGAGTTTGGGCTTTAAGGCACAGAATAAATTACTTCCCTGAGGGAGTAACAGTACAACAGCCCTTCACCAAATCATCTCTCTGAGCTGTTTCATGCACTTCAGATTCATTTAAGCCCCTTGCATTTGCTGTGGGCTAAGGCACCAAACTTTGAAAATGTGAATTAACTTGCCATCCAATGGTATCTTGTTTGTTGGTTGAGTTATAATTTCGCACTAGACAACTGAGGTAGTGAAGAAAGTCCAAATTCTGTGACCTTAACATTACAGCATCCTTCTTCCCAGCTGTAACACTGGCTTTCAAATACCCATGTCTGCATTTTCCTGTACAAAATATTCAGGCCTTGTGGATCCAGATGTGTGATGCATCACATCAAAACATGCCATATTCCTGCCTATATTGAGCAGATCTTTATGATTTTTATTCAGAGAACAGGTTTCAATGTCAGGGGTTTGGAGTATTTCTATATGGCTCCAACTTTGTCAGAAGAAGATTCATTACGAGGAAGGCTACACATTTGCATCCAGTTCTTGTGCTATCTCCAATGCTGAATATTGGCTGTGGTCTTTGGGGATCCATCCTACATTTACACAAATACAGTCAAAAAATGATCTGTGCTACAACTTTTGCATATCTGAACATCATAACGTTTATCCAGCAGAACTTTTTGCAACCGTCCCCCAGTAGCAGAATCCATTTCAGCTCTGCCATTCCCCAAGGCTCCTACAGTCCCTTCAGCCTTCTGCCAGATCGCTTTCCTACAAATACTGTGCCATGAACCAGCTGACCGTGGAGTTAATCACCAGGGCATAGTTCAATACTTTCACTAACACAGAAAAAGCTTGGTGGATCCCTGTGCTATTGCTGTTAAATCCTGACTTTCTCTATGAATGTTTTAATCCCACTGTTCTCATCTGGAACTCCCTCTCTTCCTCCATTTAATTAGGTAAGATGATGCTTGTTTCTTCTGGAGATATTATATGTCATTGTAAAACTTGACAGGGAATAGAGCTTTTACTGTTAATTATTTTTAAACAGGAAAAACAACTTCAAATACAAAAAACATCTTTTAACTATACAAAGCTTCAGCTCTCACAGTACATCAGCACACTCTGTTGGATTGTTCTGATAATGACTATCAACATGAAATTGTGATATTGTTTAAAAGACTTCAAAATTCTGTTCACAAGAAAAATCAAGGAATCTTCTTCAGAGCAGTCTAGACTAGTCCTCAAATTAAATACATTCCAAAAGATAAGTTTCTTCATCCAAAAACTTAAAATATTAAATGCAGAAATGATACATGGTTTACTATTTGCAGCAAAGACACAAAAAAGAACATTTTCAACAGTAGCCAAAAGTCATATTGCCATAAATATCAAAAGAAAAGGAGCATGAATGAGTTGTTTAATTTCAAATTCTCTGTTAGCTTCTATATAAAGACAAATGGTTTTCACAATAGATGCTCTAAGATGATGAAAAAGAATGTTTGCTGTAACAAACATTTCCTTTCTCTGGAGGGTCAAAACCTGTGGAAATATGTATGTAACAGAGGCAGATCACCGATCTAATTCATCCTAGTACCTTCCGTATCTTCCCCTGATAGAGGGAAATGGGAACAGGGAATATTCAGATACAAAAGGCCAGACTATGAAATCCCAGTTTGTCCTGGTGAATTTACGAGTGTTCCCAGTAAGGTCATGCCCAGCTTGCAGGTTTCACATAATTCCTTTGAATGCATTTCAAGACCTCCTGTGTGACCATTCAGATTTCAGAAAACAGCACCTCTTGGTTAGCATCTAAAACATTGCAAATGCAAATGGTTTGCTGAATAACAATAGGATTAACATTCATCATATGCTTACATACTTACAGGGCCTTAATGGAATGATAGACAATCAGCAACACTTAGACTTGTACTCAATTAGGCATTGATATTGCAATACATGTAGTTCTGAATGTGCTTGACACACTGTATTTGCAGTACCTTTGATGATCACTCTGTTTACTTGAATCAAGCATAATCCAGTTTGGGAAAGATTTCCAACATGCATTTTTCCTAAGATGTTTAGCCTCAGTAATTAATACAGTTAGAAAACAGTAATGAGTAGAGACGCACATTTTTCTTTTTTTTTTTTTTATTTTTTCAAATATTTAAATTAGGATTATTTAATTAATTTAAGGTCAAATCCAATGTATCTCATTAAACTTGAATAACTGTATTGCATATGGTATACTATTGTCAGCCAGGACTGTAACCAATATGACACAGCACAGCGTTTCTGCAATAGAACTATGCTTGTTTGCATCTCTGCTGAGATAACTGATAAATATTTTCTGTATTAGTGGGTAGCTTATATATTTTTGTGGACCTGGAGTGAAAGAATCAAATCCAGCCTGTGTGGGCCAGACAGGACCTGAGTATCACCCAGCTACTCCCTGATCTTATTACAGCTGGTAAGAATAAAAGTTTACTGGCAGTTCATTTCAAACTTCATTTATTCTCTCCTGTTTTATTTGAACTCTTAAACAATATTTTATTTCACATAGTTGGCTGGTCTACTCCCTATCATAAAGAAAGGGTTTCCCCAGCTTCCAGTCCCCTGACGCTGTCCACCCTTCAGAGGATAAACTGTTAATGGAGTACTCTGTGCTCTGTCAGAGACAAAAAGTGAACTGTGAGATTTGACCCATAATGAGGGATGGCATGAGACCGCACATCTCATGTGAGTGCATACTTGTACTCTAGTCAGGACACTAGGGAGGAAACAGGCCCCCATCAGGCGCCCAAATTTCTTTGTTTTCCAGGAAAGGCAAAAATCTCAACTCAGACTCCTGAGGGAAAGCACAGAAAACAAACTCAAAAGGGCATTTTTGTCTTTTAGTACCATAGATGCAGAGGTCAACATGCTTCTCAGCAGAGATGGCACATAGCAGAGGGACATCTCCCTCTTCTCCTCAAGGTTCAGGCATGACTGCCTTTGCAGAAGACAGCTCATAGCTTAAAAAAATCTGAAAACAGTAAGAAGAGACATAAAAAGGAGATGCAAAAGAACACAGTGCAAGATGTGATGACTGGTTAGACTGTGATGTACTTTTAGGCTGGAGGAAAGTGAAGAGGAACCAGTGCTCAGCACCTTTTATTTTGGTTTAGTCTATAGATGCTTATTCCTGTTCTAGCAGATGTTCAGTGGGATCAATTAGTATGGTCACTACTGCATATTTAAGAGCAAAGTCAACAATTACAGGACTTCTTAAATGTTTTAAACCAGTACTGAATGTCATTTAGAACTAGCTTATCCTCTGTCACGTATGAACTCCCAACTCTTTTACAATCCTCCCCCTGAGACAGACAGACTAGAGCTGTCTCTGTGAGTTGTGTCTTGACAGAGACTAACAATCCCATTGCTACAAACAGGGATTTTTACAAGGTGGGAAATTAGTTTTGTATTCAAGATTTCCTGCTTTTTATGAGATTGAAACTCTTGTTACACAGAGGGGCTGGTAAAGTTTTACCATAGGCTCACTCCATTTTAAAATGTTTGCAGAGTCTGCCTCCAGTGAAGCTGTGAGTCAGAACCAAAAAGATGGCATCTGTCTTGTGCAACAGTGCATTTCTTTGGACAGGATGCATGCTGGAAGAAAGTGCCAGAGGGGAAGGCAAAGCTGTTCCTTGGGCTGAAGTGATACATTCATGTGGTCGTGCCTTCTTAGCCTTACCCATGGCATTTGCCTTCCTCAGGCGAGTTGGGCGTGAGCTTCATGTTCTGACGGCAGAGTTCAGTTAGAAGGATGAAAACTTCACTGTGGCTTGAGTTTGGTGGCACAAGGCCCCTCTTCCTCTCACCACCAGCATTTCTTGGAAGCACTGCTCATAGACTGGGATCCAGTTAGGTTTGGCACTGCAGACATAACAACATCTGTTCTCCAAGACAGTTTTTTGTCTTGGGTATAAAATGGAGACAGCTCCTTGATAGGCAGATGGTGGTCTACAAAACAGTGCTGATGATGAGAGGTGGTGGAGGCAATCCCTCAGCCTGTTCTCGATGTTTCCAGGAGGATCAGAGCAATGACAAATTTCAGCAACTGAGGTAGAGGAGGGCATTGAAGTATTACTGCAGATATAAGGAGCTCCTCACACTGCAAGTTTGTCATGCCAGCATTTGTGGGGCCTTAAGAAAGATGTATGTTGATTTTAACTGGAGCTTTTCTCTACCTCTTCTCCTAGCTCACTGTTCTTGCACCTCCAAACAAAAGGGGAAGTAGCTGGAATTTGGCCAGAGTATTATCTCTAACTTGTCAAATATTTTTCCAAGACTCCTAATTGTTATTTTGAAGTGACAGTGAGGCTACCAAAAAAACCCTATTAACCACAACTCCAGTTTTAGTTTTAATAGTGACTCAGAAGGGAGGGTACTGCTTATTGAACAGCCATGTTTTGTTCCTGCTGCAGCTTAGCAGGAAACCTGCTATCAAGGTCCAACTATGCCTACTCTGGCTTAGTTCTAGCATTGCATGTGATTTTAGGCTAGAAAACATTTGAATGGCTGGAGTTTACAGAGGAATACTCCTTGCTTCCATACATACAGCAATATTCTATGGTCGGAAGTCTGCTGCCCAAAGGCAGGAACTAATCACTGAGAGGGAATGGTGGAGAATTATAGATTCTTCCTACACCTTGACTGATCATAAATTAATCCTTTCTCTGTTCTTGAAGACATAACAAAGACCAGTATTATAGTGCCACATTTGCCACCCATAACCAATCTTTTCTTCAGGATCAAAAAGTTTATTTCCAGTAAAATTTCCTACACATTACATGGAGTCTGCACTGGTGACCTTTCCTTATCACCATGTAACTGCAACATTATCTTTGTAAGTCACACACTTCCCTGCATCAAAGGAATGGAGCCTTTTTTTGCACTTAACTTGAGGGGAAGTGATATTTTAAAATCCCATGCCTACATGAACAATTAATTAACAGCTTTTAGGATATGGTCAAGTTATGAACTATGTTTTTGGAGCCTCAGTTCTTCAAAAGGGACCAGCAGCAAAATGAGGCTTAAATTGTCACTTATCAAATAGATAATGACACTTTTTCAAGACTGTCATTTGATCACTAGTCCTTGTATTAGTTCTGTTAAGTACTTCTTTGGCCAAGTGTCAGGTTTAACAAACACTGTGTAATTTAAATCTTCCAAGTAGACTGTACAGGAATGCACACCAACTAATCAGTGCTGGGGAGAATAAGGAGAAAAAAAACCTTGGCAGTGTTGGATTTCAGCCACCTTTTACTATCACTAACACTGTCTTTGTTCTGTAGATGAGGGGTATTTACACAAACTGTGTCTGAAAACTGGGCTGTGATGGTTTATCACAGCTAGATCTAACTGTTCTATTTCTTTTGATCAAATGTGTACATTCCCATCTTCAGAGTTGGTTTGCAGCAGTTTCAAATGCTTCACTACATTTTTACTAGGTCACAAAGGAGGTCATAACTCTGGGAAAAGGACCATCAGAAAAGATGAGATCCAAAGATAAGAGATTAATAGATAGGAGCTTCTAAAGTGGTCCTATCTGTGCTTCAGAGAGAAGTCAGGGTATCTACTTGGAGTAACTCACCTCTTCTGTTTGTGATTTAAACAAAGCCTTTTCACAAAGCTATACCTAAGGTGGCATAACCAAACCAGAGCTACAGGGGTACAGGCACTGCACCTAAGAGAATTGCAGCAAAATTAGTGTGTGTATCTGCACAAAGAGGAACACATTGAATAGCCACAATTCAGGACACTACAGAAAAGAATATAGACCATTTAAGCAGTTAGGGATAATTGGCAGCAAGGGTATTGTGAGCCACTGGCACTTGTTTGCCTCTGTACAGTCATGGTCCAAAATTTTACCGTGGGTGCGAACAGGAGCATTACACAAAATGATCTCTCCCTGCTGTGTGCCTGCACAGCATTACGTTTATCACAGACAATGATTTTAATCATTGTACCAGAGACTCAGAACACCCTGTGGTGTTCCTGCCCTTAAGAAATCTCCTACCTAGGAAGAAAAAGCCATCACCTCTGGGTGCTTTGGTTATTTTTCCCCACCAAATTCAGCCAGATAAATTAATATAGCACAGGTTTCTTCAATGTCTATAACAAAAAATATTTTGCGGTTGAAAAATTGTATTTTAAAACTTGCTTAAAGTTCTAGTGACTGATGCAAATCTTCCATTCATGTTTGAAACTATACACAGTATATTCTCTATTTTGTAGAAGGAAAATTTTCAGTAAAGCAAAATATAGAGTGTGGACAATAGCTTTTGTTCTTTTAGTCCATGCCAAATGTGAAACCATAAGTCATATCCCAGCTGATTGCTGCAGAAGTGAAATGTCAGAAATTTTCTTCATGAGAAGGCTTGTGACAGAGTGCAGCTGGTGTGTGTGATCACCAAGAAGCCTAACTTCACACAAGTGACCTTATAAGAACAGAATAGAGAGAAACAACTTTCATCTGAAGCAAATCTCATGCTAGGAAAATTATATTGATTCTGAAGACACTGTATCAAACACAATATTATTTTCTCTTTATTTCTTCGTTAAAAATTTCCCTGCTGTGAGGGTTACTGGGCAATTGCTAGACAGCTCACAGACTCTATCATTAAATGTATCCTCAAGAGATTGTTCCCTTCTATTTCAAGTGCTATTTCAGTTCCTGAGATTCATAGCTTATCCATCATTGAACGGGTTTGGAGAAACATGTTGTCCCAAAGTTGCGTTTCAGTTTTGATCTGGAAGTAGCGAAACTGCTCTTTTGGGGGAGAACTAGGGTATTCATGCGCAGGAAGAACGAGGAAGCTGAGCTGGTCTGCAGCCCTGGGCACCGTTCTATCCGGGACACAGAGATCTCCGCTGCAGCAAAGGAGGAGGCCAGTCTAATCAGGTTCTAGAAGCTGCATCTGACACCAGTATCACCGGGGAAAGCATGGTGTCACAACCCCTGCTGCAGTAGTTAGAGACTGCTACAAGGTGAGATAACACAGTGTTTTCTGCATCTTATACACTCTAGACAGAAAAAGTTTAACAGGAGAGTGCAGGAAGCCATATTTCACAGGTCTTCCAGGGTCTAGGAATCACTTCAGGTATGTGAGCCTTGAAATCTGCTCTTTCACATTATATAACAAGGAGAAGAACTTCTCTCATATTAGACTTTCATTCACTAATCCAGAAGTTTTTGGTGGTGTGTATCTGTGCTATAAATAACTGCTCATCTCTGAAACAAAAGATAATCTTTGTGCTTTGCCTTTCCTATAAGCTTTCTCCATGTAACTTTCTTTCATCTACACTTGTATAAGAAGGGGACGAGGGGCTTCGCAGACCTGGATTTAGCTTTACCTTTGCAAACACCATACTGGAGATGAGATCACAGGGTTTGCCTAGGCCACTGGAAGCAGATATGGTATTCTTCTGTCTCAGTCACGCATGGATTCTTGTGTCCATGACAGGCATTGACAGCCAGCAGTGTGGAGGACGTTCATCATAAGTTACAGTTTCTGCCATTTCTCTGACATGTAGCTCTCCTCTTTTTGGTATTTTATACATGCATATCCATTGCTACCTGAGTCTCCAGTGCTTTTCTAAGCCTAGATCTTAAGAATGAAGCCCTGTTAAGTTTGGAAATATCAGACTACATTAGTTCCTTTGTATGTCTGAAGATGGAAACCACACTGTTGCTTCAAGAAGCTGTCCTGCCCTAGACCACACACCCCTATTGACTCCTTTGTGTTAGTGTTAATGATGGTGCTGCCATGTGGTGAGCTAGATGAGACCACTGATCTGGTTAAAAAGGAGAGAAAAGCCAGCAGATTCACTGACTCTGCAGCCAGGCACTGCTACAGCAGAGTGAAGAGGTGCAGAAACACAATACAGAAGAGGGAGAAGAAATATGACACTTTCAGGAGCCTTGTAGTCTTTGACTGGCTTACACTGGTCATGAACCTGCATCCTGAGTCTCAACATGCGTGTCTGTAGCCCAGATCTGAACTGAGTTACTCCTTTCTCTGAAAACTCCTGCTAAATGATAGGACAAGACAAGACACTTCCAACGGATAAAATGAAGGTCTGCTTGTTAATCACCACCATAGACCTATTTGCAAAGAAGATATTGTAAACCTTTGATAATTTCTTTACACCAATATGAGGCAAATCCTTGCCAATGATGTCTTAATGTCAACTGCAGCAACAAGAAAACCCTCCAAGACACTGCAGTTGTTTCCATAAATGACCACATCATAGTCTCCTTCTCAACACTAAGATGGCAAGTGACTAAGTCCAAATGTGACATGGGGATTAGAAGTCAGTCACAATTTTGTTACCAAGATTACTGAGCTATTGCTGAATAGCTGGATACAACAATTCCTCTTAATCATGTGTAAATTCCCTATAAACAGTCTTTTTCAGGACTTGAAGAAAAGCATGGCCTTTTTCAAAAGCACCTTCTTTAACTTAGTATGGCAGTACCAGCTTCTCTGAAATCGTTGAGGTGACATCAGCTCATACCACTGCAAGACCGATTTAGTCTTCAAATCAGTTCAGCATAATAATGTGTATTGAATTGCTACTAAAAGCCACTTACAGCATTTAATGCTTTTCCTTTCATCTAAATTCACAAAAATGATTTTTAAAAGGTAGAATTACATAAAGATGGACACATCAAAGATTTCATTGTAAAATGAACAAAACGGTAAAATAAACACTTACAGAACTTTTTGGGTCACTTAGAGTAAATTAATGCCTGCCAAGGTGCCAAGATTGTATTTTGGTTTCAGCCTACATTAAAGGTCTTTTCCAACCTGAATGATTATGTGAGTCTATGATTTATTTCAAGATATACATTGCATTACACTAGATGTGTGACTTTGTTGCAATTATTCATACTTTACATACACAGTAGTGTCCAAGCCATTTATTGTTTTAGAGGTATTGTCAAAATGAGTTACTCTTTGATTACTCATGTTTCCAGTGGAATTGTTCAGTTACCACATTAAATTGACAAAAGTGTTCATTATTTGACAGAAAATAGGTGAGATCCTTTATCACTGCTGTACCTGTCAAGCACTGCCATAACCCTTTACTGTAACCCATTCTATTTTTGGACAAAGACTGTTAGGAGAGAGGGACAATAGTTGCAAGCTTTTCCAATTTTGTAGAATCCATTTTCAATATGTTTAAATTCCCTTTTTTGTCAAAGCATATACCACTTTTTAAAAAGTTATTGCTTCCTTCATGAAGAATGTTGCAGCAAGGGAGGTTTAGGTTGGCTATTAGGAAAAATTGCTTTACTGAAAGGGTTGTCAGACATTGGAACAGGCTGCCCAGGGAAGTAGTTGAGTCACCATCCCTTGAGGTATTCAAAAGTATATAGACAAGGCACTTCAAAACATGGTTTAGTGGGCATGGTTGATGGTTGGACTCAATGATCTTGAAGGTCTTTTCCAACCTAAATGATTGTATGATTCTATATCATCATGCACTCCTCAGATTTACCGGATGTAGAGAAATAAGGAATGGTGTGTTTCCTTTGTGAGCACAGGATTTGTAGACTGAAATAGGCCTTGGCATGACTCATTGTTACTCTTCTAATGCCATATTCAAGTGCAATGTAAAGCCTGTTTGATCCCTGGCTAAACCCAGGTATGAAAAGTTTGTTCCTGTGTAATCAAGTTTTGTTTCATTTGTTCTTACATTCCACTTGATGTTTTTAATGTTTTGCAGATGTGGGAGCACTTAAGATTGGGATCTGAGACTGGGTTTAGGGTTTTAATGTGACTTGTTCCATCTGACATGTATAACTAATAATTTTTCTTGAGATGCTACCCCACCCTATGCTATCAATATCCACTTTTAGGGTGTTATTTCCTCACCAGTCTATCAGTATAAACAATATTTTTTTCATGGGTTTCAATGCACTTTCCTATCCATTTGCAAAGCAATAATGTCTACAGATATGTCAAATCAGATTGTAATCCTTGGTTTATAGTAAAATAGCAACTGAACCTTTCCAATAGGCATGTAAGACCAGATGTAGAGATATTTAGGTACCTAAATTCACATTGATCTCATAGGAGTTCATGTGTATAAAAAACAAATATATTAGATAATTATGTTAAAAATATCTAAATTGAACACAGCACAGTTAAGTGTTGCCCTTTTTTTCTAGGATATACAAGCAACAAAACTCCCATCTAGACACTTCTTTTTCCACAAGAGATTGCTCCCACCTACTTCTTTTATGTCCTCTTGCTTCTATCCACTTGTTCCTTCTTCAGCAGTGCCTGCCTGTGCTGGGTTGACCCTAGCTGGAGACCAGGTGCCCACCAAAGCCGTTCTATCATTCCCCCCCGCCTTCAGCTGGACAGGGGACAGAAAATATAACAAAAGGCTTGTGGGCCGAGATAAGGACAGGGAAAGATCACTCAACCAATTATCGTCACAGGCAAAACAGACTCAACTTGGAGAAAAGTAACTTAATTTATTGCCAATCAACCAGAGTACGGTAATGAGAAATAAAACCAAATCTCAAAACACCTTCCCCTCACCTCTCCCTTCTTTCCGGGCATAGCTTCACTCCCAGATTCTCTACCTACCCCCCTCCCCCTCCAACAGCAGTGCAGGGGTATGGGGAATGGGGGTTATAGTCAGTTCATCACATATTGTCTCTGCCGCTCTTTCCTCCTCACGGGGAGGACTCCTCACTCTTCCCCTGCCTCAGCGTGGGGTCCCTCCTACGGGAGACAGTCCTCCAGGAACACCTCCAACGTGGGTCCTTCGCACGGGCTGCAGTTCTTCACGAACTGCTCCAGCGTGGGTCCTTTCCACGAGCTGCAGTCCTTCAGGCACAGACTGCTCCAGCGCGGGTCCTCCGTGGGGTCACAAGTCCTGCCAGCAAACCTGCTCCAGCGTGGGCTCCTCTCTCCATGGGGCTACAGGTCCTGCCAGGAGCCTGCTCCAGCGTGGGCTTCCCACGGGGTCACAGCCTCCTTCGGGCATCCACCTGCTCCGGCGTGGGGTCCTCCCCGGGCTGCAGGTGGAGATCTGCTCCCCCGTGGACCTCTCTGGGCTGCAGGGGGACAGCCTGCCTCACCGTGGTCTCTGGAGTGACTTCTCCCTCCCTGCAGGTACGACCATTCTTGGACCTTTGGCCACGTATGGTGAGCTGAGCCTGCGGTTGGGTTCGTTGCTGGGCAGGTTCGTTGTTACGCAGAGCGCACCACTGAGCAGAACTTGGCCCACCACAGTGTTTGAGACATTAGCTCCTACAGTCTCTGACAGCTGGGGCCATCAATGGAAAGGAAGAATTAAGGGAAAGAGGATTTGCAGAGGCAGAAAAGTGGGAGATAGACTGGGGAAAGCTGAGTTTGCTGCTCCTTGGAAGGATAAAGAAAATTATAACAGCAGTAGCCGGGAGAGCACATTCCCCACTGAACAGTGTCTGTCCCACATGTAGCATGTCACTTGTCCCACACGTTACGGCCACAATCTTAGCAGCACCCAGCCCAGATCCCCAGGGCCCTGGCACTCAGGGTAGTCTGGAAAGTGATTGCCATAGATTACCAAAAACAATCCTCTGTCTCAAATGGCTTGCTTAGTGTGCTTCGCCTGGGTCCTTCTGCTTGCTAATGTGGACATCAGTATCAAAATTGTCATCCATCCAGCAGAGAGAACAGGTGGTAGAGTCCATGTCTGCCCACACCACAGCGCTCAAGCTTGACAGTCAAACCTGAGAGTTGTAATACAGCAGAAGAAAGAGTAAAGTGTTGGGGTTTAATCTTACAAAGATACTTGAAAATTGCAAGGCAAACTGCAGTTTCATGTGCTATAATGATAGGAGAGCAATTAGGCCGTGTTCAAGCTGTGTTTTTCCATAACCTGGTACAAGCCCTGCGTTGAGACACGATTCTGCAGCAGAGCAGCAGTAGCTATAGCAGCCAATTAAAACAATGCCGACAGCATTATACTCCCTCTTTTCACATTGCTGCTCTGTAACATACCAAATGTATCTACCTGACTAGAGGAATGGTACCCAGTTATTGCTGGTGCAAGTTGGCCCAACTCCTTTGGTTCCAAGCATATTTTTGACCCTTCCACAGTACAGAAATTAGGTCATGAAATTTATAGTCAAGTTTTGGCTCATAGGTTTTTGTCAAACTATCCTTGCTCTCACTAACCCCTTAAGAAAGTTGGTATATGTAGTGCAGGTACTTTTAAAGTGACTAGATAGATACAAAATAAGGTAAATTAAACACACACCCCTTTTATAACAGTTTCATCGAAGAAAGGTATGCATTTCATGGTAGTCCCGACTCAAAAAATGAGTAGAAAAATTTAAATAATCAATTTCAGCTAATGACATAGCTGTGAGATAAAAAATAATAATTTCTTATGTGAGTTACCATGGTTTTTTTGAAGTAATATGTTAACTCCCTCTTTAACTGTTATACTTCTTGATCTCAATTTTATTTGGCTGGGTAAGGGTATATTACATTTTATCTCTAGATTTTAAACCCCCAGAACTTTATTGGTGAAAAGCAATGAAAGACTGACACTAACAATTTACATTTCCGTTATCATGGTCTGACCTCTCTTCAGCCACATTCAGCCAAGAATTCAGTCTTCTGGAAGTACTCCCCTGCTATCCCACAGCATGCCTAGGGAAATCAAAGGGACTGAGAGCCAGTAAGTGAAACATTTGGCAATTTGATGTGTAGCTGGTAACTCCCATAACACCACGGTTTCTTTGGTATTTTGTTATTAAGCAGGTGTTTCTGAAGAAGGACTTAGGACCAACAGTGAAATATTTTATTATTTTTCTAGTTTTATTCCTTACATTTCCTCCTGCTTCTGTGTCTGATGCTCAGGAATGCCAGAAAATATACTCTCAGGCAAATATCTTTGAGGAACATCACAAGATTCAAAAGGAGAAAAAGCCTGACAGGAAAAGACATCTCATATTAGTCTGCACAGTTTTGAATGATGTATAGCACTAAATGCTTTGCACATTTCATTTTGTAGATGTCAGCAGTATACCTCTGCATGTCTGCTCTTTAGAACATTTCCATAACCTGTTTCTCCGGCCACCTGTTTCTTGCATTTGCTCTCTAAAAGACTATTTGCATTTGAGTAGCCTTTTACACTCACCCTGAAGGCTTAGGATTGGCTTCACAAGGTGAAAAACACACTAGAATTATACCCTTAAGGATATATATTTTCCAAAAATCATGTGGCATTGCTTTGTTCCTTTTGAACAAGTTAGCAGCTGACTCATCTAGGGATATCACAGAGGGATGGATAAGCAATTACCTTAAATTGGAGTAATTATTTAATTATAAAGTAGGAGCCAAAATTATTGGAAAAGGTTTTCCTTTCAAATAGACAAATGCTTTTACAGCTTTTCACTTCAACTTTCTTATCCCCAAATAATGGATGTAAACTTATGCCTTGCTAACAAAAATACTAATATTAGCAAATAATTTCAAAGTTTTAGACTATATTCCACTGCTGGTGTGGCAAGACTGCAAAAGCTCAACTCACCCTTCCTTTCCTTCGACCATAGGCATGTTGATTTACCTCCCTCCATCCAAAAGACTGACATGGAGGCTTATCAGGGTTCTAAAGGAGAAGGGAAAAAAAACCAACAGTGGAGACAGTGTCTTGCAATCAAACCAGATTTTCAGCCTCTGTCTGTGTTAATGAAATCTCCCCAGCTGTGGAAATCCTCCAGCTGGAACCTACTTTTGGGTAAGTTTCACCTATGTCCCAAGAAGTCAATTGAATGGTGCATCTGGCCAGTGAAATAATGAGCCATCTATCTCCTACCTACCATCTTTATTTCTGACCTCCTTTTCTTTCCTGAGTCATGTCTTAACCCCAGAACTAAGCAGGTTTTTTTATACACTCTCCCTGTAGGTAGTGAAGCTCATCTAGGCATTTGTGGCAACTCACAATGAATTTCTTCCAGCTCAGTGTGTTCAGACATTAAGTTCCCAGACAAGAATTTCCTGAGATGCTGCTGTCTGGATTTCCAGCTCTCATTTCTCATGAGGGTATCAGCAACATTGGTCATAACCCAAGTCATCTAACAATAGCACATATATAATGTATTATACTGAATGATGGCTCTGTGGGATTGTTTTTTCATTCATGACATTAGAAAAAGAACATGTAATAAAGAAAAAACAGCATAAGCCCTTGACAACTCTCAAAGCCCTCTCCCCTCAAGGGTTAAGCTGTGGTATACAAAAAAGAGAAATTCAGTTTGACAGTCCTGGAAAAAGTGCAGAATGCAGAAACAAACACAAGGAGGCCTATGTTACTCTAAGTTTCTTAGTAATGTAAGAAGTGTTTTTAATATGATATGCCTGAACATAAAGAAAGGCAATTTAAGCACGTTTTCTTACAGATTTCTCTGATGACTTTGGAAAGTTACATAGTGTCAAACTATTTCTTCTGAAACAGATATATTTCCTTATGTGCAGAGAGTGAATCAAATAAACTACAGCTTTCCAACATTTGAATTTTGAAAAGCTACAGGATAAAAGCAACTCCCACATAGTTTGCAGAAGTAGTATTTTATAGCTTTTTCATTCCTCCTTCTAGCCCTGTATTCTAATGAATAATATAAACCAAGTCTGGGCTAATTTAAGAGTCAGCACATGGCTTCTCCAATGACACTTCTTCTGCCCCATCTAGATGGTATTTGAGGACATTTTCTTAGTCATCCTGTCATACTGCAACCCAGTCAAAATTTCAGTTCAGACTGGTCAGCCAGTCAGCCTGAGGTTCTGGACACATCTGCTGTTTACACTCACATTAGCTCCATGGGGCTTGTGCAGTGGGAACTAAACTTTCTGGAAGCAACAGAGGGATGTTCTGCCCATGGTGAGAAGCTCATGCATGATAAAACCAATGGTGTTATCAACATCCTGCAACCAAGCGCCTGTTCAATGTAATACATCCCAACAACATCAACATTGGAGGTACTGCTTATACAGGACACAGGTGAACACAGTGGTATTTGGGAGATGGGGGATGTTGGGTTGAAATATGGCAATACCGGTAATGAAGGGAGGCAAAAAAACCCCGGCTATAGGACTGGAGTGAAAAAGCAGAGGCCACCTTCACCCATTATAGTACTACTTCTTGGCAGTAAAGGTGTGGCCGTGTTATTTACCTTTTCTGTGACTGCCTCTCTTCATGTTTGTGACTGATGCACTGTACCTGAGCATAGCTTCTGAAATGAAAGTAAGAGAGGAAATGTATTTAATGATTTTTCATTTCTAAATTAGGAATGCAAAACGCTACATGGGAACAGAACAGTTTAAAATGAAGCACTCTAGTGACTAGCTGGCAGAACAGTAATAATCAACAGCAATACACTGTTCAATGAATCAAGCCTGGATTGTCTTGCAAGCTGAATCACAACAGTAGTAAGTTGTGTCTTCAGTAGAAAACCAGGTTAGCAATTGATAGATTTGGCATAATGCCACATCCACATAGTGCAGGGCAGGGAGTAACACTCTCCTTCCAGTCCTTCAGAAGCACAGCATAAGCCAGAGCATCAGGATCAGGAGCCCAGACTTTGAGTGCTTTGGGCATGTATTGCTGCTCAGGTCAGGGACAGTTTAAATTAGCAAAACACACCATTTGTTAGTGCAAAAATGTATTCTTCAGCTAAGAACAGAAGATTCGAGTTTTTTTTACTAGAAGTTAGTATTTTGGCATAAAGCAAAGCAAGACCAATTAAAAAAAAACTTTAAAATATATATGCTACATACTAAATTTGTTCATGTAGTAGGAATTACAAACATAGCAACTGACTAGTGTCCAGATCAGTGGATTACGCAGTTGTGAGATGCCCCGTGATATGTTCTTCTCCACCTTCATATCACAGTTAGAGGTGACTGCATCTGGCACTTACAGTTGATTAAATACAACATTTTTAGCTTATCTGCTTAAATATTATCTTCAAAATAAAGTCCATATTAAGAAAACCTTGCTTACATACAGACATGGAAAAAGAACATGGTTATTTGTTTCTAAGACATGTAAATGCTTGTCTGCAGAACAACCACAGATTTTTGTCATGCAGATGCATTTCAGAGCTGAGTTAGTAAAGTTTAAACTCTTCATGTATTCTGTTTTGAGTACACTGCTGAAGTCATGGTTTTTTTCTCTCTGGTTGTCTGTGTTTGCTACATGAGAAGGACACTTTCTACCCAGGGGACAAAGGGTGACAAAAACAAAGGGAATAGTTAGAAACCTACTGCTGCACTATATGCACAACAACCATGGAAATTCGTTAAGATTTTTATGTATGTCAGCTTGACAGCTACAGTGTGTGGCTTAGCTGGTGTGGAGCTACGCATATTTACTAAAACCAGAAGGTGGCATCAAAGACTGACTAACATTTGCAATAGAAAGGCCTGAAAGCACACAGTTGAAAAACCTTTATTTTTACTAACAGATAAAATAATGTAAGCATGGGGAGTCAGTGCCCCTTTATTAATCTTAGGAATTTGAGTTAGGCAGATTTCTGGAAATCTGTCCAGAGATAGGATCTAAAGTATTATGACTCA
The DNA here is from genome assembly GCF_964188355.1 of Buteo buteo. NCBI lineage: Eukaryota > Metazoa > Chordata > Aves > Accipitriformes > Accipitridae > Buteo > Buteo buteo. The sequence continues at coordinate 340,108 of NC_134188.1, read as the reverse complement.
CTCATCCCAGATACATTTTTTTTAATGAATCATTATGAATAAATCATCTTGTTTGGGATTAGTAGATGTACGAACCTGTCCGAATATCAGTAAATGTATTTATTATCCATAAGAGTTCAGTCAGTCATCTTGGTAAACATAACGATGTGCACTTTATCTATGCACATTATGTTTAACTGGTGCTGTCCATCTTGGCTATCAATCACGTAAGCTCAGTTTTATCACTCCTCAGCTGGATTTTCTTCTCTATCTCACTCCTGGGTAGAACTGAAGGGCAAAGTGCCTTCTCTGTAGTAGCACCTAGTCAACCTAGCCTTGATTATAACAGGCTGTACTAGAAGCAAACTGAATGGATTGGGTTTATGGAAGGCAATGATGATCTTCCTCATGCTACCAAAGTTTAGAGAGTTGTGAAGGAAGAGAAGCACGTGGCGTGAGAAGTACTGGTGGGATGACTTGCTTACACATGCCACAGAGAGAGGACAGAGGTGAAGGGAGCCAGGTGGAAACTGGTTAATCTTGTCTGTAAAGGGCAGTGTTGCTAGTGTGCTGGCAGAAGGTGTAGTTAAGATAGTTGCATGTTATAACAAGTCTACTAAAATTCATACAATGTTTAGGATTTAAAGAACTTTTTATATAAAAAAATAAATTTTCAAAAGTAATGGTCTGCATAGTGAACCAAATTATGTTCATTTTTTAAGAATATAGCAGTTTGCATTTTTAATATTCAGCTGCCTTCTACACCCAGATGTTTTGTTCACATTATCTAACTACAAAAATAATATTCTTGACTAGAAAACTTTATTGCAGTGTTGACAAATAATGTTTGATGCTTTGTTCAAAGTATTTATACTACCAGCTTTCCTGCTCTGGCAGACCAGATGATTTTCTACTAGCTAATAAAAGTACTCAAATATGTTCAGCAAAACTAGTTAAACAACTGTTTAAGCTCTTTCTCTGATTTTTCTTTGAGGTACAGTATTCTATCCATTTTGTCAGCACTGTGCTACCAGTCACAATGAATCCTAAATCTGCCTTTACGGACAAAATTTCCCTCTCATCTCCATAGTCATGTGTACACTTGTGTTGTTACCTCACTGAACGCAAATATAATATAAATCAATAATAATCTACATCTGATGTATCACCTTAAATAATCCATTGTTAGTTTCTTATTTCTTCTCTACTTCCTCTTTTGACTATTATAAAATTCAAAGCTATGGTGTTTGCTTCTTCCTTCTTTACATAAATTCAGGAGATAAATAACCTAATTAATCTATGATAATCCTGAAGCATCGTCCACCACGTTATACCTTGTCTAAAATTCAAATCTTCAGTTCTGCCCTCATGCCCCATGTCTCCATGCTGTGTTGATCTGCTGCCTGATTTACTGTCTTGAATTTTTGAAATTGTACTAACCACTTCATAAAACTTAAATGGAAAGCTGGGTGGGGTATAAGGCGTATAATACATATTTAAGTTTTGCAATTTCCAAGTTTATTTTATTTTCCATCTTAGGGGATCTTACTAACTAAAGAATTTACAAATTAAATACAATTTAGGGTGTGTTTTTCACTCTGGTTTTGTGTTTTTTGAAGACTGAGGCATACCTGAGCAAAACTTATTGACAGGAATACTAAAGCTGGCTGCCTACCTGCTCCTTTTTCTAAATTCATCCTTTTACTTTCAGTTATCCTCTATACCACCATACCAATTCTTCTACCTTTTTTGATATTAGCAACATTTAGATATTTTGAGTTGTTTATCATGTCCTACTCTCAAGTCATTCCTTAGCCAAACTATTCAGATTTCTTTTAGTGTTCCACCATGAAACAGCTCACTCTCTTCATCATTTTTATATTGCTCTTCCGACAAATCTTCAGCTGCTCAGTAGCTTTCTAGCAATGTGGTGTTCAGGAACCAAGCCTCCTAAGTCTAGGATTTTGTGTTATTAAGTGCATAGTTACTTAGGGAAGTGTATTTTGCCTGCTCTGTCTCATGTGCATCCATGTCTTTACATGAAGTGCAAGGATAAGAGAGCTGCATCCTGTCAGGGAGGAAGCAAAGGGCCATCTGCATTCCATTCTTCAGCAGGCATGTGGAGAAAGCTCATTCAGGCAAGTACCTGCTTACCCTGCATTAGGCACCACACTGGCATGTCAGTTATTAAGTATAACATCAGATAATAATATATGGTAAAGCATGCTTTTTGCAAGTATTTCAGAACAAGCATGAAAAGATGAGGTAGTGAAATATAATATTGGCTATGAAGTAATTATTTGGAAGACTTTCAAGAAAAATTGAAGGAGTGGTATTGTCAGTTTTAGCGTTAAAAGTCTTACGGTCTAAAAGAAACATTCAGTTCAGCTTTTTACAACAGGTCTCTCAGATTATCAGCTTTCTCCAACTATATTATAGTTTTCTGAAATCGTTTGTCAGCAAAAATGCAACCTACTGACCTTACTGGATACCTTTTAAATTCTCCTTAGATTTCACCAAGAACTTAGAAGTATCATCAATAAAGAACAAATATTTTCTTCACTTGCAGAACTACACTAGAATATCTGAAAGAATATTTCTTCTCTGCATACATGAGGTTGTCCCTCTGAGATCAGATACCAATGTGTGGCTACCACAGATAAATGCTGGCTCACTTACGAAGGCCACTATCAATGGAGGAAAATCAACTGAGTTACTGTGGTGGGTTGACATTGACTGGCTGTCAGGTGCCCACCAAGCCACTCTATCACTCTTCCTCTATCAACAGGACAGGGGAGAAAATACAATGAAAAACTTGTGGGTTGAAGTAAGGACAGGAAAATTACAGAGCAATTACCATCACAGGCAAAACAGACTCGCCTTGGGAAAATTAATTTAATTTAATGCCAATTAATAACAGAGTTGGATAGTGAGAAATAGGAACAAACCTAAAACACACCTTCCCCCCACCCCTCCCTCCTTCCGGCTCAACCCCACTCCTGGTTTTCTCCACCTCCTCCCCTCCAGTGGCACAGGCAGATGGGGAACGGGAGTTGGGGTCAGTTCATCACACCTTGTCTCTGCCGCTCCTTCCTCCTCAGGGGGAGGACTCCTCACTCGTCCCCTGCTCCGCCATGGGGTCCCTCCCGCGGGAGACAGTCCTCCATGAACTGCTCCAGTGTGAGTCCTTTCTGCGGGCTGCAGTCCTTCAGGAACAGCCTGCTCCAGTATGGGTCCCCCATGGGATCACAGGTCCTGCCAGAAAACCTGCTCCAGCGTGGGGTCTCCACAGGCTGCAGCTTCCTTCAGGGCATGTCCACCTGCTCCAGCATGGGGTCCTCCCCAGGCTGCAGGTGGAGATCTGCTCCACTGTGGACCTCCCTGGGCTGCAGGGGGACAGCCTGCCTCTCCATCGTCTTCACCATGGGCTGCAGGGGAATCTCTGCTCCGGCACATGGAGGACCTCCTCCCCCTCCTTCTGCGCTGACCTGGGGGTCTGCAGGGTTGTTTCTCTCACATCTTCTTACTCCTCTCTTCTGGTTGCTGTTGTGCAGCAGTTTTTCCCCTTCTTAAATATTTTATCCCAGAGGCACTACCACCGTCACTGATGGACTCAGCTTTGGCCAGCAGCAGGTCCATCTTGGAGCCAGCTGGCATTGGCTCTGTCAGACATGGGGGAAGCTTCTGGTGTCTTCTCACAGAAGCCACCCCTGCAGCTCCCTACTACCAAAACCTTGCCATGTTACAGATGCATGAGTAACCAAATCCAACAGGTGTTAAAACTCAGATTATTCCTCAGCAAAAGTTAGTTAGAAGTCCGGTAACATTTTATAAAACCACAGGCTCAATGATGTAAAGAGAATTAATACTACACGGCCGACTTAAGAATCCCCAAGATTTAAAGTGATGGCTCAAAACGCACGTATCACTCACCCAAAAGCTGAGGGCTCTCTCCCTCGAGGAGTTACCTCGGGCAGTGCCCCGACCCGAGGGGGAGTCCCCAACCGCAGACCCGCCGCTCCGAGGAGGACTGGTTCCAACATGTCCTCCAGCGGGACCCCCTTTATACCCCTGTCGAATCCCACCTGTGGGCATTTAATCCCTATCGGACAGGAGGGTCACCTCGGTGTACCTGGCACGTCTTGACCGGCCAGTTCGAATTTCAACCTGCGGCCTCCAGGGTTTCCTTCCCCTTCTCCCTGCCTGGAGAAGTTTGTTTTCCTGCTGGCAAGAGGCAGGGGGTGGGGAATGTACTGCCACAAAACTCAATAGAGTTGCTAAAAGTTTTTCTCTGGAAATACCAAAATGGATTTTAATAATGCAGTCAAGTGTGCAGGGGGCAGGAGACAAGGAGACACACAGGGAGATATTCTGTTATTTCTCTGAACTTCATCAACTGAAATTAGTCATCTAGTCTAAACTACTCATTAAGTTAGCCTCTGCAGTTAACAGAGACTTATATCTCTATGGAGCCATTTATCCTATCTTAAGATAAACATCTAAGATTAGTAGGATAACTCTTTGCAGCTGGTCTATCTCTCTGTTGACTTTTGGACAATTAGTTTAGACTAAGAACTTGACCTCTAGACAGACAAATTTAAGTAATTTGAATATCATCTGTAAATATTTGAGTCTTTTTATTTTTGAAAGAACACAGGTAGAAAATGTCTTTAACATGAAGAACAGAAACAGAGCAAAGGTGGAGGCCCTCAAATTGCTGACACTCTAGGAAGTAATCTCATCACTTACATAATTCTTCAGAAAGGTAGAATTACCTCCTTTGAGGTTGATTAACCCATTTAAGTAGATTATCAGTATTATTGAAACAAGTTGGAGCTCCAGTTATGTGCTAGAAATTTGTACTTTTGGGATCTGTGCAAAGAAAATCTGAGATCAGTGCAAACAAAACAAGAGCTATAGAAAATAAGGGAAGAGAGGGGGGAATTACCAGGGCAAGAAAAAAAGAAAAACAAGAATACAACTAAGAAATTAATGTTGCCTTCTGAGCATGACATGTTATAAAACAGTGTATATCAGATGCAGAAACTGGCCTACATTTTGTTTTCAGTGGTTATGCTTTGAAACAACTGCTTCAGACAATAGAGGAACTTTTTGTTAAATAGTTCACTTCTGTCCAGTGTTTGTCAATGTGATCATTTTATCTTCAAAGTGAAGGGATGGCAGCCTATTACAAGATTAACTGAGATATCAAGAGCCACAGACAGAGGAGAAAGGTTGAAACATGGATCATACAGCACATTAATTACTAGGGGTGAAAGAATGTGATAGGGTTTGAAGTGCAAATAATTCATTATAACAAAGCTGTTGACATACACCCACTTGCTTTCTTCCCAGGCCTTGAAATTCCTCTCAATCAAATTTGAGCATCCTGAGGGAAAAGAACATTTTTTTTCTTGTAACAATGGGACTTTTCAGCCATTTCAAGAATGCTGGAATGAACCTTCTTGGCATCTGTGAAGCATGCTGGTATTTTTCTGGGTTGTATATAAATGTTGGGGTCTAATTCTGTCTGACTGACTGTGCTGGTTTTGGCTGGGATAGAGTTAATTCTCTCCATAGTAGCTAGTAGGGGGCTGTGTTTTGGATTTGTGCTGAGAACAGTCTTGATAACTCAGAGATGTTTTGGTTCCTGCTGAGCAGTGCCTACACAGAGCCAAGGGCTTTTCTGCTCCTCACCCACCCCACCAGCGAGCAGGCTGGGGGGGCACAAGGAGTTGGGGGGGGGACACAGCCGGGACAGCTGACCCCAACTGACCCAAGGGATATTCCAGACCATATGATGTCATACTCAGCATATAAAGCTGGGGGAAGAAGAAGGAAGGGGGACGTTTGGAGTGATGGTGTTTGTCTTCCTAAGACAGAGTTACATGTGATGGAGCCCTGCTTTCCTGGAGATGGCTGAACACCTGCCTGCCCGTGGGAAATTCCTTGTTTTGCTTTGCTTGCATGAGCAGCTTTTGCTTTACCTGTTAAACTGTCTTTATCACAGCCCACGAGTTCTCTCACTTTTACCCTTCTGATTCTCTCCCCCATCCCACTGTGAGGGAGGTGAGTGAGTGGCTGTGAGGTGCTTAGTTGCTGACTGGGGTTAAACCACGACACTGAGCAATGATGAATAGCTGATACCATCTGCCAGTTTTACAACAGTTATGTCAGCAACTTGGTCTGCTGAGATGTCCAAAATAATCCCTTATTTTTGTGAAGTCCTTTAAATAAAGCCCAAAACTCTACAGTAACATCAAATTAAGCTTTGCACTGGGTTGACAGTTTCACTGGAATTGGTGTGATTATGCCTATTGATCATTTTCCTGAATGCTTTAATCCTGCAACAAATATTACAGTTCTGCCTTCATTTGTCTTTCATGAAAGCAGGTGTGAGAAGAGTCATGCATCTGCTAGTCACCTGTATGCCTGCTCCCTTTGAGCAAACACGCAGGACATTACTACTAAAGGATGAGGCACTTACAAAGAATTATAGCAAAGGTATTTTTCTCTTTGTAACACTGACAGTCTTAGGAAAGATGCCTTTAAACAGGCCTTTATAGTTGTTAGACAGATTTAAGTCAGTATCATTTTTTTTTCCCCCTGGTACTCTACCATGACAAGCATTCTTTTGGTTAAATAATGTCATTCATGTATCACCTTAGTTATTTTATGCTTTGGCTAGCTAATGTTCAGTAATTCCTGTAAGTACACATAAGAGGAAACAGCATATACTTGTACACTCTGAGATTGCTTATCTGGAGTGCAGGTAAGGACAAAATATATGCATGTCCCATGGGATATTTTTCCCTGGCCAAAAGAAGTGAGGTACCTCATTTCACATGGGCTCCAGAGATGAATTTTGTGATTGAAACACCACCATATTTTCAAGTCGAGTGAGCAAAAAACCAAAACACATTTCTAAGTGTTTGTAAAATATTTTATAGCGATATCAGAAGTAATGTAAGTCTCCTATTTTTTCATATACAAGGTCACAGAAACTGTTTCTTTGGGAACTAGGGCATCCTTCTGCCTGATCACATGCCAAAGGTGTTTTGGGAGAGTTGGAAGAAGCATGACAAGCCTTGGTGGTGTCTTCATTTGTTTGTAGACTGAGGAGAATGTGCAATTATACATGATACAGTCCTGGTCCCTTGATTGTCCAGATCAGAGATCTGGACAAAACATGTTGCCATCTGCCCAGTTTTATTAGGGTTTCTTTGGTGTTTTGTGTTTACACGTAGACTCATATCTGGATGCTATTCAGATGCAATAGAGTTACATGGTCAAATAAATAAATAAAAACAAAAGCCTTAAAGAATTTATACAGTCAAGACTAGTATTTAAAAATCATTTCTTCTGCAATGTCTTGGGGTTTGATTTTTACAAAACCGAGAAAAATTGTAAACAATCTGGAAAAATCCTAAAACACCAAGAATTAAAGCTAGTTTCCCCTAGAAAGTTGCTGAGATATATAAAAACATAAAATTATGATACCATTTATTTCCAGAAATTATTATTAAAGTGTAAATTAACTAAGTTTTGACTGGAAAATAAAATCAATTATACGAATTGGTGCACTGGTGTAAGAAATGCATCTTACATTGAACAATAATGATTTCAATTTCTCTTCAGCAGCTTTCTCCTCCAGGCACCCCAGCAAATGTTAGCAGATGCTGTGTTTTACAGACATTATTTGTACTGCTGTGGCATAAAAATCTCAGCTGTCACCCATCTTTTTAGTGGTCACAGGCTTTTTCACAGCACAATGGATTTTATTGCTTGAATGTTTGAGACACAGGGACATACAAGACTATGCTTCTTGCTACGTATATGCATGGTACAAGTGGAGTGTAATACAGACAGACTGGGCATATGCTTTCTGGGGACTGAACATTTGTTACTTGATGAAAGAGACCACCTGAATTTGAGCCTGTTACCTTATTCTGTTGCTCTACCAGGATTAAAACCTGCAGATTAGGGGTAGCCAAAAGGTACTTAATGTTTTCACTCTGTGGGAAATTTCCAGGAACTCATGGCAACAAAAATTTAAGTCTTTTCATACTCATTATGAAACATTTAATAAGAAGCTTTATTTTAAAACCCATATTAAGAACCAAGGCAGTGAGAATCAGCGAGAGAAATAGCCAGAAACTCTGAAATGAAGCAGAGAGATAACAGAGCTGTTTGTTAGGAAATTTCCTTATTTCAGTAAAGTATCATGTTAAGTGTTTAAAAGCGTCACCATTTGGTGGAACTTAATTTCATGTGATCAGAATATTTTTCCATCCTTGCTAAATACATTCTACTTTGATTCTAGGCAATATAAGTAGACAAGCAACTACTGTGAGTACCTAGTGCATTACTACACTTGGAATCTCAAAGAAACTAATATTCATAGAAAAGACACAGGACGAGTGATGGACTCGAGAAATATTGATAACATTTCTGCTTGCAGAAAAGTGTTAGCATAAATGGCACCAACTTTATGGGAGGAATAGATTTTGTTGTGCCAATAGGGTAGATCAGCAAGGAAATTCTATACAGTTCTGCATGTCTCCTTCCCAGTGTGTGGCAACTGTAATTAGCTCAGATATGGTCTCAGTTTGAGACAATATTTCTATTGTACATGCATATTCTATTAATTTCTGTGTTAGCTTCCACTATTACAAGGTAGTAGTAGCCACTGATTGACACCAGTAGGCTTGGATGAGCCTTTAAGCTGTGGTGGCAAAACCTTTCATGTCACATGAAATGCCATGTTCTGGCACGCATGCCTGTTCTGACATACGTGCCACCAGTTTGCCTTCCCTTTGCTCTTTGTGAACTAAAAACTGTGACACATTTAAATTAGGTAGAACAGGATAGAGAAGAATAAGGAAAACTGAATTTGTTGATGAATGAAGGTAAGGCTTGTGTATCAATTAGGAATATTATACATACATTTATACAGATTGTTTCCTGCTTCTCTGATGTTTTGTAATGTAATGTAATATAACTATGTAATGCTAGTCGATTATTTTACTGTTTCAGAACCTTTCCTTTTACAATTCAAAATGCAAGTTAAAAAAAAAAGGTGCTAAACTTTGTAGGCAGAGAGAAAATCTTGACAGTGTGAGAGAATACCCTAAAGGCCTCATAAACAGCGAGCAGATAATACAAATTTAAAATGTTTTAATAAAAAGCTGTTGAGTATTAAATGTATTTTTCAGTTGAGGCCCTCCTTGAAGTGTTTTTGGCTGCTTAGGGTTGCCAGTAGTGGATACGGTTGCTCTTAGGGTGTTAACTGATTGCACAGCTACTACAAAATGGTTGAGGCCAAAATCTAATTTGGTGTTGCAAAAGTGCCTGGATTGGCATGAGTTCCACTATCATCAAAATTATGAATTTGTCTCTCTGTATCTCATACACTTGTAATTTAGGCAACCTAAAGCATTGTTTTGCCTTGGCTTCTAGAAACCCCACATTATTAGGAGACTGGGCCATGTGTTGTATTCTGTGCTAAAAAACATGACATAAGGAATAGACCTGGGGGAGTATCAGCACATGGCATATGGCGGGGAAACTGATCCTTTTTTTTTTACCTTAGAGCATGGACACCCTCAGTCTAGTCCAGGAGGGAAAGTTTCTCTATCCCATCAGCCTTGAGGACCCTGGAAGAGCAAGGTGCCAAGCCCACGCTCTCCAACATATAGGTCAGTTCCTCCAAACAGCAGCCTGGCTCTGCAGTGTTCAAGCCAGCAGGGCAAAGGCAGGGCACCCCCAACCCATCAAGCACTAAGTCTCTGAATTCTTATAGGATGCTATTTGCGCACATTGGCCATGCCTTTACCCCCTGGTAAAATGAGGTCCCTTGTGGATAAAGAAACAATTGACATTTTGCATTGCTTTTATGGCTTTCCTGTTCTCTTCAGAGGACAGAATATGTGAGCAAAAGGCCATCATGCAAGGAGGCAAATGAAATAGAAAGGCAATCCTAGGTGAAAAGGATGAAGAGGGAAAGGAGAACAAAGGCTGGCTAGGTAAAGAATATAGCCACAGGTATTTTCTAATTGTCAGATTATTTGAGAGAAAGCAGTACTTTAGTCCAACCCTCAAACCCTGCCTATGGAAGTTTGCCATATAAAACAAATGTTCTCCCTCTCTTTTCATGCCATCATCAGTGACGATTTAAGCAAAGGTCCATAAATATACAATTGCCTTAAATCAACAGATTTTCCATGCATCCCCAGGAATCTATATTTTTCTCTCTGTTTCCACCTCTCTTTCTGTATTCTACTGTGCCTGCATGAGGGAGGTGGGAGAGAATGGGGGACAGAACCTGTGTGAGTAATGGACTCAGATACTGAAAGTCTACTATCAAAGGTTTTCACAAGCCTAAAGATCTTATTTGTAAACTACGCTACCTTTGATTTGAGGGAATGCAGCAATGGAAAGCATGACAACCAGAGGTGGGCTTGCAGCACATGCAGATATTCTCCAGCTTGCCTTCATTCAGCCCTTATGCTAAAGAAAATCTGGAATCACATAGATTTCAACTTGGACTAACTACATGAGGAAAGGTCCAGGATACTGAGTTGGATTTTTACAGACTATGCCACTGTGCAGGTTAGCTTGAGGTAAAGCTCTCATGGTTATGATGTGCTCTGACTGTCTGTAGTACAGTGGATTTCATGGTTCTCTGGGAGTTTTTACCTTTTGTGGAAGACTATTAAATTTAGTTTGCTCAAGTGCTACTAGTGATGGGGACCAGCAGGTACCTATGCCACACAGTACCTTATGTATACAGCTCCTGACTGCTGTACCCACAAGTACAGTCCCATCTGCTACCCCATACCCCACAGCTCAGTGCACAGCCTATGCTGTTAAGAGCTTCTTTTTTTCAAATAATACATATTTAACACAGTTCAGTGAGCTCTGTTCAACACATATACTGATAAATGGCAGTTTGGGAAGCAGAAAAGCCATTTTTCTAAAATTTAATCTTTACATGAAATGTCTGAAAATAGACTTAATCCAGAGTGTTTACCACCTTCCTCACCTCTGTGCCTCTGGGAAGTCATAACCAAATATAAATTTTTGCCAAAATCAGAAGGATTTTATCATGTGTACTTCAGAGATTGCGGTGCCTGCATAATCATAGGCAGCTTGGGTGGACAAAGGAAAAATTAAGTGTGTGAATGGATTTCTAGAAGACAGGGAGATTTTTCTTTCTTTCTCTCAGTGGATGCTGGAAAAGTAATAATCCTTAAAACTCCTTTTTTTTCCCTGAAACACTGAAATTTTACTTGAGGAAAAAGCTTGCAAAAACCTGACAACAATGAAATTAATCAGTAGGTCTGCTTCAACATGTGTTCTCATTTATTGTCTCCACTTTAAACATGCTCTTTTCTTGCAGAAGAATTTTTGGGGGGAGAGATTTATCTGCAAACACAGTCCACATAGATACATGAATTATGTGATTAAAACTACTGATAGGTTTTGTTTGTGACTTGTCTGTGATTCTATGGAATGTAGGTATTTTACTGAATAAGGCTAATTGTTATGTTCAGGTGCCAACTCTATGTAATGCAATGAAAAACTTTTCAATGGCAAACTGTAACTGAGCTGTCAGGTGATAATAAAAACGTTAAAGTATATTGAAAACTGGGGAGGCAAAGTCTTTCTTTTCTCACTTGACATGTTCTGAAATGTGGTTGTGGAAGTCATTCAGGTCTGAGCATTCATGCATGCACACTGAGCTCAAGATTCACAATTAATTCCCATTTCCACCTCCCCCACAGCCTGGGCTATCCGTTGTGTTTGTGCAGTTCGACGTTAGTTCATAGCCTCAATATTGCTGCAGCTGCGTGGCAGATTACTTGACTTAGCAGCCCTGTCTGACATGGTGGGTTTGGAGAAGGGGAAAGGAGCTCCAGTGCTATGCTAGACCCAGCAGCTCTGAGATATTGCTTAGCCCCCTGTTCAGAGGACCCCATCAGTCAAGAGTCTCCTGCTCTTCAGAAATGGCACCCAGCCCACAGGCCCTAATGACAACCATGAACGCAGAATGAAGCTGATTGAAAGGCCCTGATGAGAGATCTGTCCCTCGCTCTGGTCAAATCTCGTTTCACAGCAACTCCAGATGACCTATTTTATCTTTATTTGTTGCAGCCTGTTGCTATCTCTAGTCAAACGAGGACATATGCCTGAAGTGACCTGTGTTTTCTGACCCAGAACAGCGCTGTCCTACTGGTCAGGAAGAAAGAACTCAGCACCTGATTCACATGCTCTGACTGCTCAGATCTTTGGGAACCCATAAACATATTGAAACACATTAATACAATTCATACAATGTTAATGACAACACAATTATGGCAGATATCTTAAATCAATTTAGAGACATAAATTCCACATTTATTTTAGCCCTTAGCAATTTTAAGGAGTTTACATGGACTGCAAATCACAACTTTTTTCAGTAAAAACAGATCTTCATTTCTTATGATAGTAGAGCTTTTCTTAGGAAGCAAACCATGGAGCAGAGAAGAAGTGTGTGATTTGCAAAGAAGCTGTAAAGTAACTTTATTTCCACTCTGACCTGAGGAAAGTATTCAGAGTTATGCTATACAGGCTCATAGTCAAATACCCGAAGACAGAGCTGAAGCTAATGTAGTTGCAACCATACCCTACACTGTTGAATTTGACCTTCAAACTATGTGCAGAAATATCAGTAAAAAATGCCCCCACAAATAAACCCCTAGCTTTGTGGAAGATTGGAAACTGCCTGATCATGATAATTACAGACCACACAGCATGTCTTCATTCCCATTCAAAAGAGAGATTTATTAACACAGTGATCATGTTTCAATAAAGACAGAAAGAAACCCATTTCATGTTTTATGTCATTCTTGTGTTTTTATGGCCAAAGGTCCTGTGGGGCAAGAATTTTTCATCCAGAAAAATAAAGCTGATGCAATATAATTTGTCCTTCAGACAGACATCCTCCTTTGGTGCTCTCTTAGAAACTTATCTGAGTTGCTGAGGCAACAAACACTTTGGTTTGCCATAGGTCACACATACAAACTCAGAATCTCATCCACAGTTATCTGAAGTTAATAGGATTTCTTCTCCACTGGATGTTTGCTCAGGCCATGTTATAGAAGACAGTGAGTCTCCATGAGGGAAATTTATTTCAGACTAGGCGAACTTGACTGGCCTTGCTGTTTCTCATTCTGAGAATCAAGGACACCATCCTGTGACCAGGCAAGTATCCCTCACTCCCAAACATGTAGTTACAGTACAACTTAATAATTTATGAATTCCACTTGAGTGAATCAGACTAACCGCACTCAAGCTAAAGAATGCACATGAGGAGATGGAAACTTTCTATATTTCTCTTAATATGCTTTGATTAGTGCAATACAAGTGTCTGAGATGGGATTTATGTAATATGACTTTGGCCATCTGCAAGTTAAAGCTTCTGTGGTGGTAATGAGCTCACAGAATAGGATACATAAGTGCCCGCAAGAGGTTAATGTGTCCAAGCTCCCCTTACAGATACTGGAGACCTAGTTGTTATCATCAGTGCAACCTAGAGAGTGATTCAGCTGAGCAGTCACTACTTCAGGATGAATTTACTTGTTCCCAAGGCTTCACTGACTGTACTGACTAGATTGTCCTTGATTATGATGGGAGTTTAGCCTCCTGGCACATGCAGGCAATGATATATAGATACCAAAATACAGGCGTTTTGGTCTGTGAGCTGGTCCCATTCATAGCCTTAGCTAGTCTTCTTGGCTTTTTCTCTAGTAAATAAAGATAGAGAAGTTCTTCTTGACATTAACTCATTTTTTCTTAAAACCAGAGGGTTTAAAAGCACAACAAAACAAAACAAAACAGATGTACCACTACTGGTTATAAAGGAAACATAAGCATGGCTTAACCCAGACAAGTGATTTTTGAACAGCTACAGTTAGGTGAACTGAATCCTAACACCAAGTATTTGTGGAAGTTTTGAAAACTGGATGCTTGGTAGCATGCAGAACTAAGAAAACAATGTCCTAATGACAACAGCCCAGTAACTCCATGGGACTGCTCTGTTACCAGCATAATATCCACTGTCAGCTGTCAACTTGGCTGCTCACATGAATCCAAGTTTACTATGGCTCTGTCCCCTACTGTCAGTGAAGCCACAGGGCAATACAAAATGCTCTGGCATGAGTCAGGCTGGTATGCAGGACAGCTGCTGCATTGCCCCACCCCAGAGCCTAGCAAGGCACTTCTAAGATTTCCTCTCTTTGAAAGAGCCTGGTCTCCATTGCCTCCCACTCGTACCCCACCAGCCATCTTCTTCCGTGTTGCTTTTAGCAGCAGCTCTGATTAGTGTGGTGCGGTCACGAGCAGGGATCACCCAGGCAAAGCTGCCAGCCCTTGGCATCCAGAAGCCCAGTTATTGGCACATGGTTTTTGTTACTGATTTATCAGTTTGCTTTCTCTCTCTCAGAGTCTGTGGTGATTATCTGGACTCTTTATCATGTAAAACAGAAAAAAAAAAAGCCTTGTATTATAATAGTGAAACGTTCCTCTCTTCTGCTGCATGCTATAAAATAATGCATCTGATTCACAACATTGCTATGCTGTGCTATTTCTGGCACTTTAGGCTAAGTTTGGACAAAGTTACATGTGATCTACAAGCAATAAAGGCAAGAAATAACTTCATCAGTAAATAATGTAGCAAAGATTTTATGGGAATATATAAACAACATGGTAATATTTCTCATAGCAAAGAATTGTCTGGGATTTTAAGCACTGCCAGCAGTACAGAAATATCCAGCAGGTGAATTTTAGGAATGAGTGTTATGCTTGCTCTCAAAACCATTTTGAGGATTGTTAAAAACACTAAGCAACTTTGAAAGCAAGTACAAAAGCCAGCCCTGATATTCATCTGCTAGATATCCCTGTCATGCCAACACTGTTTAAAACCATAGTGCTCAAATTTGCTCCGTTACAGTGGTGAAGCTACTGTTGTAAGAGATAACAGGATTTTGGCTTGCTAAATTTTAGACATCTTGGAGAGAATCTCAGTCTCTCTTATGATAACAAAGATTTACTGATTTCCTTTTATAACTCATATCAAAGGATGTCTGATAACAAATATCAAAGAAAAAAAACTTTCCTTTTCATAGCATGATGGGAAATTAGTAAACTTATTTTTCATAGCTGCATGTGAAAAGGCTGACGTTACACCAGTGACAATGAAAAATAAGGGCTAAGGAATTAAGACATTCAAATGTCTCTTAAAATTACTTGAGGAATGGTTCATCTGTTTAAAAGCCAGTCTTTTCTCATGAAATGTACAAATCTTTCTTTTTATCTTCTGAGTCATCCATAGCTTTTGCAAGTTATCCATAGTTCTTTTGTACGGCTCTTGTTAGAGATGGATTTGTTGAATGTTAATAATGGAACAACTTAAAATAAGAAGCCAAATTCATCCCATTCCCATTCTGTCCAGCCAGGTTTTACTTGGATACTTCTGTTTCGCACTTTTGCTTTCATGCCTTCCTCTCCATAGCTGATAGTAACAGTAGGAGGACAATGGTTGGCTGGGCTCCCTTAGAGACGTACTATGACACAGAGCTTGGGAAAAGGGGCTCCTAATGCCTTGTCTCTGGAAAATATTTTACAGTTGCTGCCATCTGTGGAGCATGAACTGTCCTCTTGGGGCATCAGTTCTTATACCTAAATGTACCATGAGCTAAACATGGAAGACCTGATGACTAGCAGAAGTGATGGCGGTTACTACACGTTACAATTGATGCCGTACTCCAACACACCAATACATACCATGGCATAGAGAAGTACAAACAAATTGTGACCTGAACTGCTTTCGAAATGGTGGTTTGCAGGAGTCCAGCTGAGTGGTAAACAGAGTTTGTCCCTGTCCTGCTTTCGGCTGTGACAGAGTTAATTTTCTTCCTAGTATTTTGGATTTAGTATGAGAATAATGTTAATAACACACTGATGTTTTAGTTGTTGCTAAGTAACGCTTACCCTAATTCAAGGATTTTTCAGTTTCCCATGCTCTGCAAGTGAAGAAGTGCACAAGAAGCTGGGAGGGAGCATGGCCAGGACAGCTGACCCAAACTAGCCAAAGGGATATTCCATACCATAGTACATAAAGCTCATGAGTTTTACTTTCTTTTTCCTGATTCTCCTCCCCATCCCACTGGGTCTGCATGGTGCTTAGTTGCTGGTTGGGGTTAAACCACAACAGTCTCTTTCCCCAGAACAGGCTTAGTGTCATGGTTCTGCACTCTCTGTCTCTCTGGGTGGAGGAGACATGTCCAGATTTACCAGTATTTCTTCTGCCCTTCCTGTGATTTGCCATTTCTGCTTCTGTCCCAGTAATAGGAATAAAAAGTCCCATGGAAGTGGCTTTTGTGGTGTGTGGCCGGTCATGCTGTGTGGGTGAGACCAAGAACCCCCACCCTTCCTGGCCTGAATAATATCCCTTCTATCCCAGCACTTCCAAGAGCACAAGTATGGTCCAACCCATCCTGCCCTGAGTACAGAAAAGCTTGTGAAATACTACTTGGTGGTGTATTCCAGTAGGATACACTTCAGATGTGAATGAATGCCATCTCACTGCTATGTGAAAAGCACTCTTCAAGGACTTGCCAGGAATCAGCCTTTTATTGCCAAGTTTTCATTTACACTTTTCAGGGGCAATGTGCATAAATGCTACTACCCTTCACTAGGCAACTTGCAGCTGAGCTGTTAGGAGTAGGAAAATCTCAGTGAAAGCCTGTATTTTTCTTCAGCTCTTTTAAACGGGATGAAGGCCTGGAGCACAGGGAAAAGCAGTTTCCTATTGATGGTGGTAAAGATAAGCCATTATTGCTGATGAGCTCAGTCTGGAGCTGGAGCGAAAAGGCCTAGCTGCTCATCAGACTGAAGGTGCAAGGCATTAAAGGGGATTAAACCAGCACAGCCTCTGCCAGCCTAATCCACTTGGCACCAATGAGCTGTAGGGAGGCCTGGATGCTTTGTGCTTATGGTATTTATAAGGAGGCTTAAAAGAAAAGAAGTAGTCAGTTTAGTTGCCAGGGAGGTTTTTGGTGGCAATTGACTTTTGTGATCCTTCCTCTTCTCCTTCTCTTTTTTGTAATTGTTGATTAGAAACTGTGCTCCACTCCTCTTTAATGCCCACGAAACATAGGAAGCATTTATTTCACAGTGAAAAATCAGGGCTTCAGGGCAGTACAAGGGCTTGTGAATATGCCTTTTACGGTCAGAGCACTGCTGCAGCAGTACCTTTGCTCTGGCTCTGCTAAGGCAGGTCCAGCTGTTAGGCAATGGAAATGCCTGAGACGGAGCCTGGATCCCCATGCCTCTTTCCAGTATCCAGAACGCAGTACGCTGTAAACTCAAGAAGGCAGCTTTCAGTGGGGGTACATGTTGTATAAGGATGAGGGAGCAGCAAGAGAAAATCATGTCTTCTACAGTGAATTTGTTACTGATGGAGACAATTTCTGTTCTGAATGTGACTGATCCACTTCAGATGGCTCCTGATCCCAGTCGCATGCTGGAGACAATAATGAAAGCCTGCTTGTGTCTAAAACCAAAAAGAAAACGTTATTCTTTTTAACCTATGGATAGAGACAATCTCCTCCCAGAAAAGATCAGAGGGGGAGCCTAACTTTAGGTGTTCTTATTTACCTGGGGAAGAACTATCCCAGTCCATTGATTCTGAAATGAGTCTGGAGAGTTTACGTTGCAGCCACCAGTAAGGATGAACACAGCAGTGTCTCCAGGGAGAAATGTAAAAGCAGATTTTTTTCATATGCAATCAGCAGTGAAAAATACATAATGTTCTACCTATTGAACAACAATTGTCTGCAAACAAAAGGATTTTTGTTTTTTTGAGCACTGGATATTTGGCTGTCATTTTTTTCTTTATGACTTCAATGCATAAACCCAAAGGGTAACATATGTCAGACTGACTCCAGCACATATGACATGTATGTTATTCCCTTAATTAAGCTGTTGCAAAGAACTGAAATTGCAGTGTCAGTAGGGACAGGCCTGGAGTAGTGCAGTATTTGCTAAAGGGTAATTTTTAGGGATTAATGTAACAATGGTACTGAGGACCTTTCCTCTTTTCATTTTCACTTCTAACTTTTTCTGCCCAAACAGCATTTTCTGATTAAGTTTTCGAAGTGTGTAACACAAAACCAGTACATTACTCCTTTGGAACAAGAAATCTGTTAAAATAAAGTACTGGATGTATTTATTTGTAAGCTGAAGAGAAGAGAAAATAAAAAAAAAGCATAAAACCCCCACTAAATAAACAAAAACCCTGAGGCAGTTTTTTTAGAAGCAAAGCCATTTGAAAGACTTTAATTTTTCTTTGCTTCTGGAGTAACCACTGTGGATGTGAAGATAAGAGATCATTAGGCCTACATCAGTATGTGGCATAAGGGCTGCGCTTCTGTAGCACATCAAGCATGCAATAACCCAACCGAAATTCCCACAGAGGTTAAACAATAGCCTCCTGTTTGTAGCTGCCTCCGGTTCATTTAGTAGAAAATGTATAACCCAAGTTTTATCAGATTCAGCTATAAAGACAAGGTGCTCAATATTTCCTGTGCTAAGTGGAGTTCTTTGATCCATTATCCTGCTAATTACCAATGGGGTTGACCTCTTCCTGGATTTAACTGCTCTTGCCTATTTTTTTCTGGCTCCCTCTATTTGCTTAATTAGACACAGCCATGAATGCTCCCACAGTTCAAACCATCTTGAAGCACTTTGGCTTGTTTGTGTGGATGCTGCACTCTCTGAGTAGAGTCAGACTTGCTCAAGGACTAGATTCAAAGGCTAGGGAAGTCAAGGGGAGACTCTAAGTCAAGCAGCCAGACCCTAGCATGGTAAATAAAACCCAGCATGAGTCCATGGAGTGTAACTGGAGCCAGGCCAATTCGTACAAGCAGAGAATTTGGTCCAGAAGTCTACTTTCTAATCTTCAATTCATAGTAGCATTGTTTACGCAGTGGATGTAAGAAAGACTGAATTCAGTCCTGTGCAAGCGCTGTGTGCATGACGTGCTAAGGAAAAAAATGTTTCACTGGCTTTGAAAATGTTTGTCATTGCATGATACCTGCATGAAACTTTGTAAGAAAGCTTATTTTTTCAGAATATTTATTGCTGTTTTTTCCTTATTTGTAGACTTGTAGACAGGTGATCTGGAAGAGACACTGAAACATATTGTAGTCCCAGCCCCAGCCCCGAGGAACATGCCTGTGTCGTTTCTGACATGTATTTATCTACCTTACTTTTAAAACCATGATAGAGACCCCTTTCTCCTTCAGCAATCTATTTCTGTGCTTCCCTGTGCTAACAGATTTTTTCCCCCCCTTAAATCTGTGTATCCACAGCTGCAATATAGGCCCATTAACTATTATCTTCCCATTGGATAGGGAAAATTATTTAGTCCTTTCTTTTTTTGTGATAACCTGTTATATATTTGCAAATGGTTATCATGTCTTCTTATATTCTTCTCTTCCTAGACTAAACAAACTTCTTTAAGTCATCTTTGTTTCCATCATCTACCCTGGCAGTGTGAAGGACGAATTTGTAGAATCTTAATGGAGCAGAGGTTGGGTTAGACCTTAAATTAATGAGAAGGCCCTGTCATCTATGGGAAGCAGAAGGAGCTGCTCCTCTTTATAAGTGTTGAATGTCTGCTAAAACCCATAGCCTGCCTGAACAGGCCACTGCCTGGCCAGCTGAATTTGCTGATAGTTCGTGGAGGAGTCACACTGCTTTCTCCTCCTGATTTCGTTAGGGCCCTAGGCATCCTGAGGGGTGTAGGAAGGCAGAATCCTTCTTAGAAACACTATATCAGTTTGCACACTCTTAAACAAGATGCATTAATGGGGAGAACTAAAAAGCCAGTGACCCTTTTAATGCTTGCCCACGCTGAAGGACCAGACAGAGTTGAAATCAGGATCTTTCTTCCATGAGGGATGCACCCATGCAAGTCAGTTCTGTGATGAGGAATTGGATGAGTTGTGTCGTGTTTCACTTTAAAAAAGGACCATGAGAAATTCTTCTCCAATTACATTCTGGAAACAAAGATCTGGGATATACCTGTTATGGCTAAATCTAAATTTTACAGGCAGAGAGGAGGGAAGCAAAAGGCAGGTAATGGAAGGGGGGGGGGGGGGCATAGAAAAAGCAGAATGCCTCTTATGAAATTTTATTTTCTGCATGTTTGTGTCCTAAATATGTTTAAACACAATTGAGTATTTTCCTTTCAGAATGAGGCACAGACTACATGTTATAGAACATGTGGTCTCCCTTTCATTAAAGATGTTATTTTTTCATTATCAGGCTTTCTTGGTGCTTGCAAAATTAGATGTAAGTATTCAGTCCACCTATAGTTTTGTAAGTGAACTTAGAGAAGAACTTAGCTAGAGAAGAACTTTTCTCAAAGCTTGGGATATATCAAAGGCATTGTTTAAGATAGCCACATTGCTAAGGGTTAAAAATGGAGTGTTTAAAAATCTTCAAAGTACTCCTCTGGTTTTCTCTGTCTCAGCAATATCTCAAACTGGAAGTGTGGAAAGTTAATAGTTGGCCTCAGTCAGGATTTGGATTTTTTCCCTCTGATTACAGTGCAGAGATTATTTTAAATATGTTATTCAGTTTATTCATATTTTAGGGAATCCGTGTGGTTTCTCAGATCATGTGGTAGCTATTTCTTTAGAAAACTACACGTCCTTTTGTGAGCTTTCCAAAATCTGTAAAGAATTGCTGGAAAACAAAAAGCATATGTATGATTTTACCGTGTGGCAATCAAATGCCCTGAAAGACATGCTAAGACATGGGATTCAGGGGATGACTCACTTCCACAGGCAGCTCCTACATACACACATCTTTTCATCCATAGATCCTAGTGCTTATAAACAGGAGATATTCCCTTCCTGTTCATTTTTTTCTTAATTTCCACTTCAGAAATTGAGTGTGTGTCATCATCCACATGTTACCAACAGACAGTCAAATACTAGACAAATTCCAAAGCTATACAGCACAAATGTAGGTACAGTCTCTGCGTTCTGTCTCCAGAAACCTTCCTGTCCTGGGGAATTTTGAATCTCAGACACTGACAACCTTCAGAAGATTTCAGGGAGTGTATCATATGCTTATCATCAAACTCTTAATTAAAAGTGTGCTATGGCTCATGGAACAGCTACAGACATCTTACTGTGGCTCTGTGGGTCACAGGCACCCCATGAAATCACTGAGCCAGATGGTGTTTTCCTCTGCTAGTCATGAGTTGATGAAAACTAGTTGCCTTTACTTCTAAAAAAAAAAAAAAAAAAAGCTATTTTGCACTTTCAAAGTACAGTTCACCAGAGTGTGTCATTAATGCTTCAGCCAGCTTAGGGAAGAGGTGAAGTTCTTACTTTTTTATGGAGAGTTGAAAGGGATGGTAACTGGATCCAGGCTACGCAAAGAAATAATGGCACTGTCAAACTGGAATTAGGGGTTCTGTACCATAACTCATCCTTGACCAGTATGCAGCAAAGACTGCCTTCTGTCCCGCCAGCGCATTGCCTTGCTTGTGTGAAACAACTGCCAATACCTAGATTGTGCCCCTTGTTTACCGTTACAGTAAATCTATAAGTAAAAACATGCTGCAATTAAAATCTGCTCCTCCTAGGAGCATTATGAAGGTGCTAAAGCACACCAAACTTTAGATCAACAGTTTCTAATGCAAGAAAAAGACATTATCTGAGTGTAAAATTTATTTTCTGTCACCTGTACAGCACACTTGTTTAAATGAGCCTTTCTTTGGCAGAGCACCTGTATAGTTTGCACATTAAGTGCCCACACTCTCAGCATCAGAATGGTGGGAGGAACATGCAGCATACTTCCTCCTTCCTTCCTTCCTTTCCATGATGTGCTGATGAGATCTTGTGTAGTTTGCAGGCAGCCATACTCTTCCTGATTAGGGAAAATCAAGTAATTTTAAATTGGCCATTCTTGAAATGTGCATCCTCCCAGATGAAGCTTTTCAGAAGCTTTGGCTGAAGGTTCTTAACATTCCTGTCACTAAACCAAAAGTAATGTTTAGCATACCAGCAAACATCTGAACATTTTTGTTTCCCAGTTGATAGAAATTTCTTTTCAAAATGATAAATCGTAGTTTACTGATACAGAATTTCATAGAGAATGATAACAATAATGACAGACCCTAGGGACACGTCTTCTCAAGACCAACATTCCTGGCAGCACTGTTGTGTCCCCTCTATTTATCTTCTCATTTACTCTACATTATAATTCTCAAAATAGCATATGACAAAAAACACTCATCAGCTTCTCTATTTAGCTAAGAGCATTTGGGCAGCTGGCTCGCTTTCTTTTTCCCAGATAGCATCTTTACTCTTCTGCAGAATTCAGTGGGGGTGTAACGTGAAAACATATCCATGGTATGAGTTGGCATTCAGATGAAGAATTTAAATATAGGCCTAACTATTCTTGCCCTAAGCAAGCAAATGCCTTGAAACTAACTATATTCAGATGCTTCAAAGTGCTGTACTTGCACAGAAAATCTCATTGCTTTACTAAAGATATATAAGCAAAAAGGTGATTGAGTGTGCTTGCAGGTCTCCAATGGGGAAGGAGTGGGATAGGCTGCTGTCATCATGCTGTTCTGATAGCAAAGACCACAGAATCTATCCAAGATTCAGAATACAACTCTTTTTTTTTTTTTTCCCCCCAAAAAAAGATATAATGAGAGTTTCTAATACTGGAAAAACTATTACAAACATAAAAATAAAAGTTAAACCAAACCAAAACAAAACAAAGGGATTCCCTTTTTCTGCTTCCTGGGGAATCTAGGTGATGAAAAAGAAGAGCTGAAGTAGCTGAATTTTGAAAAAAAATAATCTTGTTAGTAATACTAGAACATAGCAAGCTTTTCTGTTTATCAGAACATTATAGTCAGTGTCCAAGATCCAGTGATTAAACTGTGGGAACTGAGGTAGCACATCATGTCAAAAAGTAGAATTACCTTTCCTGAGGCAAAGATAACTGAGGACCAAGTTACCCCAAATCTTTACAGACCACAGTTCTAACAAATGCACAGATGTCTGTAGTCCCAGCACATGTATGCAAGTCAGACAGGATCCAACTAATTTTTTGTTGATGTCATTTTCTTTTGTCTATTTTGTTGGGTTTTTTTAGCATCTATCTGTCATGGCATTGTGAGGGACTTCAAGCTGAAAGAAAATGTTTGAAGGTCCTTATGCTACTAATATTAAACCAACCTTGGAATATCCAAACTGTAGAGACGGCAGTCTCCTAATTGCAAAGTCCTAGACCTCAGAAGGGCAAATGTGAGTGAGAGCTCTTCACAACAGATAAGGAGGCACTGAGCTAACAGTCAGTCACTGAAAGTGAGCATTGCTTGGTTATTTTCAGCTGTGAAAACAATAAAGCCACAATGACTAATACTACTCACAGAGCTAAGAATGATCATGAACTGAATGAATGATGTGTAGGAGTGGGAAAAAAGTAGTACTTGGAAAAAATGTTTACTTTTTATTTGATATTCTAAAAACAAGATTTGGAAAAACAAGAAAAAGACAATCCTATTCTTTAAAAAACCCCCAACAATAGTCAGCATCAGGCAGAAAATGGAGCACAGTTAAGAAAGAGAAATGTAAATATAAAAAGGGGGGGGGGGGGGGTTGATAGGCATGAACATAAATTAGAATCTAGTCATTGTAGGAACGTGCCAAGAAAGAAAAACCAGGTGAGTATAAAGAGTTTGTCATTGTACTTATGAACAGTAAGAAGGCTTTGAATTATTTCTAATTATACCTAAAATAAAGGAACCCTAAGGGGGGGGGGGGGGGTGTCTGCAATGGAAAGGATGAAAATATCAGTAAGAGAGAAACAGTGGTTGTCCTCAGAATACAGATGTTTATGTCATCTAAATGAAGCAATCCTGGACAGGCTTTCTTAGAGCTTTCCTTGGCACTGAGAAAAAAGAGTATTAAAACTGATAGATTCTAATTCATCTATCTAGTATGAATTGCATTACCTTATGAATTTTAACATCTGAAAAGCGATGTTTCAGACATATGAATTATTCTACATGATAAATCATTTTATCTACATTTGCATGATCAAAGTATTTAAGGACATCACCATTATTCCCAAATAAAATAGAGGTCTACAATTAACACAAAAATAGTTAAAACAAACTAAAGTCTGCAAATAAGGTAAGGGGTTTTAATTTCTTTACTGAAATTAGAGTTTTCCATTTCACTCTAAGGCTTGCATAAAGCAGTATCGTATTTTTGGAATTGTGCAGTCAAGTGAAAAGACCTTTTCAGCTTTGATGGCTAACGACAGAGCATTTAAGAGATAGGAAATAAAGGCAATAATGTAATGCTACAAGTCCACACCACATAAATCGAAAGAAAATCTTTGTTCTCTAAATTCTTTCTGCAGGACTGCAGAGCTACTTTATTCATTCTATTATTGGCATCACACTTGCAGTTCAGGCTTTTCTTAAGTATTATGAAGAAGAATAGACACCTGGGTATGATGCCAAATAGACTCAGCAACACACATGGAATATATTACTGTGAAGTAGCTGCATCTAATCTTCAGTCCATTTAAGAAATTGTTGTTTAGGATCAGCTAATAACTGAAATGCCACATTAGAATGAGAAGAGCTGTAATTGCATCTGATCGCACAACGTCACCACAGCAGATAACGAAATAAAATTACTAACTTTTATATCTATTTTCTTATTTTAGTAAAGGATCTTATCTTGCAGAATGAGGCAGCGTCCTTTCTGAAGAGTGTCAAAGCCACAGCAAAGTTTTATCTGATATGCTTTAGATTCATTATTTTTACCTGTTATGTCTGGAATGTTAACTTATCTGCTGAGAATTTGTAGGACCACTAGTTACACTGCACTGCTTAAAGAAGAATTTGCCTAGGGCATTGCTCTGGCCCGGGAAACATGGTTGTTCAGAGGACACACGCTGCAATACCAGTAGTAGGTCTGCCCTTTTGGCTGAGTACCTCACATTCTGGAAACAGAGTTGCCACTGGAGCATAGAGCTCAGATGGGTGAATCCATCCTTGGTTTTCATCTCCTACTAGCCAGTGCTGCTCACACAAAGCTGCATCTTTGGCGTCAGTCTTGGGGAGTGATCACTGGGTGCAAGCTGAGTGGTGCAGATGTCTCATGTTTGGGCCACTAAGGGCTAATGCCCTCTAAAACAGATTATCCTGGGATGTGCTACACCACCAGTTTCCTCTATGGTCCCAAGACATCCACACTCAAATGAACAAGGTCACTGTTATTTTTCTGTTTGAAGCTTCTGCAATAATGCAGTATGGCTGAAGGGCATGCAAAGGTCTTCACTGGAAGGGTTCCTGGTGCTGAACCACCTCCAAAACCAGGCCCAAGCTGTGCCTTGGAGACATCTACTCTGAGTAGTCCAACACAGAGCTGGGGAGAGCCAACAGCTATGTGGAAGACAATTGTGCAAGTTCATGGACCCTTTTATTTTACTTAGAAGCATAAACTTAAACCAGAGCAGTTAGTTTCAAACCCCCTCAAGTCTTTTATACCATCTTGCAGTGACTAATGTGATGGGTCCCTTTCTTTCAGCATCAAGTACTGGTTTACATCCAGTCACTTTTGACTGGCTGTCTGATGGCTAGCAGGAGCCTTCTCTACATGTATTATCAATGCTGGAGTTCACTGATCTCCTTGCTGGCTAAGAGAACGAGGACTAACTGACCATTCAGAATGAGCTTCTCCTTTTTCCTAAGGATGTCTTCTACAGCGTCCAAATCAGCATGAAAGAGGGGTGGTAATGTAGGACCAGGTAGACTGTTCTGTTCATGATATGCCCATCAGTAGAACAAGGTTTGGCCTTCAGAGCTGACATTTTTTTGCATCTTTCTCTGATCACAGAGAATGCATTTTATAATGGTTTTCCAGAGAGTAATCTTATTTTATCATTCTAATTTCTTTTGAAATATTGTGCTGGAGTTTGTTTGATTTCTGGCATCACCCTGTGGGCCTGAGAACAGACTCTGTGTGTGTGATACATGCAGCAAGGCAGCTGAGAAAATGTTTGCTAATCATATCATGTTATGAAATTCTGAAGAGTTCTAAAGTATGCAAGGGCTGCCTTAAGGTTGGGCAGCAATATTATGTGCCCCTCCAGTCCAAAGAAAGCATTTGTAAAGATCAAAATGAGAGCTCCGAGTTTCAGAACACTGCATTTTACATTTGTCTGTCTCTAAATCTTGGGAACAAAATTTTTTGTTCCCACTTAAGGGTCTTCTGTTCTCAGGCACCTATTAACTAGAAGAGGTCCACTCCCACCACTCAGTTCATTTTCTCTCACTTGCACTTCTATTGCATGATATTCCTCAGCATTTGTTGTAGCGCACATATTCCTTTTGCCTCCAGAATCATGTTAAAATTAAACAGCAATAGGTATTATTTTTAAAGTTGAATCCCTGTAGGTAGCAAAAAGATGCTCTGAAAGGTTTACAGCAAAATTCAGGCAGATTTGTATACTTAAGATCGTAGATTTGAGAGTATGGTTGCAAACAAAGAGCAACTGAACAAAGGAAGAAGCCTTAAGCAGGGATTTGAGAGACTTAAAGACTGCAGTGGGGACCAGAATATCTGTAAAACATCAGGAGGTGCACAGGTGGTGACTTTAAAATGCCACCACATGCAAATAGGTGATAGAACAGGATTTGTGGGTGGGACACATCTCACATAAAGTTGATCATCTAGAAGTTGTATGTGCAACCTAAGCAAGTTGTCTAGATTCACCTTATCCTAGAACAAGTGTTAAAGGAGGAGGGATAAATTACCCTCTGTGAGTGTCTCTTTCCACTGAGGGAGGCAAGATGTTTAATATTGTCTAGGAGCTAATTTCTGGACAGCTAAAAATGGGCCAGATGTAGATGCACCTAAACATAGTTGGAAGCCTCCAGCTTTCTCTTCCATTAATAACGTATATGTTTGCATATCTATAAAGCCTTGATTCAGCAATGTCTTCTGAGAAAGAGAAAGCCCTGGGATACCACTGCTTATGAAGGACCATGTTTTAAAGACAGCATGCATGGGATCCATCTGATTATGGGTATCTGTATCTGATACATTTAAGTTCCTAATGCAGTCAGTGGAGATCTAACCATTGAAATGAAGTTCATTTACCCAAATGTAGGCTTCTGCTTTGAGAGGAGATGAGTCTCACCCTTAGCTTCATTAATTGGCTTCATTTCCTCTGACCATCAAAGGAAGTTGCTCAACTGATTTGGATGCGGCTATTTGTGCTGTGGAAATCCACATTTGAACAGAACAGATCAAACCCTTAAAGTGTTAATGCAGTTACTTTTGCTACTTACAAGAACATCTCCAATGAAGAGGAGCATTTGCTATACCATAAAAACACTTCATTTCTGAGTACCAATTAACTGTTTCCAGGTATCCAGGTAATTTAATAATTTGTTGGCAAGAGCAAGGAAAAAACTCTGCGAACAGGTAGTTTCATTTTAGGATTAAAATAAGGAAGTCCACAAAAGTAGCCAGTAAAAAATAACTTATAGTTTTATTCAAAGATAAAGATCCAATCCCTTAAAGTGTTAATTCCCACTTCTGAGAGGTTCAGCAATTCCCACTACCTCTTTAGTGAGGATTGTACATGCTGAATCTTTCCCAGAAGACATTTAACTTAAATGCTTGTAGTCTAGACTGAAAGCATCAAGCTGCCCACAGGCCAGTTATACCAAACTACTGAAGCAAATTTGCTTCAATGACTTGGAAACTGCAGACAGGAGTAACATCCTTCTGCCCAGGGAATAGGGCCTCCCAATTTATGACTTTGTTAAATATTTAGTCACGAATTAACAACACGTAATGCCACACTAAAACATTCCATTTGAGATCAGAGACCAGAAAGTTTATTAATTAATCCCATCCTAAGATAAGTATTTAAAACAGGTGGAATGAATTGCCCTCTGGAGGTATCAATCCTCTTTCAGTAAGCCGAAAGAGTTTAGGATGATTAAATTCTTAATTTAATCACCTCAAGTCAATGGCTAAATTTCAGTAGACTAAATCCTGACCAGAGCATGCTGTTGTATACCACAGAGTACTGTGGACATGCTAGTTCAGCTCCACAAGCACAATTAGTGTTTTACTGTGGCAAGGCAAAATAAAGTTCGCTATCCAGCTGAGAGAATTAACTCTGCCTAATGACAGACAGGACAGTGACCATGAGGACACTACCTTGCTGTGTCAACTCTTCATGTTGCCTTGTTGCAATGGCACAAGTAACTCTTCATTCTTGCTGCATGCTTTAGATATATACTGAGAATTGTGATACCTTCCTAATTCCTTTGTGGTGCTAGGAATGGGATAAACCGAACTGATGCTGTTCTTGACAGTACATGCCATGCATGGGCAATGGTGCCACATGTTAGAAGCATCTGCCAGTTCCCCACCTTCTCAGCAAGCCCAGGGTAAAGGAAGGAAGCTATCTATGGAGCAGTTCCACTACATAGCATATGGTGAGTTGGATCTCTATCTTCCTTTGTGATGCTAGTCCACTGCAGACAAAATTTGTCTCATGTTAAATGAAATGCATGTAAATGGGATTGCTCCAGGGTTAATACTTCTGAATTTTAAAATATAATTAATGTGCAAATAAGTTACAAACTATCATCTCATTCAGAAACACTTTACTAACATGAAAAGACTTGGCAAATTACAAAAGATGAATATATTTGTCTAAAATAACAAGCTTCTCAAGTGCTGAAGCTGTATTTCCTGAGAATAATAAATGAAGTTTTTTAGAGATGATAAAAAGGCTTGTAATGCCTTTTTAATGCCTACAGAATCACGTGGCTTTCTGAAGGCTGTCCCCTCTCCAAGTGGAATGAAAAACTCTGAAAGCCATTCCAAGTTCACTGTTGTCATTGTCACTGGATATTTGTGTATGTGTACGTTAAAATGTGAACATATTTAGGGCTGGTTGCAAGCCTACATGTGTATACATATGAGAAAGAACAGAGCTTCACTTTACTGTAAAGGCACTTCTAAGGTTATCAGTTCTTCCACTTGTTCTTATACCTATAAATAGACTGTAACTTTTAGTTACTGTACAGTCCCAACTATTAAAGAATTTCTGAAGAGGAAAGTCAAGAGTAACTGTGGGCAAGAACAGCCAAACTGTTTTGCCAAATTGGTTTAAAGCACTAAACCACAACATTACTAATGCTCACTCTGTCAAATTACATGTAAAAATAAAGCTCTGTTATCTTTGCTTGGCCTGCAAATGTAACAGAAAGTGCAAGCCCTCAGCTTTAGTGACCAGCTATAATAGCTGTAGTCACCCTTGCATTTAAAAAAAAAACAAAACCAAACCCACCCAAAACAGGCACAATGACTTACTTTTCATTGTAACTGCTATTTTTGAGCCCTCTGCTGGCAAGTCTTTCTAAAATAGACATTTTTAATTTAACAAAAAAAAGTGCTGTAGAAACAATCAGTATATAAATGGTCACTTATGATTCAAATTGTAATCTCATACTCCCTATGTGGCAACTCCTTTTCCAGGAAAAGAGCTATCTTCTATTAGTTTCCTTGTCCATTCTTAGCCACTGTTGGGTGTTTTTTCCCCTCTCTCTCCTTTTTCCCTCCTAAAGAACTTTGAACATTTCATAGACTAGACTAAGGGAACCTGAGAAGTTAACACTTGGGGTGCCCAATCCTGACTTCCATGCTACCCACCCACCTGCCCTGCTGTTTATCCCTTCACCTCCTCCTATTTGCTCTGCTCACACAGACCTGAGACCCTTGTTCCTTGAGAGCAGCAGCAGGAGGTAGGACATGCTCATCCCCACTGGGTAGCCTCTCCTCACCTCGTGCTTGTCTTGTTGCAGCTCTGAAAAAATGACTTTCCTCAGACAATGCTCAGATCTATGTTTTACAGTCCTTGTTAGGCAGCCTTCAGAAGCCCCATGCAGCTCCACTGAGCGTGCATCTGTGTGATTTATCAAAAGACCAAGATCCAGTCAAATCTAAATGAGTTATTTCAACTCTCTCCAGCTGCTTCTAATAAAAGTGTCAGGCATCTTTAGTCACTCCTGGCATTACCAAATCCTAGATCCTACTGAAATTACCTACAATACTTCTCTACTGTTTCTCTGATCTTCATCAGGCCCAAGCAGGCTTATCCTAAAAATGCAGCATGAGTTCCACATTGCATCCTTGGGACTGCTTCCCATGTGAGAAGGGCTCCTTTGTGCCCTCCTGGCACAAAGTTAATTTAATAATTTTTTGGCGAGAGCAAGGAAAAAACTTCTGCAAACAGGTAGTTTCATTTTGGGATTAGAATAAGGAAGTCCACAAAAGTAGCCAGTAAAAAATAACTTATAGGGTTTTTTTACTGCTTCCCATGTGAGAAGGGCTCCTTTGTGCCCTCCTGGCATGCAAGCTCGGGTGTCTGACCCCAAGGATCAGGCTTGAGCTGGACTGAGGGTGGAAGTGCTGCTCACATCTCTGCTTCTTTCGGTTGGTAACACCTGCAGCTCTTATTTCGCTGTGCTAGAGACATAGCAGAGTAGCTGAAGCCCGTAGTGGTGTAAAAGTGAAGGACAGAAAGAAGGGTAAGACCATGAGAGCAACAAGTACTTGTAGCAAGTCAGACACCAGGGAAAGGAGAAGGAGCCATGGGGCAAGGTGGCAGCTGAGCTGTTTCTTTGCTTCAGCAGTGAAG
This sequence comes from Buteo buteo, assembly GCF_964188355.1. Lineage (NCBI taxonomy): Eukaryota > Metazoa > Chordata > Aves > Accipitriformes > Accipitridae > Buteo > Buteo buteo. The sequence continues at coordinate 309,304 of NC_134188.1, read as the reverse complement.
AGGATAGTCCTTAGAGTGTTTATCTTAATAAACTGAGGCAGGAGGGATCAGGTGATAGTAGCTGATGATGCTGACTCTTGAATCTGAGAGTAGTGAAGAAGAGTAGTTTAGTCCCTGGCCTGAGCATTACTAATGAATGTTCACCCCCTGAGAACACCTGGCATGTGTGTATTTCGGAGGGGGATGCTAATAGTTGACTTATATTTGACACAGGAAAGGAGGATCTGAGACAATATGAAGGGTGAGATTCAGGTGCCTAAACATGCCCAGTAGCATTTTTTTAGATGCCTTTGTGTATTTTGTCTTGCCTCTGCTGCTCCATAAGGCTGTAGCTGCTCTTCCATAGGTCTGGTATCATATTTACTAGCCCAGCATGATGTCTCAGATACCGTGTGGCACCTAAGATAGTGCTAGAGACCTGTGCTTAGGCACTTGAACCACTCAACGTCTCTAAAAGTCTGGGGGAGAGGGGACATTGAGTCAAGATATGAATAGCTGACTTTCCTTTTTTTTTTACTTTGTTTCTTTTTTAAAGTAAAATAAATTTTGTATCAACATTTACTGAGAGGTGATATACTACTGGCATGACATGCTATACAAATACTATCACTATCTAACAGACAGACCCACCCCTGAGAGATAACTGAGGGTGGTCTGATCAGCCTTGGATATCACCATTCACTCTGTCTGACTGCTTGTTAGGGCAGAATTTATTGCCTGAAGTACAAGTAGATCAAATTGGCAGCATGGGGAGGTGTTCCTATGTGTGTGCCTTTGGGTGAAAGGGAAAAGAGGAAAGGAGTTTAATCAGTTCTCTCCTGAGCCCTGTAGTCTGCTGATCATGCTGATTCTAGCTTATGTGATTCTTCTAGAAACAGTACGTCCTTTTGCTCAAAATCAAGGCAAAAGGAGGAGTTGATTACCAAGTTAGGGTTCAGCACAGAAAATACACTATTTCGGCCGTCACCTCTTTCCTAGACACATTCTTTTCTTCAACTATGGAGACAAGATGAACTGCATTAGCAATCCTGTTTTCTGAGGGCACTAAAATAATCAGTCTTGTGACATGAGCGTGTGCATGTTGAGGCTGGTGTGCAAACAGGCAAAAAAACCCCCTGAATTTATGCCTTTTGGCCATATATTGGACACATTTTGGATGCTTTACAGGAAAATCAGGCAGTACAGCCCTGGAATGCTCCAGGACAATCTATGACCCCTCCAGCCAAAAAGCAGGATGTCATTGTTTAGTTGGCAGGTAATGCAAGAGTTTAGCAAGGATTGCTAAATTATACATCTAAGAGCTTTAAACAGCGCTTCTGGAATACAGCTTGAACTACATATTTGCACTGAAGCCCAGCAAGATCAGGAAACCTTTGTTTACTTTTCTAACTCTAGTGTTGTTGTTTTCAGTGGGAAACACTCATACAGAAAAAAAGTATTTAGAATTTGAAGGAAAAAATAACAAAACTCTGCTTGCTAATGAATCTAACTCCATAGGTGTAGTGGGTCCTGTATATCTACTGCTTATAAAAGTAATGTTTCATATAAAAGACTTCATTTCTTATATGTTCTATTTCTTTTGCATCTTAAGATCCTGTATGTTGACACTTTTTTTTCTGTGCAAAAGCCATTTATTAATACAAGAGACCCACTTAAAACAACCCAAGAAGC